>NC_134270.1:49636445-49961723 GCF_031893055.1 Leptodactylus fuscus | reverse complement strand
ATAGACAATGGCTAATACGCATACGTTTTTTGGTTTTCCTTCTAGCTCCACACTCCCTTCTCTGGCTGATTCAGGAGGCAGACAGGACATATTCAGCTCTTGCCTTGCCCTTATTCTCCTGCAAAACAAGTTATAACAGCCTGAGCTTCTTGCTGGCAGTTGTAACCTGTTACAGCTGAGCAAATGGGCCAAATAGGAGAGGGGATACAGACACTAAGATATCCTGAGCAACCTTCCTCCTTGTTAAAATATATCTGTGTGATTGTAAATAGGTAGGTCAATGTGTTTCTATATGTGTGTATTATGTATATATATATGTGTAATGTGTATATGGATGTATAATGAGTGCATGCTAAATATGTGAGTGTGCAATATGAGGATACATATTGGAGTTATGTGTGTAACTTGTGTATACAGACACAGAGCATGCCAAAAGAACAAAATGCTATAGTAACTAGAAGCATAGTTGTGGAGGGCCCCATCTTAGTTGTGGGGACTCTATCGTAAATGAACTGCTTTATACCATAGTTAGTCTTAATCTCTCTTGCACAACTTTCTCCTATTCATAGGGAATGCAACATTGCAAAAAAATGGCAACAATAAGGCCGTGTAGGAATTTCACACAATGAATGGATGGGACCAATTTATGGCTGAGGCCCCACGTTGTAGAAATACAGCAGATTTGTTGCGGGTTTTTTGCGCTAAAGCAAAAAATGGATTGAACAGAAGGTACAAGTACTGTATAAGGACTTCCTATATATTTCCCATTCCTTTTGTAACCACTCTTGGCTTTGGCTCAAAAAACTGCAACAAAAAAAAGCTGCGTTTCCGCAACGTGGGGCCTTAGCCTAACATTTTTCAATACACCAGCCATAGGGTGGGCATCTTATTATTTATGTGACCCTACTCCTTGCCCTGGTCTAAAGTTAAATAAAATTTCTTGATCATGATAGAAGCAATGAAGGTACATGCATCAATTTTATTATATGAAAAAATTGAGTGAGGTATCTTTCAAGGTATTTGTTTCATCTCTTTGTCGTAAAAAGTAAAAAATTTTGACAAAGTCCATTTTTTACGTACAAATGTTCGACCTTTTGTCCTGGATAGGATTTAGTAGGAGGAGACTACACCGCTCGACCAATTTAGTATTTAGACCAGAAATTGAACGTTATAGCATAAATCTAGCTGTCGTAAATTAAATTTTTGGGGCACAGCCAAAGATATTCCAAATAAATTTGACCGGTCTGAATAACCTTCCCCAAATATGTACCTACTTATCAAGCATGCAAGGGTACAAGGGCTTTCAGATAATTTTATCCACTAAGGGGTTATCAGCTTTGGACAACTTTGTATTGCGCCAGTAACAAGTGGTGATAGACTTAGGGCCGGCCATTGGGATTATGATCAGTACCAAAGACCCAAACTATGGCTGTCCATATGTGTATAAGTAATACTCCAAAGAGAGAGACATTTATGGTAGATTACAATTGTTCCTACAGTATATAACTGCTTCCGTCCTAAAAAGATGTACCATATAAAGTTACCCCAAAAGAATATATCCTATAAATTGGTGTCCTTTGCCTTCATACCTAAGCCGGACCTTTGAACTTGACAAGTCTAACTTTTAGTGACACCCTTACAAGGTTTTGCTCCAGATCTCACCAGGAATATTTGCAGTATGTATATGATAATAACATCTCTGTAACCAATTTGTTCATCTCCGCAGGTGAAAATGACTATATGGCTCCAGAGCGAGAGCTGTGGTTACGGACAGATTATGAATGTAGGTATGTGGTGAGAGAACAAGCAGCTCTATAGAAACGAGCAGGAATAGAAAACTTCTCAACAAGCTGATCCTGATCATTAATACTGAAATGTGGTTTATAGATGATATTTCAGATACAATGGACCCTCACATCAAGCCTTAAATTGGAAACATATACAGTACTGTGCATAAGTTTTAGGCAAAAATGCTGCAAAGTAAGAATGCCTTCTGAGATAGAAGTGCTAATTTAGTTTTGTCAATTAACATGATGAAGTGAATGAACAAATGAGAAATTGAAATCGCATCAATATTTAGTGTGATCATCCTTTGCCTCCAAAACAACAACGATCTAGGTACACGGAAAAAATGGGGGGAAAAAATGCTGCGTTTTAAAGTACCTGCTAAGTGGATTCTGGCTAATCCCATCTACACATTGCAGAAAAAAAATCTGTGTCAATTATATCTGTGGGAACCCTGTAGGGGCAGAAAGTCCGCAGTGGAAAACTCTGCAACAATGTATGCTTTTTTGCTGCGTTTCGTTACACAGGGCCTTAGTTTAAGGGCTAGTTCACACGGGGGCAAGGAGGCGGACTTTGACAGCGGATTTCGCCGCAAAATCTGCCTCCATACAATGGTGGTCTATGGAGACCACTAGTGTTCTTTTTTCCGCTAGTTGCCGCTAGTGGAAAAAAGAAGCGAGCTGCCCTTCCGCCTGGCGGCAGCAACCTCCGGGGTCGACCCATTCATTTCCGGAGGGGGAAGCCGCGACCGCAACGGTCGTGGCAGGTGGGTTTTGACCCGAGAGTGATGGCTCCCCTAAGACTAAGGTCCCATGTTGTGGAAATACAGCATGCATTTTTGGCTGCAACAGAAATACAAACCGTTGCATTTTATAGCACCAGCAAAGAGAAAGAGACTTCATTAATCTCATTCACACGGAAAAATCGAGCTGTGGGAAAGGTGTGTTTTCAAAAGTGCACACGTACAGTATTTAAAAAACGCAGCATGTTAAGTTTAGGTGCGGATTCGTGAGGGTTTTCCCTATATCTTTAATATGGGAACAAAAACGCAACAAAAACTGGACAAAATACTATGTGTTATTGCTGCTTTTTTTCTGCAGCGTTTTTTTTTTCTGTGTGTCATTATATGGGGTCTTAGCCTAAAAGTAGAGAGAAATGCTACAAAAAAATCAATTAAGGCAGATTCAATGCTCTAGAATTTTGGAAAAATCCGACAACCACTGTCATACACACCTTACCCACTTCTGTTTAGGCCTTACATTGAGGAAACTCTGTGCTTTTGCAAACGTTGAAAAAACATGAAAACAGAACAGGAAAAAAGTTGTTGAAAAGCTGCGTTGTCAAAAATACACAAGTTTTTGAAAGAAAAAGTTGAATGTTCATTTTTAGCTGCGGACTTACATGTTTTTACCCTATAGATTTAATAGGGGAAGAAAAACCCAGACAAAACGTAGCAAAATGCAAGGAAAAATTCTACAGGAAAGGATTTTTTCACTGTGATTTTTTTCTGTGACTCTTTTATACCATATATTTGAGTAAATTATATAGCGCCTTATGCAGGACCCTATGATAGCAGGGGTCCCTTTGGGACAGTGGGACAGTCTGGCATTGTAGAGTGCTGTGCAGCTGTCCTGGGCAGTGTGCCTTGGTCTTGGGAGCAGTAGGTGTAATGTAGCGATGGCCCTTACATGTCATGTCTGTTACTCCCTAAAGTCTCTGGTACAGAGACAGATGGCAAGAGGAAAGGCGAGTACCGTTATACTGTGGGTATGAAACTTTGGAGGCAACCAGGAGGGGGACATTATACTGTGATGAAAACTGTAGGGGACATTATAATATAATATCACGTCTATGGTGGGACTGGTTATTGAGTGATTTGTCATTATATCATATGGGACCATTTGACTGTGTGATGGGCATCATAATGTATGGGGCCACTAAGGATGCATTATACAGTATGAGGGCCACTAAGGGACATTATACTATGAGTGCGCCACTGAGGGAGCAATATCATTTGTATGGGTCAGGTATGTCTAAGTCAGGGGTCCTCAAACTTTTTAAACAGTGGGCCGGAGGCAGAGCAGGTGCCGGGAGCGGTGCCCTCCAATAGGTAAAGTGAAGTGCGCTCCATGGCCTGGCCCGAACTCCCCAGGAGCTTCATTATAAATGCACGCTTGTCGGCGGGGCCAGACAGAAGTGCTTGGCGGGCCGCATGTGGCCCGCGGGCCGCAGATTGAGGACCCCTGATCTAAGTGGTAGTGAAACCTTTGCACTGGACCCACCGATGTGTTAGAACGGCCCTGTCCCTATGTAATAAATCTGTTACTTAGTAGTTCTGGAGGTTCATCCCTCTGTAGTTCCCAGCCTCACATATACACCACATACTGCAGCGCACATGTATTTATTTAAGTTGCAGTAAACCTTTATAATTCCACAGCTTCCTGTTATACATCATCTTACATAACTGTTTATACTTCACTTTTGCTTTCATTGACTCTCCAAGACATGCATACGGTAGCCAGGTTCCAACCCTCATTGTTTCAACCCCCGCACTTAACATTCCAGGCTCATAGAACCCAAACAAACTAATTAAGGCTACTTATTGACCTTTCAAGTTGACAATGGTTTGGAAATGAAGACTTATGGGTCCCCCACCAGCAACGCTGCCCCAATTGTGTTTACCAATAAATCACTTCTGTCATTGTTATTTGATATGATGTCTCATTAAAAACATGTTAAAATCAATGAGTCTTGTTAATACAAGTTTACATTGTGGGTTAAGGTCAAAGAGAAGCAGCGTACTGTATTATAAGGGGTGCTCATCTGTGTATAATGACGGGAATCATGTGGGTATAGCCTCAGCATCTCCTTGTATACAGTTATATATAGTACATACAACTGGTTTGAGTTATACAACTTCTTATATATGATATGAATCATGCTAATATAGTCTAGGCATCTTATGTATGTAATTAGAAATGTACAGCTGATTTACATCTTCTTGTATATAAATATAGTGATATTCACCCAATTTGTGTATGTGGGCATCTTCTGGTATATAACGAAATACATGTATATATATAACCTGGGCATCTACTGTTCTTTAATTATAAATGTTCACCTGGAATACATTATATATCTTGTATATGGTGATATGGACCATGCTGGTATAACCTGGGCACCTTCAGGTATATACTGTATATAACTGGCATGAGTTATGCATCTTCTTATATACAGTGATATGGACCATGCTGGTATGACCTGGGCTCCATCTATTATATAATTATTAGAGATGAGCGAACAGTAAAATGTTCGATATTCGATATTCATTTCGAGTAACCCCTCAATATTCGACTACTCGAATCGAATATCGAATCCTATTATAGTCTATGGGGGGAAAATGCTCGTTTCAGGGGTAGGCAACATTCGATCAAATTATACTTACCAAGTCCACGAGTGAGGGTCGGGCTGGATCCTCCGAGAAGTCTTCTCCATGCAGCGTCCCCGCGGCGTTTTCCGGCTCTGAATTCACTCTGCCAGGCATCGGGCCTGAGCAGAGCCGACTGCGCATGTCCGCACTACAAGAAAATGGCCGCTTACAGGCAAAGCAGCCATTTTCTTTTAGCGCGGGCATGCGCAGTTGGCTCTGCCCAAGCCCGATGCCTGGCAGAGTGAGAGCCGGAAGACGCCGCGGGGAAGCTGCACGGAGAAGACTTCTAAAGGTAGGAGAAGAACCAGCGTTGATTGGCCGACTGTATAGCATTCGGCCAATCAATGTTGGTTCTTCATCGAACTTTTCCATTCGAACAGCGAGTGGTACTCGATCGAATACGAGTATTTCGAATACTGTAGTATTTGATCAAATACCTACTCGATCGAGTACTACTCGCTCATCTCTATTAATTATAAATGTTCAAGTAGGTGTTATACATATTCTTGAGTCTAGTGACATTGACCATGACTTGTACACAGCTTTGCATCTTACATTTCAATCTAGTCTGCATATAATGTTTAATAACTTTGCATTTAGTTTGCTTTATTAATTTTCAACAACTGTAACCTAGGTTTCATCTTAGAACATTATTTTATAAAGAGAATTCACTGATTTGCTGATCTCTGATTTCAGATATCCTAGTTGTCTCCTACGAGAACTGTCTTCTTGGAGCTTTCTTTAAGGTTTCATGTGCTATTAAGCTGCTATCTATCTATCTATCTATCTATCTGTAATCTTTCTTTCTTTCTTTCTTTCTTTCTTTCTTTCTTTCTTTCTTTCTTTCTTTCTTTCTTTCTTTCTTTCTTTCTTTCTTTCTTTCTTGTTCACAGCAGCACGGTCATAAATATAAAACAGTGAGCTTCAGAAAGTTTGGATTGTATTGGACCGAAATGTTGCTGTAAACATGGAATAGAGTCAGTTTTTCACTTTTTTAATCTATCTATCTATCTATCTATCTATCTATCCATCTATCTACCTATCTATCTATCATCTATCTATCTATCTATCTATCTATCTATCATCTATCTATCTATCTATCTATCTATCTATCATCTATCTCATATCTATCTATCTATCTATCTATCTATCTATCTATCTATCTATCATCTATCTATCTATCTATCTATCTATCATCTATCTATCTATCCATCTATCTATCTATCTATCTATCTATCTATCATCTATCTCATATCTATCTATCTATCTATCTATCTATCATCTATCTATCTATCTATCTATCTATCTATCATCTATCTATCTATCTATCTATCATCTATCTCATATCTATCTATCTATCTATCTATCTATCTATCTATCTATCTATCTATCTATCTATCATCTATCTATCTATCTATCATCTATCTATCTATCTATCTATCTATCTATCTATCTATCATCTATCTCATATCTATCTATCTATCTATCTATCTATCTTATATTTTTCTTTTGTCCATGTATCTAATATTTATCTTTTGTTATCTATTAATCGATGTCAATTTTAAATTAGATATTGTCCATTTGGATATTTCTAAACATATACATATGTCCCTTGATTCATATGCATAGAAATAATTCTGCATGAAAGCTCCGCTGCATCTCAGTAGGCGACCTCACGCGCTTATTCTATATTATTGCTCTGCTACGTGTTCACAATACCCAGTATTCTTTTCCTGCTCAGCCATTATTTCTAATGCCATTAAGTTCCCCACAAGCAGTTACAGGAGTGAGAAACGTCCATCCACGTCGGGTGATTGATTTAATAGGACGTTGATGAGATAGGCCAGCTTCCAGTCTCCCCAACTGTTGTATTATCTTTGCCGAGCATTACACAACAATGTAACAGTGGGCCGTGATAGAAGCCATCTGTTATTAGAAAATTGAACTGTCACCTTGGGTGTCATGATTATTATAGCTTATTAAAGAGATATTAATCTACTGTCACCTCCGCCATATCTGTCGTCCGCAATCACTGGATTATTCAGATGCTCCGTCCTGGGAGCGAAGACAAGAATGGATTGTAATGGATTCTTACAGAAGTGTAATATTTTATAGGGCAAGATATAAATATTGAGCCGGTTAGAAGCTATCACTTTTTTCCCTCCCTTACCCAGATTGCAATAGAGTTAATAAACGTCAGACTCCGCTATTGACTGAAGCTGCAGAAGGAGAGAATCATTTCAGCAGAGACGCATTTTGCCCTTTTAAAGTCATAACGCAGAAAATAATTCAGTTGGGGAATGATAGCTATTTGCTCCACCGAAAGCTGTTCTCCTGAAAACGATATAACAGTATTTTATTTGGTTATGAACCATAAACTGAGTGACAGCAAACCTGGCTGTAGCAAAGTGTGATGTGTCGATCCATTTCTGACAACCCAACGTAGCAAAAAATATCATCGCACCTAAGTAGATGTGTTATTCTGACAATTCCCAGATTTATGTTAACCCTGTCCAGTACGAAGGTTTCTATTATGCTAGTAGGGTCAAGGTACCTTAAAAAACATATAGGCCACTCTTCATATGAACCACCAAACGCAACCAATGATCCAAACTCTACAGTAGTGGTCTTCAAGCTACAACACTCCATCTATGGAGAAACTAAAACTAAGAACTGTAGTTATTCTGAGGTTGCTATAATGCTATCAGGTCAGGATTTACACAGTCCAGCCATATTAATGTTACCACCATTTACTTTTGAAGTCAACGTTAAATAACCAATCGCAGAAGTCACGTGTCATCAGCCATCTGGGTGCACTCATCATTGTGGAAGGCATGATGGATCAACACAAGTATGCATCTATCCTTGCGGACCATGTTCACTCCTACATGCGAATTGTTTTTCCTCAGGATGATGGCATCTACCAGCAGGACAAGCGACATGTCATAAAGCTCGCAGTGTACGTGCATGGTTTGAGGAGTACCAGGTTGAGTTTACTGTACTCCCTTGGCCAGCAAATTCCCTGGACTTGAACCCAATCAAGAATCTGTGGGCCCACCTCAATCGGTTTTTCGCGCCTTGGATGCTCAAATGCGTAACCTAGCACAGCTGGACATGGCACTGGAGTTGGCATGGCTCAACATCCCAGCGAACATCATCACAACATCCCCTCTCTTCCTGCATGTCTTACAGCTGTCCGCTCTGCCAAAGGTGGTTAGTCTGGATTTTGACAGGTGGTCACATTAATGTGACTAGACTGTGTATATTTTGGGGATCCTGAAGCTGCACTTTCTATGTCCCACCAAACTCAAACATTGATAGTCAGATATACAAAAAAGTATTCAGCTCACCAAACTTTTTTCCTCCTGTCTTCCCCTGGGAGACCAGAAAAACGGAATTGACTTCCGACACCAAGGTAGCAATGAATGTGAATAAGATTCGGCTCCAACCAGAGTGAAGAAAATTTCAAAGATCCAAGGTTGTAAAAATTAAAACTTTCCACTTTATTGAATATCCATTAAAATAGTGAAGATAGGTCCCGACACAGCTACGCGTTTCGGTGCACCTGCACCTTCATCACAGCATCATGCGCGTAGCTGTGTCGGGACCTATCTTCACTATTTTAATGGATATTCAATAAAGTGGAAAGTTTTAATTTTTACAACCTTGGATCTTTGAAATTTTCTTCACTCTGGTTGGAGCCGAATTTTATTCACATTCATTGCTACCATTGATAGTCAAAAGCTGTGTTCTCCAATCTATGACTGTTCAGCTTATTGGAAACTACAACTCCCAGATAAGTCAGCTGCAGGTATTCTAAGGTTTTGATGTTGCTAGGAGGTATTTCTTGAGAAGACTGAAGGCCTATCCACCAATGGCAAACATTTCACCCATCTGTGATTTACAGCGCTGCCAATGACACTGGAAAGTGTCATCTTTGTGCTCTCAATCTTCCCAACTAAAGCGAAGAAGCCAGTATAAATGTCAGAAAAAGCCGCAACGGCTTTGCAAATTGCAGCGTGTCCACGCTGCGATCTGTTCCACAAAGTCGGGATGGCATTCGCATGAATCCCATCCACTCTGCCTGCACTGTACGACGCCGCGATTTTTCCCGTAGCGCCTCTGCTGGGGGCAAATCACGGCGTTTCCAGTCCGTGGGGCCCCGGCCTAAGGCTAGGTTCACACCTGCACCAGTTCTCCACTAGGGGATTCCATTCCCCATTCTGCTTGAAAAAAAGGGCTGCAAGCAGTGCATCTTTTTTGCATGTTTCCTTTTTTGGGCGGAAACATGGCAGACCCTATTACAGTCTATGGGATCCGCGGATTTCCACAGGTAACCACTGTTTAAAGCGATTAAAGCAGACCTCTTGAAACGGAAACATAAATGCAGGTGTGAACCTAGTGTAAGCATCTACACAAAAGAATGTAAAGTTTGATTTTTAATAGTGAACTTTGGGTTGGAGTGCCACTGACATCTCTTATACTGTTGCTCTGAAGCCATCACACTAGTTGCCTTCTCTGAGAGCTTTGTAACTGCCAAGTTTGATACCTCCTTGTGTGTAAAGTTCTCCCAGTAACACCCTGTATCTGCCTATGTACTTTCAGAACCAGCAGAGACCACTGTAGTCTAACTATGAATGGGACCCACTGTCCAAAGCATTTCATGCAAATGGTTCCAAAGTCATTGTTTCCAGAATTGTCACCATTAGATAAACGGGAGCAGCAATTATAACTTGACAGAAACCAGACTAGACATAGACTGTGGAACAGGACAGATCAGGAGCATGGATAACAGAATAAGATGAGCAGTTGAAACCAAGAGCATGGACACCAGGACTGGAACCAGAATCATGGACTCCAGAGTAGAGCAGAAACATGGACACCACAACAAAATCTGAAATGAAGACCAAGGTACCTAAATACAGGAACAAGACTGGAATATGATCCCAGGAACACAGGAAAATGGTCAGAGCATAGTCAACGGTCTCAACAAACAGGAAATGTCTGCTCAAACTAACCACATAGTTGACCTGCCTCAGCCATTGATGGGTTGAGCAGTCATTTTCTGTGAGTCGAGATGGCATCAAGAAATAGACACTAAGAATGGAAGTGATGGATGATCTTGATTCTTTTATGTTTTTAACCCACTCCAAGTTTTAATTTTTTCTCCACCAGACAACCTTTTAACTGTCAAAGATCTGTGGACCTTATATTAGGAGAAATACAAAGCATAACTTAGCTGCCATTTGAATCAACTTTTCACATTGCCTCATTGTGCCCGTGGGAAATAAGACGTACTCTATGGAACAAAGTGATAAGATGAAAACAAGAAGTGGTGGAAATACAGTGCTGAATATAAAGGATAACATGAGTCATAGGTGTAACTTGAAGCTCCTAGGTCCCATTGCAAAATAGTAATGGCGCCCCTACCTTCCTTCTGCCATTTAGAATAGCGGTATATTTTATTTAGCAGACTGATCTTTAGCTTTCCCGTATAGCTACATCCCTGACATTGACTTTCTATTTATGTACACTTAGGAAGCCTCATTGTTTCCTGGAGTTTCCTTCCAATCTCTCCTACATACATGTTTGATAAGTGGGGGTACCAGATGGCCACTCCTATAGTGAAGATTTTTGGCTGCTGCACAACAGGGATCCAGAGAACCTAGATCTCCTGATTGGTGGGGGTCCCAGCTATCAGACAGTTATAACAGAAGCTGTGATTGTAAAAATGTAAAAATTCATTAAAGCAAAATATTTGTTTATATTTAGAGAATTAATTGAAAAACTAAGAACCACAAAGGGCGGATTATTTAACCAGATGAAGAAACTTTCATTGTAATTTCATTCATGCAGCAGGCTGCCATTAGACGTAGAGTCCTGCTGGGTACAGCTGATTAAATATTTAGATAAATTCTATTACTGAATTAAGTATTTATTGATTTATAATTTAAAAGATTCATGATTTGCCATTAAATCTGGAAGCGGACTTTTTCTGCGATGTTAAGTTGTGCGCTGTTTAAATCTACTGAAAGAACTTAAAATACTGCCTGTAAAGGAGGTTTATTACAGAAAACCATGCGAGGTCTCCAGTTTAATCACTACAACAAGTTTTGGAGGCGTTTTAAATATTTTTCATAATTGTATTCTTTCATCATTTAGAAAGATTACAAAAGGATAATAAGCAGCAATGTCCCAAAAACAATTTCCAAAAAACAATACACTGGTTAACCGCAATAAAGTCGGCCATGCGCGTTATCCTGTGACAATCCCACTCAATCGCTCCACATGTACGTATAGTTGGCTTGGGGAAGCATGCATGTATTCTTAGGACATGCTCATTCTTCAGGCAGATTCACCTTGCGAAATCCGCCTGAAGACACTCCCTCCTTCCGACTAGGCCCATTCATTGGGGCTAATCTGGAGCGGAGCGCGCGACTGGATGCCGGTGCACTGCACCAGCATCCAGTGGTGGCTACCCATATTTTGGACTGGAACCTGAGGCGGCCTCTGCTGATCCTATTACTTGAACACTCTCTGGCACCCATTTCCCGTCAGAATTGGGGTAAGACCATTTACTTTGGGCTGCTTTCTTGGATGGAAGAACGCAGCCCTTATACCTATGGAGTGTAGTGGGCAGTCTTGTATGGTCTGTCGTGTCTATTGTAATTTTATGTGATAATGCATTGAATAAAAGTTATGTTTTCTGTATTTTTTCACACTTTTCTGCTGGTTATATAATAACAATACCTCTAGCCTACTAATGTTTGCATTCTTTGTACAGATTAATACAAACCATTATATATATATATATATATATATATATATATATATATATATATATATATTCCGCGTATAGAATAAAATAGCTTCAATTGAGTTTTCGATACCATAAAACACGTTGGATTTTCCGGTTTAGGTAGTTGGAAATCCCTGCAGATAATAACTATTTTAGAGCCCTGGTTGAGATATAGTACTTTACTTAGTGCTAGGGATTAGCTTTAGGAAAATAATTAGCGTATTCTGAAAACTGTAATAAGACCCATGTTGGCACTACAATGGAACCAGTGCATTATGGGGAAAAAACTGCCCTCCATTATAATCCTTTAACAAATGATTACTTTGGAATAGTTTTAATAGTACATTAGAAATAGCTGTTTTACATTTTTTAAGCATGTAAAGTTCCATAATTATATACACATCCTGAAGTAGAGAGAATGTATCTGCTGCAGAACACGCCACATCAAATGGGATTTTGTGCTTAACCTCCATGTAAATCAAAAACATATTAAGCAAATCAGATCTGCTGAAATCTGTGGTTTCGCCTGTGCTTCTTCTAAAAGCACATGATGGCGACAAAACTACAGGAAACACTGAAGAGCTTTAGGCTATGTATATTGGAGACATGTAGGTGATAGTGTTGGGATAACACGTTCATTTGCACCTGATGGATACCAACCATCCAATCATCAAAGTCTAACCAAGATTTAAAAAAATACTCTAAGTTAAACTTGGAGATCTTAATATCGATCACTCTTAGGTTCATTGTTCTTCAAGAAGCCAAGGAAAAGGACACACATAGAGAGCTATAGAACTATGAATAAAGGAAGACATGGAATATATGAGCATTGATGTCACTTTTGTGCCATAAACCTTCTGGGGGAAATCTTCCCTCATCCATGATTTCTTAGGCATCACAATATAGGTGGGCCCATCTCCTCTCCCAAGTGAAGTTCAACTAGTGATACTTGAGTGGGAAAATGGATACCAAGGAAAGCAGAAGACACATGGTACCAGACAAAATAACCATAAGCTCCTGGTGGAATGTGGCACCAACAAAGTTTTGCGTGCTACCTCATCATTACATACTTCCCTCCCTCGTTGCTGTTAATTCATGACAAACTAGGATTATATCCATGTAGTACATGATGTGCAAGTTTTCAGTTCTTCAAGTCACGTAATAATTTACCATTACAATGGGTTACAATTGAAAAACTCAGATTAAGCCCAAAAACAAATATTTAGTATTTCACATAAAACATTAATCTACAGGCAATTCCAAAGGTAAAAAATGGAAGTAGACCATAATGACTAGTAAAGTGTCATCTACATGATCCAGAAGGCCACACTTAACATAGGTGATAAGCCTCTCCCTGGTTTTGGTACAACTGCTGCCATCCTGGGTCCCTTGTTCCCCCAGATGAACACAGACACAGTCAAGCATGTGTGCTTCCAATCCATTCATCCGTATGGGATTGCTGAAGATAGCACCACTCTCTGGCCAATGCCAATGGTGTCTCCATTTCCTATGGGAATCCTTTATCATCTAATTATTACTACAATATGACATTTTCATAGTTGTGTTTTCTCCATTGCTCTAAGGTATTGCATAAACATAGATATTTTGGAGAAGGTGACATAGAAATGTTTGATGTGCTTGCAGCCCACAACAGCTGATAGTCCTTAGTATATAAACAGCTCTATAAAGTCTTTCCAAGACAGTCTACATGATAGACACAGAGCGGCATTCGTATGTCAGGTGTAATGGTGTGTAAACAGGAGATGGCTTTATAAAACAACAGAATGATGCTCGGCTGTCCTCAGAGGACGCACTATCAAGTCAACGCAATGACAAGCTGTCTGGTGTGTCACTAAGAATTACACGATCCATTGTCTGTAGTTAAAGGAGAGAATGAATCTCACAGCTCAAGTAGCCATATAACGGACAAAAGGAAATGTACGGACAATTTGTATCGGAAGACAAGCAGACTGCTATGGGGAGAAATATTTTACCCGTGGACACTTCAACCCTATGAACTAAACACTAATAACTGCAGTGAATGGTACACTCATATATATATATATATATATATATATATATATATATATATATATATATATATCAGTGTAATTCTTATATAGAAGAATTATGGTTGAAAAAAAACATATTTATCACACTCAAGTATAATTGTCTAGAAGGGATTTAGGGAAAAATATTTTTGTGTTGCAATTCATACAAGGAAATACTTATATGTTACTTTAGTTGAGTTGAGTGTAGTTTACTATTGTTCTGTCGGTGTTGTCTAAGCTGACAGTCTAGCTGAGCCTTTGGAGGGCTGGTACTTATACGAGTTAGCCATGCAAAAACATATTAGCTGTCAGTAAATGTTTCAAATGTCATTTTTACCCAACAAGTGCGTATCCACTCAGCGGTCCACTTATCGACAAGGTTCGGAGGGAGGGAAAGAAAAGAAGAAGAAGTAAGGGACAAAAAGTGAGGGGCACGGGTAGGAAAAGAGTAAGTAAGTAGGTTTTTAATGCAGTAACCAGGGGTACATCATAAAGGGAATGAGCATATGGCTGAGGCCCCACGTTGCGGAAATGCAATTTTTTTGTTGCAGATTTTGGTGCGTTTTTTGAGCCAAAGCCAAGAATGGCTACAAAAGGAATGGGAAGTATACAGGAAGTTCTTATACATGTACCTTCTGCTCAATCCACTCCTGGCTTTGGTTTAAAAAACCCGCAGCAAAATTTGCAACAAAAAAAGCTGTGTTTCCGCAACATGGGGCCTCAGCCGAAAGGACAGTTAAGAGTATGTTCATATGGAGGAAATGGTCGCAGAAACCTTTTCCGCTTTGTGAACATTCCGCTAGCCGGGACAGGATACCGATGTAGCATCTGATTAGGCCCGAATGAATGGGCCTAATCAGGAGAATGTCCTGAGCCGTGGACACTGCGGCTCACTCAGCCGCGGAATCTGCGGCAAGATAGGTCATCTTGCTTCTTCTTTCCGCTACTAGCTAGTGGAAAAAAAAGTGAGCGCATCCCACTGAAGTCAACAGGAACCATTTTTGTCTTCATAGAAGATGGAAGGAAGCATGTAAGGAAGGAAACAGGAAGATAAAGAAGAAGAAAGGAAGGAAGGAAGGAAGGAAGGAAGAGGAAAGAAGGAAGGAAGGAAGGAAGGAAGGAAGGAAGGAAGGAAGGAAGGAAGGAAGGAAGGAAGAGGAAAGAAGGTAGAAAGGAAAGAACAAAGCTAAAAAGTAGGGAGGGAAGGAAGAAAGGAAGAGAGGAAAGAGAGAAATAAGTCTATGATAAATGAGGCAAGGAATTAAGAAAAGAGGAAGGAAAAAGAATGAGAAAAATGTAGATAGATGAGAAGGAATGTAGCATAGAAAGAATGAAAAAAGGAATTCAGTTTCAAATATAAAAACTAAATGAGAACGGTGGCCACTGGAGAGGTGTTAAACACTCTGCAGTACAGCTTATGTAATGAACTCAAGCAGAGGGAAAGGAAAATACATTTAAAGAAAGCTCCTTGAAGAGCAATGCTTCTCCAGGAGGTGGCCATGTGACAAACACTCTGTACTCACACCAGTAGTGTGTTGTATTGTTCATGTATTAATATTGATTTGTGCACACATGGTATTCCTCAGCATACAGGAACATCGCATCTGTATGTACACAGTTTTCTTTTTATCAGTCCGGATTCTTTGTATTTTGTTGGAGTGCAATTCAATACATTTTGTGCAGTGGTGGGATGCCGCCTGCAGAACAAGTGTTAAAAGCTGTGTCAATGTGCTACCCTGTAAAAGATTGCAGTCAAGTCTAATCCACACTCCAGGATAGCATTTAAACTTAACAGGTTCTTACTCAGCCACATATGGCTCAGCATCCAAGCAAACATTTAATGTTCTTTTTTTTTTCTTTATCCATTTTTCCTCTGTTTTTTCTGCAAACTATAAAGTGTCCCTACCTCTCCCAGTGGCTTAAGATGTCAGTCTAATTAACCAGAGCCTCCTGTTGTCTTTCTGTGATATAAAGCAGCCACGCTCAAGGAAAACCAGCTCTCCATTCTCTCTGACAGTGCTCTTTAAACATAAGGGTTGTGATCTTCTTTAATTAAAAGCACATTTGTATTCCAAGCAAATTAAGTGCGATTAAGGTCTCTGAGTTATGAGTGTCTATCACTGGACCATGTTTTTGCAAAAATTACCACGTTGAGATCAAAGTGGCGAGACCCTTCCCCTGATTGCTTCATTAGAGCCCTCGAAATGGACTTCATAAATAAAGACTTAGAGTTACCTTGAGGATTGCCAAAATAGACATCTTTTATGATCTAATTGTTTCCATGCATGGATTCACAAGTAGACTTTGAATTTACAAAATGTAACCTCAACTAAATTTTTGGAATTGTAACTAGCAACATAGACATCTATATATTAATGATAGGAGGGGTTATGGCTACTCAGACTCCGACAAATCATGAGAAAAGCCATTTTTTTGTCTGCATCATCCATGTCTGGCCACTCTGTATCGTAAAGGACAGGAGTGTGAGAGTAATTCTCCTTTGTTGAAATACAGGGTGTCCCACTCGGGAGTACAAATTACTCGCGAACGCGTGAACATAAAGGCGAGCTGTAAGAACTGAACATACCTGTATTTAGTGGAAAACAAGTCCACATTACAAAAAGTACTAAAAATGTCCTCCCCAACGTCTGCGCACAAAGAGACGCTCCATATTTGAGAATGTCCTCTGCAACATGTTATTGTCGATGGCAGCAATTTCAGATGTGACGCGGTATGGCTTGATTTTCCCTTTCTTGGCAGCTTGTTGACAGGTCGACTTTGAGTACCCGGTTTCTTGAGCTAACCGAAGTAATGATTTTGTTGGGGAATTTTCAAACAGTCCGTAACGTCTTGCACAATCTCATCCGACATCTGAGGTCGTCCTCTAGAATGCTGATCAACCAGGCTTCCCGTCGCCATTTTGGCCAATTTTGTGATGGTTTTGAAGGTAGGCAGGTTTCTCCCTCCAAATTTCTTCAAATATTCCCTCTGACACTGTTTTGCTGACCCAGAAGGTCTTCATAATGAACACTCTTTGTGGTATGGTATACTGCATGCTTGCCATCGGCACTCTGGGCTGCCGTAGCGGAACCAGCTATAGTGCCCGCCTCTTTTTGACACAGAATCAATTCTTCATTAAATAAGAAATATTTTGAACCTTGTTACATGCACGTTTTGCAGAGTAATTCACATTTTTAAAGTTGTACCCCTGTGTGGGACACCCTGTATTATGGCCTGCTCTCCTTGGTTTTTCAGATGGTTAAAGGGAATTTTCTACTAGAAAATCACCCCTTTTGTAAACCTGGATTCTATATTAACCCATCAATGACATAGACATACATAGACATTCTACATTGGTCACTAATAGGCCTTATGCCATCGCAATTGGTTTTCTACATCAGTTGCAGTAGAATAATGCAGGGGCTTCAGCCCACTCAGATGGACACTCATTCCTAAAGCCCAAAATGAGTTATCTAACCACGCCATGGTCAATAGCAAGGGGTTTTGGAGGGAAAGGACAGGAGAGGGAATGGGATGGAGAAGGCGCCCTCATAGAGGCATCAGACCTTTTGCAAACAGAATCATAAGGGCCTGATGTCTTTACATGGCAGCCAGTGGCTTAATGAAGGTCCTCATGTTTATCTATGTATAATCCTATTGGGCCTAAGGCATAGCCTAACAGAACGGCTGTGAGAAAATGACATGCAGTATAATTCATTGCCCCATCCCAAAATGCTTAATAAATAACAAAAACATAAAAAATAACAACATAACACACTTTAGTTATTGCGGCGTCCATAAAGACCAAAGTAGTACAATTGTAATTCTATTTTACACACATAATTGACGGCATAATACTAAATTTTAAACATTTTTACCAGAATACTATTTTTGTTTCTTGGGCAGCGAAAAAGCGTTCTAAAATTGTTATGTTCTCCAAAACAGCATCAATAAAAATGTCAGGTCTTCCTGCAAAAATAACCCTTGCACAATTCCATGCAGGCTTAAAAACCCTTATAAAAACGGTTTTTACTTTGCAAAAAGTAGTAGAACTTAAAGGGATTCTATCATTAGAATCCCTTTTTAACTAATACCATGTAGGAATAGCCTTAACAAAGTCTATTCTTCTCCTACCTTTAGAATTCTTCTCTGCGCCGCCGTTCCATAGATATCCCAGTTTTTCTCAGTATGCTAATGAGACTCCAGATAGCACTGGGGGCATTCCCTATGCTGCTTGAAAACTCTCCAGTGCTGCCTGCATCTTCTACAGCCACGCCTCTCCGCCTTGTCCTCTGTGTTGTCTTCTTCCTGCGATCCTGCCTTCGGGATGTAAATTCAGCGCATGCGCAGTTGGCTCTGCCAACGGGCATGAGGACATGTCTGTTTGGTGTACTTACAGGAACAGTACGCTCTTAAGGCTACGCCTATGTGGTATTAGTTAAAAAAGGGATTCTAATGATAGAATCCCTTTAAAAAAAAACTATACAAATTAAAATTTAATCATATTGACCCAGTGAATAAACTTATCAGGTTATTCAGGCCACACAGTGAATGGCCCAAAATTTATAGCAAAAAAGGGAAAGGCAAAATTACAGTTTTTTTCTATTCTTTCCCAGAGAGTTAATAAAAGTTTATCCAGTAAAAAAAAAAATAATGCCCTCATACAGTTACATTGACAGAAAAATAAAAAAAGCTATAGGGATTGGTATGCGACCACAGAAAAATGCAAAAAATAGTTTGGTCAACAAGGTCTAGAAAAATACCCACGTCACTCCCTATATTTAAAAATAAGTATGAAAACCTGACATTTTCAAATCTCAATCAAACTGAATTCTGTCAATATTTCCATCTAGGTTAGTTGCCCTAAGATATATCAAGATATGCTGCCACCAACATTCATATCAAGATATGCTGCCATCAACATTCATATCAAGATATGCTGCCATCAACATTCATATCAAGATATGCTGCCATCAACATTCATATCAAGATATGCTGCCACCAACATTCAAAGCCCTCATGCACATTACATTATCATTGGCTGAAAATGTTGATTTTGGTGGGACCAACCAACTTTCTAATATGGATATGGGCAGCAAAAAAAAAAAAAAAGGACCATGACATTAAATCTTGATCTGTCAGTAGAGTTTTCCAGAGATGAGTGGCAGCAACTTTCTCTTCTTTCTCCATTTACAGTATATGCCAGCTTGGCCAACCAGTGCATGCATATGTATGGGGAATCAGGAGAGATAGCTGTGAGTTGAAGCTATTAAAGGTGTATGGGAAGCCCTACCCCCAGTTCACATCTGCATTTGGTATTCCGTTCTGGGAGTCCGCTTGGGGACCCCTCGAACTGAAACCGCATTAAAAAGCGGTTAGCTAAGAACCCACACGGCCCCCATAGACCCGTCATGGCGAACCTATGGTACAGGTGCCAGAGGTGGCATTCAGAGCCCTCTCTTTGGACACCCATCCATGGAACAGATTATACTGTGTGGGGGCCACTGTGGAGCAAATTGTACTGTGTGGGGACCATTGTGCAGCAGATTGTACTCTGTGGGGGCCACTGTGGAGCTGATTGTACTGTGTGGGGACCCTTGTGCAGCAGATTGTACTCTGTGGGGGCCACTGTGAAGCAGATTGGACTGTTTTGGGCTCACAGTGAAGAAGAAAGCCCTATAAAGCCCCATTCATATGACCATATTTTGCAGATCTGTGATTGTGTGCAATTGTGGATCCGCACAGTATTAAGGTTAAATTGCCGCGTTGGAACTTTGTGATAAATTAGTAGCTTTTGGGTTGCAGTTTGGGCACTCCGTCTCTAAAAGGTTCGCCATCACTGCCATAGACTATAATGGGGTCAGTGTAGTTTCTACTTGGTGTATGCATGAATCATTCTCTCCACATGTTTTGTGCAGAAACCGAGCGGAGACCACACGGACCCCTTTACAGGTTCAAGCAAAAGAACTTTAACCAATTGCAGAAGTTTGGGTTAACATCTGTATAACTATAGCACTATTGCATTGTACCACAATCTGTATATATCTCCCATGCTTTGTCTTGTCTTGAAAAATATACTAATAGGTTGGATGATGCCACTCGAAATTGTGTGTAGGCAGCAGTAGACATTGGATTATACTGGATATTTGGCAGCACCGAGGACACTAGTTTTTATCTGTTTTAAAGCCTAAGGAAAGTAAATCTGTCCTGTAATGATTTAGATGCCCCCTAGTTCTCTCAAGTGGAATGGAGACCTACTGTTCAGTTCAAGGTCAGATGAAGGGCAGGAGCAAAAGAAGTCCATCGGGACCTTTGTTACGCAGCATCTTATTATACAATTATGTGTTAAACTCTGTCGGTCGCTAGAATTGCTATTTTTATTTTTTTTATTTTTCCTCTCCTAAACACTCCCCATTTTTCGTGCTGTAAACTCATATTTTAAGCTCGCCAAGTGAGTTTCATCAGGATGTTTAGGTAAATTGATAAGGTGATAACACAGAAAACCCATGCAGGCCTGAAACCGCAACTGTTTTTCCTTGAGAATGTACCTCTTATCTTACATTGACAATGCTAATAGAATATGCATAGTCTTATTAGCATACAAGATAATAGCACCCTGGAGGGAATAGAATCATAAAACTTTAAGTAGAAATCAAAACAGAAGGAGGGAGCAAGAGAGAACATTGTCACAAGCAAAAAAACATTGCCAGGGGCTACACTTTGCAGGAACATACGGATGTACTCATATTTCTTGCTCTAGTCACCATGCAAATGGTAATAGGCTGTACTCCCATGAATACTATCAATGTCATGTTTTATGTGAAACATTAATTGAGATAATGTGCCCCTTCTGCAGGAACGACAGAGTCGTATGTCATCGTGCACCACAATAGGATGACAACATCTGCGTCTGAAATAGGAACGTACATTTATCTGAGCTGTACTGAGCACCAAGGAGGATGGGGAGACGGCCTAATACTCACGTATGGGCAATGTGCAGAGGACATGACTGGGCTGTGTAAACATGTTTTTTGATATAGGTTTGTGTTGCATAGTCGTGTAAAATATGTCTTAGTATAAAAATACATATGGTGTTTTTTCTGTAATTGTAAGCTCCAGTGTGGACTTTAGCTTAGTGCCTCTAGAGCAGGATTTATAGTGGGTAACATTATAGCTAAGGGGTAGCATATAAACATGTAAAGAATATTGTCCCTCTGAGTGGTAGATTTTGGGGCCCCACTAGAGGAAGTAGCATTAACTCAGTTTAGCTCGGTGGTTACAATAATCTCACAAGAAGCAACAAGCTTATTATAGGTTCACAATAGTTTCAGCCTATCCATTGTTCTGGTCCGTCAGAAGACTTGAGTGGGGTGACTTTGAAGCATGGATCCATGTGTGACCCAGACTCTACCCAGCACTGTAGCCTATGCTTAAAGCTACTGTGTACATTAGTTTAATGTTGTATTCCAACACAACATACATATGCGTGTCCAACCAACAAACATGTTACATAGAGGTACTGGCATGGAAGGCAATAAGCTAAATTGTTGTGTAACCTATAACAGAAACCCATCAAAGCTAACCTGCTAACCATGATGTGAATGAATTGAACATCTCCGCATTTATAAGTCAGTGCCAACCCACTCTTTATTCTATTGACTGGAGGGACTTCCAACCTTGAATGCATGAACTACAGCTTACCTGAACTGCCCACCAACTTCTTGTCTACAATGCTAGTCCCACCAACTACCTGCACTCCCTAGTAAGTCTCACATATAGTTTTTGTTATTGAATCTATGGAAAGTGGGTCAGTCTAGTTTGACGTAAACAAAAAAGGGGGTATGTAGCCAGGAGGCATGTACTGGGTGATGTAGGGAGACTCCTTTGAGAAGTCTGTAGTTACTTGGCCCTTCTGGCTGAATACAGGAGATGATGCGAGCTTGAGCAGGACGGAGATTGGTGGAGAGACACAGTTATGGATGTTGCTCAAGCCGGGAATCCATGCCACCAGTGCCCTGACACTTCTCCCTGCCATGCTATCCACTAGGGGCCAAGTGGCTATAGGTAAGCCGATCTCTAAGAGGATTTACCCTTTTGGCAAGACATAAAAGTTCCTTTGCACTTGAAGAAGAGCGATCTGTGCCCGAAACGCGTTGTGCTGAACTATAATAAAGAAGGTTGTCTTGCAATCTAGTGAAGCGTGGTCCTTTATCCTGGTCCATACATGTTTTGTCCACACCAGTGCTCCAAGTGTCTCTTTCATCATTTGCCTAAAGAAAAGTCCGAAATGTCAACACTGCAAGGATGTATGCTTATGTTTATCTACCGTATATAGCATTATACATAGTTAAATTGCAATATGGTCGCTGATGGACTACCTCCCCTGAACACCCTGCGGTTTAACATAATGCAATCCTGCCTTCCAGTTCACAAATTTTTATCATCATTACCACCAGAAAGTGATTTGGACTTGAGTTACAACCACCATATTTTTTCATATGATAAGATTTGACTCTTCAGTTGAAGCATTTTGTATGACAATTTCAATATTCACATATCGTATCAGTTTTATTTTACACTGTGTCATTTAATGTACACAAATTCAAGTCACAGGCAAAAGTATCATCTGGTCAACCATAACCGACCTCGCTCCTGTTACCATAAAACCTTATCCCGTCCCTTTTATCATAGCTGTGATCTAGGAGTGTGACGGCTCCTGTCTGCAGTGTCTCTACATGAGTTCACTTTTCCTGCACTAAACTTCTTCGTTCTATCAGAGCATTCACAGTTCACTTAAATCTGGATGAGAGCCACACATTCATATCCCTTCTATACCACACCAATAGCCAAAGTAAATCTTTCAATGGTTGGCACAAGAAAATGACCTCAGATTCAAACAAGAATCAGATGGTTTGTCCTCTGGGCTGATGGTGAACAATGTCTCTTAATGTTCCGAATCTTGAGTATAGCCAGCGTCAGATGACCCTGTTTTGTTCAATGCGATGCACAATATTCTGTGGAATGAGCTGTGAGGAAACAGTAGGAGGTTATACTATTCTAAAGAAACTAATGGCATTAAAAATGCAAGTAAATTGTGGTTGTGTATCTGGATTTTTTTTACAACTGTCAAAGCACAACTAAACCTAGAGAAAACGTCTTGTCACTTTATTGTATGAACTGCCAAGAGAAGTGAGGAAGGGATGTGACAACTGCTCAGAGAACATTACTGGATCTGAAACACGGTTGTCACTTTTAAAGCCTATTAGATCTTGGCCTGAGAACTGAAGTTGGATGTCTTTGCTGAACGAGTACTATGAACATGAATGTAGCTATTAAAATATTGCCGCCTAGTAACAAAAATATACTTGTAATATTGCTTTACTGGTTTGAATGATGACGGAAATCTATGCCAGCTTGTAGAATTCAGTGTATAGGCATATGGCTAGGAAGAGGGTGTGTTTGAATTATGAAGAGGTGTGTACCTTTTGATTCAGGGGTAGGAAAACTGGCATTGAATTTGTCTTCAGATATCTTCCCTATTATGTTATCATCAAGAACATACCTATAATAATACTGTCTTCTACATACAATAATAAAACTATTATAATACTGCCCCTGTCTATAAGAATATAACTGCTACAATACTGCCTTATTCATACAAAAATACAACTACTATAATATTGCCCCATTTTCAAGAATATAAATACTACAATACTGTTTCCTATGTACAAGAATATAACTACTACAATACTGTTCCCTATGTACAAGAATATAACTACTACAATACTGTTCCCTATGTACAAGAATATAACTACTACAATACTTTTCCTTATGTACAAGAATATAACTACTATAATACTACCCCTATGTACAAGAATATAACTACTATAATACTGCCTCTGCTGTACAAGAATACAACTACTATAATACTGCCTCTGCTGTACAAGAATACAACTACTATAATACTGCCTCTGCTGTACAAGAATATAACTACTATAATACTGCTCCCTATGTACAAGAATATAACTACTATAATACTGCCTCTGCTGTACAAGAATATAACTACTATAATACTGCCCCTATGTACAAGAATGTAACTACTATAATACTGCCTCTGCTGTACAAGAATAGAACTACTATAATACTGCCTCTGCTGTACAAGAATATAACTACTATAATACTGCCTCTGCTGTACAAAAATATAACTACTATAATACTTCTCCTATGTACAAGAATATAACTACTATAATACTGCCTCTGCTGTACAAGAATAGAACTACTATAATACTGCCTCTATATACAAGAATATAGCTACTATAATACTGCCCCTATGTACAAGAATATAGCTACTATAATACTGTGTCTGCTGTACAAGAATATAACTACTATAATACTGCCTCTATATACAAGAATATAGCTGCTATAATACTGCCCATATGTACAAGAATATAACTACAACAATACTGTCCCAATTTGCAAAACTAATATAATTTTACCCCCCACGCCCAAGAATATAACAACTTTAATACTGCCACCTATGTACTGTTCCCTATGTGCAAGAATATAAGTACCATAATATGGCTTCCAGCGTGCAAGAATATAACTACTATAATACTGCCCCTATGTGCAAGAATATAACTACTATAATACTGCCCCTATGTGCAAGAATATAACTACTATAATATTACTCCTATGTACAAGAATATAACTACTATAATACTTCTCCCATCTATAAAAATAGAACTATAATGCTGCCACCTATGTACAAGGATATAAATGCTATAATATTGCTCTCTATGACCAAGAATAGAACTACTATACTACTATCCCTGTTTACAGTAATATAACTACTATAATACTGTTCCCTATGTACAAGACTATATCTGCTCTAATACTGATCTCTACAAAAATATATAAACTATAATACTGTCTCCATTTACAAAAATGTAGTTCTTCTAAATCTACCTTGCATTAAAGAAGAATTTTACTAATAATACTGCCCCCTATGGGCAAGAATATAACTACTGTGTGATACAGAGCATCTACCCTGCTATGAATCATAAGCCATATAGGTAATGCCTAAGAAATACTCTGCAAACTATTCATGATATTGGTGCCCAGAAGCCATGGACCTCGGCCAATAGACTGCCCAAAAACTGGAGACCTCAACAGTAGAGATGAGTGAGTACTGTTCGGATCAGCCGATCGGAACAACACGCTTGCATAGAAATGAATGGACGTAGCCGGCACGCGGGGGGTTAAGCGGCCAGCCGCCGTCAAAGCGGAAGTACCAGGTGCATCCATTCATTTCTATGGAGCGTGCTGTTCGGATCGGCTGATCCGAACAGTACTCACTCATCTCTACTCAACAGCAGTCCACCATATGTATGTATTGAAAAAATATTCACCCTACAAAGATAAGCAACACAAGGAGATATTTTTTCCTTGAAGACAAATAATTTCCTTGCTAGGAATCCTTTTACACGCCTTTGTATTTTTGCTATCCCCTTTATAGTCACATACATGTTGACAATGGCTAGAATATTCTAATAAAAGTACATTACATCAAATCCTCTACAAATGATGTTATAAGACTAATAATGTGATGGCGCTGTCACTGGAAATAGCTGACATTATTTTAAAGTTTTGTGTTCAGAAAGGTCCCTGCTTTTTCATTTATATTTTTGTTCCAATTATGTTGTTACGTCTCCTTGTGTGTAGGGTTTCCTGGCTAGGTCAGCGGGTGGCCATGCAAAGAAAATGAGTCCCTGGAGCTGTAATAATGCTATGTGTCACCGAATAAAGTCAGGGTCCCTGATAGCACAACAGTGTGGTGTGACTCTTGACCAGAAAAGCTACTGCTTTAGGGCACTTTATGAAAGGGAGAAGATTTAACCACTTCTAGCCTCTTTTTTTTTTTTTTTTCATGAGAAGAAGAAATATATCCATGCGTATATATATATATATATATAGAGAGAGAGAGAGAGAGAGAGAGAGAGAGAGAGAGAGAGAGAGGAAAAACCCTAAGAAATGTAAGAAACATTTTTCTCCTTGATACAGATTTCAAAAAAATTTAAGAAATGCAATATACATATATATAATTTTTATTTATGTATTTATTTTTTAAACATAATGTTTTGTTTGGTGGAACAAAACTATCCCTAGATGCCTAAAAAAATTAATAAATTAAATATCAAAATAGATAAATATTATGAATTAAGTATAATAGGTATAATGTTTTAATACTAATAAAATGGTATGTTATTAAACATATAAATAATATATATGATTAATTATATAATTTATTCTTAAAATAGTATTATTTATATGTTTAATATCAAACCATTTTATTATTATTAAAACATAAAAAATATGTGTAAGTATATGTAAACTGTTTTAATACTTAAATGGCATGATATTACGTATATAAATAGTATACTAAAATATTACTTAAATAAAAATAATAAATATATTATATAGTATAAATAAAATATTACTAAAATATCACTTAAAATACTTAAAATATTATTTAAATATTTAATATCATACCATTTTATTATTCTTAAAACAGTAAACAATTTTAAAAAATTTAAAAAGGAAACAATAAAAATACACGCCATCATGTGTATAAAAATAATTAATGATTTATTTATTTATTATTTTATTTTATTTTTTTTATTAATTTTTTTTTTTTTTTTATTTATATGTATTATATTACGCCAGTAACTTACTATGAATAGACATGATTTATAATATGTAAGTTTATTAGTTTATTTCCTAGCAATGTAACTTGGTAAAAGTTGAGCATACCCTACCTGGGATAGGGAGCTTTACACAATCTGAAAAGCAAATAACTTTACACCTTAAGTGCTTGTTTTTAATGAAAGGCTAACCTACCCAGGACCTCAATGTCACCAAATGGCATAAGAAAAGAAAACAGGAGGCCAAAACTGCAGAACACTAATGTCAATTTTCTGCATCAAATATTTTGATAATTAAACAAAGCTGATCAAGAGAGCAAAACAGCGTCCCCCCAGAGCACGGGAAGCAAAGGCCCATAAAATAGAGTAGGCAGAAAATGCCAGAGGCGGCAGCCTCAGATTAATGATACTCCAGTAATAGATTTTTCCCAGGAACAGTCACACACACAGGAGACACTGAGCAGCCACAGAGGCGATAGGACCGTTAAAGGGACAGAGATGTTATATCAAAAGGCAGCCGATCCAAAGTCCTTTTAATAATTTACACCTTATAATTCAGTATATACGAATACGACCTAGTTAAGTTACTGTCACATCACATATGCTATCTATGGTGTTATATAGGACTGTAGATATTCCTACTAGCTTAGCTCACAAAATATAAGCAATACACCCCAGTGAATTAAATGACGCATTTAGCTCTGCTATATCTATTTTTCCTATAGCCATAACTTATAGATCCAATGCACACCATACATCCTATACAGTTCTTGCTTATTAAAGTCTCCCTGTTCCTAAAGGGGGATGAATTGTATAAATGCCTCAGTGTTTTATTTTTTCCATATCTTCCGTTCACTTAAATACGAACTGACCACACTTGACCACATTTCTGCTTAGGATATGGCGTGTATATCTGCATTCTTCAGATCGGTTTGGAACCTAGTGTTTGGACCACCACCTATCAGACTATTATGGTATATTCATCAGGCTTAGGCCTGGTTCACATCTATATTCAGTATTCCATTTGGGGAGACCGTATGGGGACCCCTGGACGGAATACCGAATGCATTGACAAGCAGTGAGCACTGAAAGTACACAGACCCCATAGACTATAATGGGGTCTGTGTGTTTTCCGCGCGGTGTCCGCACGAGTCATGTGGAGAGGGAAGTAGTTCATGAAGTACTTTTCTGTCCGCATGTTCCGTGCGGAAAACACACGGACCCCATTATAGTCTTTGGGGTCCGTGTTCTTTCAGTGCTCACCACTTGTCAATGTGTTAGGCAGATGTGAACTAGGCCTTAAAAAGTGAAGGGGGTTCTTATAGCAAAAACGAATGTGGGCCCTCCATTAAGCATGGACATAAGGGTGTGGTGTTTGATTCCCTAACTTCATAAGACTCCTTGTTTGCTAATACTATTGCTCTTGAGTGTTGGTAATTCTGTAGTGTCAAGTGATGAGACCCAACACAGGGTCATATCTTTTCTAGGCCCAAGACAGTTGCACAATATACTTCTATGGAATTTTCCCCCTTGCTTATACATAGCACATTACTCCGCAGAGGACAACAATGAGCAGAAGAAGAAGAAACTCCTCCCAGCGTAGAAAGTATAAAATCTGTGTTCCTTCCTGACACTTGGGAGTGGCATTCAAAACCAAAAATTTTTGAAAACTTTTTTTGGATTTTGCTTGGCCAGTAGTGAAATAAAAGAAGGAATAAAAGCACAAAAAGCTAAAAAAAAAAAAAAAGTCAAAGTTCATGGAGCAATATACAACAATGAATTACAAGGCTCATGTATTCTTTTCTGCTCCATCCATATCCCAGGCTATGAGTGAAGACAGAAAATACATACAGCTCAGTAATAAAACCAAAATTCCCTCCTGTTTTTGTCTGAATCTTTTCATAGTGAGGATTATTGACTCGGAATGTGTGAAAAATGCAGATCAGAATCAAATCCTTTAAATTCCAG
Organism: Leptodactylus fuscus; assembly: GCF_031893055.1. Classification (NCBI taxonomy): domain Eukaryota; kingdom Metazoa; phylum Chordata; class Amphibia; order Anura; family Leptodactylidae; genus Leptodactylus; species Leptodactylus fuscus. The sequence continues at coordinate 49,932,989 of NC_134270.1, read as the reverse complement.
GTGTGAAGGAATCAAAAAGCACTTAAACAGTGGTCCATGTGAGAAGCGTGTTCTTTCCACCCCCAGATTGGCGTAAATCTTTCTGACGTTCCCTTACTTTTAGCACTTGAAGTGGAGAACTGTGGATAAGAAAGAGCGCGAGGAGGATTTAGAAGCAGTAACCTCGGCTTACTTAGATTTTAATCATGATTTAATGGAGCATATAATCAACATTTTGGAAGTGTAGTACTATTCTATAGCAAATCCCCCGAGCACTTTCTGTAGCTAAACCCTGTATCCCTCATTTTCACACAGTGCAGTGTACTGTACAAGACTTTCAACAATACCAACCTGCCGCTTGTTTGAGAAGAAGGCAATGCAACATGATATTGCGGATTAACCCCTATGTTCTCATAGGGTTGGCCGTTGTCAGTAAGTTTACTTAAAAAAAATAAATAAATAAAAAATTTGGCTTTTCGATCCACCCCTGAAAGTTACTAGAAGTAAACAACGCAAATTCCCATTTAATGACGGCAAGCAGAGATTTTGAAAAACATGAGAACTTGGTACAGAAAGTATACAAGAAACACAATAAATAGAACCGTAATACCCCTTTAAAGTCAACCAACTTCATGTTGTCAAGCTGATTTTGATGTGTGTTATGATTAAAATGGTGTTTGGGGAAATTCATAGTTTAATCCTTGGATTGTATGGCAAGAACTGTAAAGGAAGAATCCGATGAATTCCTGAAATGCAAGCTTCATTCATTCCCTCTAATCCTGATGCATGGTAATAGGGACAAGTCTGTCAATCATCAGCAGGGGTTGGATATTCTTCATATCATGAATTCATCCGACTCTTCCTTCACAGCGCATTTGACCAAACTACACCATTATGACACTTCTACAATCTGTGTGCCTGTCACTATTGAATATTGCCCTCAAAAAGGGCAGATATAAAAATTTGTGAGCCCTTGATACCTTATAATGGCTAACTAAAAGATAAGATGAGATAATCATGTAATTATCTTATCTTATCTTTTAGTTAGAATAGATGATAACATTAGCAAGCTTTAAAGACTACCTAGGTATCTTTATCAGGCATATATAAAAGTAGTCTTGAAAGCTCATTATCGTTATCTTTCTTATCATAGGCCATAAATATCTGGGCATTGGGTGGCCAACAGCTGGCCCCCACACGGATCAGCTGTTTGGAGGTCCATCCAATCTGTGTACTATACAATGTATGGTGCTATCTGCCTTTAGCATTGGTACTGCAGCTCAGCTCACATGGAAATCAATGGGAGTAGAGCTGCAGTAATGTTACTCAAGTACTTTATAGGGTACAGAGCCTTCTTGTTTTTTATGCTCCCCATCCTAAGGATAGGCCATAAATAAATAAAAAATCACGGACAACTCCTTTTAAGGTATAAAGTGCTGAGGGTTCTCAGTTTTCTAATACAGTGCAATTCTTCTTCCTCAGGGAAGGCAGCATGAAACAAGTGCCAGGATCACTTTAAAGGTAGGACTGCTTACTCCTAACTCCTGTTACTACATTGTAACAAACCAAAGCTCTGTGAAAGAAGGACTATGCCTAACAGCAAAGACAGATCATGAAAGTGGTGAGAAATTGGAACATAAATTATATTACAAAGTTACAGAACCCTTATCCACATCAAAAGCGTTTATCCTGAATAATTATGCAGTAATATACATATATATATATATATATATATATATCTATATATATATATATATATATATATATATATATATATATATATATATAAACAAACCCCTCAGCTTAGCACTAGGGCCCATGAGGTTCAAGTTACCCATGTGAAACAACTTTCTCACAATTAGGTTGGATGGTCATCATATTCGTGGTGGATAGGTAATAAGTGTCTGGTCCGAGTGGAGGTAGGGTAACCTTTGGGGTCCTAAGTCCCCAGTGGGAATACAGCAGTGCCATCACTCTTTTCACATCTATGTGACTACCAGTGCATGTACCTGTTTTTTTGTGGGGGTTTTGGTCACTACTATAAAAGTGAATGGAGCGGTGGTTATTAGAGATGAGCGAACACTAAAATGTTCGAGGTTCGAAATTCGATTCGAACAGCCGCTCACTGTTCGAGTGTTCGAATGGGTTTCGAACCCCATTATAGTCTATGGGGAACATATACTCGTTAAGGGGGAAACCCAAATTCGTGTCTGGAGGGTCACCAAGTCCACTATGACACCCCAGGAAATGATACCAACACCCTGGAATGACACTGGGACAGCAGGGGAAGCATGTCTGGGGGCATAAAAGTCACTTTATTTCATGGAAATCCCTGTCAGTTTGCGATTTTCGCAAGCTAACTTTTCCCCATAGAAATGCATTGGCCAGTGCTGATTGGCCAGAGTACGGAACTCGACCAATCAGCGCTGGCTCTGCTGGAGGAGGCGGAGTCTAAGATCGCTCCACACCAGTCTCCATTCAGGTCCGACCTTAGACTCCGCCTCCTCCAGCAGAGCCAGCGCTGATTGGCCGAATTCCGTACTCTGGCCAATCAGCACTGGCTAATGCATTGTATTGGCGTGATGAAGCAGTGCTGAATGTGTGTGCTTAGCACACACATTCAGCTCTACTTCATCGGGCTAATAGAATGCATTGGCCAATCAGCGCTGGCCAATGCATTCTATTAGCCCGATGAAGTAGAGCTGAATGTGTGTGCTTAGCACACACATTCAGCTCTACTTCATCGGGCTAATAGAATGCATTGGCCAATCAGCGCTGGCCAATGCATTCTATTAGCTTGATGAAGCAGAGTGTGCACAAGGGTTCAAGCGCACCCTCGGCTCTGATGTAGCAGAGCCGAGGGTGCACAAGGGCTCAAGCGCACCCTCGGCTCTGATGTAGCAGAGCCGAGGCTGCACAAGGGTTCAAGTGCACCCTCGGCTCTGCTACATCAGAGCCGAGGGTGCGCTTGAACCCTTGTGCAGCCTCGGCTCTGCTACATCAGAGCCGAGGGTGCGCTTGAACCCTTGTGCACACTCTGCTTCATCAAGCTAATAGAATGCATTGGCCAGCGCTGATTGGCCAATGCATTCTATTAGCCCGATGAAGTAGAGCTGAATGTGTGTGCTAAGCACACACATTCAGCACTGCTTCATCACGCCAATACAATGCATTAGCCAGTGCTGATTGGCCAGAGTACGGAATTCAGCCAATCAGCGCTGGCTCTGCTGGAGGAGGCGGAGTCTAAGGTCGGACCTGAATGGAGACTGGTGTGGAGCGATCTTAGACTCCGCCTCCTCCAGCAGAGCCAGCGCTGATTGGTCGAGTTCCGTACTCTGGCCAATCAGCGCTGGCCAATGCATCCCTATGGGAAAAAGTTTATCTCACAAAAATCACAATTACACACCCGATAGAGCCCCAAAAAGTTATTTTTAATAACATTCCCCCCTAAATAAAGGTTATCCCTAGCTATCCCTGCCTGTACAGCTATCCCTGTCTCATAGTCACAAAGTTCACATTCTCATATGACCCGGATTTGAAATCCACTATTCGTCTAAAATGGAGGTCACCTGATTTCGGCAGCCAATGACTTTTTCCAATTTTTTTCAATGCCCCCGGTGTCGTAGTTCCTGTCCCACCTCCCCTGCACTGTTATTGGTGCAAAAAAGACGCCAGGGAAGGTGGGAGGGGAATCGAATTTTGGCGCACTTTACTACGCGGTGTTCGATTCGATTCGAACATAGCGAACACCCTGATATCCGATCGAACATGTGTTCGATAGAACACTGTTCGCTCATCTCTAGTGGTTATGTATGTTCACAACCACTCTACTCAAACAGGTGACTAATAGACCCCTGTTCTCATAACCACTGAGCCCAAGAGATTATATACTTCTCCCCTTTCCTGTGGGTACAAACCACCAGCACACTATTGCTCTATCCACACAGGACTCTGAAGACCCATGTTCTTGTCATCACTGACATGATAGTCCTAGTGATCAAACCCCCATTGATCAGACAGGTGGAGAGGGGATACATGTTGTTAGTGGGAAAATTGTAAAGCCCCTGAACCCCATTGGAAAATCCTATTTACCACGTGTCATTTATACTACTGGTGTCTTCTTATGTTGCAGAAAGGTCTTAAAACTCGGCACCCATTACTTTAAATGGGCATTTCCCGTGTAACTTTCTTACGACATGGTATCTACAGTAACTACAGTACATATCATCCCACCATGGCTTAATGTGGTTCCATGTTCAGAACTGCAAATATGGAGGCAATATATAAGTAGATCTTATGACGGAACTGTGTTTTATCAGTAAATATATAGGGGAATGCAAATGTCGGAACAGAATTTCACATATGCGTTATCATAACTATACAGAGTCAACAGTAAACAGACTGGGTTGTCTAGCAGGCACTAAAATAAACTACTGTACAGAATGATTGATGGTGGAGCTGTAGACGGGGAACTCTCATTAAAGGAGAAGATTTACCTGTAGGATATTTGGGGTTTTGTTCCTGGAGAAAGTTCTGTGTGTTTTGTTACGACTAAGCCATTAGCTTTCTGGCAGTAAACACTCCGCACTTTATAATTTATTACACCTTTGTCCAGAGTGGAGCAGTTTTATCTCCCATGAGCAGAACTGAGTAGCAAAGAACTAAAAAGTGAATTTTGAAGCGTCTGCAGAATATATAAGTAGTCAACAGAGGAAACCTACATAATCCGGCTTCTAAGGACATTCCAAGCCAGTGGGTTCTGCTACATCTTATACTCACAGTATCACCTGCTTTAACACTGTAGTGTTATAGTACTAAGATTGTATTGCTTTATATCAGTCTGGGTCCTCAGTAGGGCAAATATATTTTTCCGAAAAACAAAAGGGCCAAGACCAAATAACCAAAATACGTTAAATAAATGCCCCATACTTGTTCTAGTAAAATTCAAACCCAAATCCTTAATGCCAGAATTGGTCACTAAAAAGAGCAAATTAATTTCAGTTTATTGAACCAAATGGGGCATCCATGAGTTTTACTTAACTGCTATTACAAGGGATCGACAAGATCATATTTTAATGGCCTATGCCATACAGGTCAACAATATTTGATTGGTAGGAGTCCGACACTTGGCACACCTACTGCTCAGCTGATACCTGCACATCGTACACAGACGGCTCCGCTGCATTATAGCAACTCGAAGGTAATGGTTGTTGAGGGTAATGGCCTATCCTTGAATATCTCATCTTGGACCATCCCTTACATTCAAAGAAGCCATCTCTGTGCTAGTCTAACCAGTTTACCCAGCCATGATAAATGTTGCACTTAATGGCGGTTCATTGGGTTCATGTTCTTCCCATATTCAGAATGGTTTCCCTTTGGTGCTTTGGCTTCCTCTTTTACTACTTTTGTAAAAGGCCTTGTCTTTTGTGGATTAGTTGACCATAGGTTGGAGAAGGAGAAAAACTTTCTTGCTGCTTTCTTCTCTGACCGGTAGTTAGGAGTCTTGACCTAGGGACTAGAGATGAGCGAACACTAAAATGTTCAAGATTCTATATTCGTTACGAATAGCCACTCAATATTCGACTATTCGAACGAATATCGAATCCCATTATAGTCTATGGGAGAAAATGCTTTGCTACAGGAGATCCTACCATTCGACTCAGGAGAGTCACCAAGATCGAGGTCGGAGGTTATTTCCCACAATGCTTGGCTACTGGCCAAGAGTAGATAGTATCTACTATTCTGTTTCCTCCCTGCTGTGCCATATACTGGACTCTGCTACATCTGCATTACTGTACATTGACTTGTCTATCTACTTTTCTCTTTGGAAGCAGGCCTACAAGGACACGCTGGAGAGAGATAAAGGTACTGGGCAGAGAGGGCACCGCTCCGGGTAGTAGTACAGCGCAGGGAGAAGGGCACTCACCTAAACTAGCCGCAGCCAGCGAGTGTCAGTTACTGCAGATAAGGCAGCTATAGCAGCAGCACAGAGTGATTTACCTCAGCCTGCCACTCTTCTGCTTCCTCCCTGCTTTACCGTATACTCAGCTCTGCTACATCTGAGAATATAGAAAAGCGGTTACCTAAGGAAACCCAAGGATCCCATAGACTATAACGGGGTTTCTGTTCAGTTTCCGAACGAAAAATGCAAAGAGAAAAGTCCTGCTTGCAGGACTTTTCTCTCCACATTTTTCCTCCGGAGAGGAGAACGGAATGACCTTAAAGCAAATGTGAACCAGGCCATAGTGGCAATATCTCATATAACCCATCTTTCCCTGGGACAGATATAACTAAGAAATGCCTTAAGAGAATTTTTTACAACACATCAAAGGAAATTTCAAGGAGTTCTATTAACTGGTAATTCATAATGTCTCCGTCCCTTTGGATCTTATATTCAAAAGTCTATGGATTATATAAAAACCACCACCTAAGAACAATCAAGACCCATTCAGGCCTATTTAACTGCAAATACAGAAGGATTATGAAAGTGCTGAAGCTCTAATATACAGAATATAAGGATTTACTCCAGACTTTACCTACAACATAACATCATTACATAGATTTTTATATTAAAATTATTAGTATTAAGCAGGCTTTGGCTGGTTGCAGTCACTCCTTATTTACTCCATGCCACCTTATAGTGCTAATATTACAACACCCACTTGAGCGGAGTGTCGCCAACAGAACACCTTCTGCTCTGGGTGCCTTAATCATGGATATTATAGAATTTAAACACAGAATGAAAACTATATGTTTAGCACAAAGCCTTGCTGGCGAGGAGCACTACAGTTTTTAAACAGGTATAATCCGACCGTACATGACAAATGAATGGTACTTTTTTTTAAGCATGGCACTACCCGCGTATAAAAAGACAAGGTCAACCACCGGCTTCTCCAACTGGTCTTTTCAATAGGAATTAGTCTCAGATCATTATGTTCTGATAAAACTCAGTTTCTGTCAAGCAGAAATCCCATAAATCACCCCACTTTAGCCAATCAGGACTCTGTCAGTGCAACTATACCGCATTTAGGGAACAGCAAGATCTGTGGATTGTCTGTGACACCGCTAGGCAATGGACAACATTGTGCGGAGTAGGGGACATTTCAGTAAAGGTGACAGATGACCAAGTAGAAAACAAAGGTAAATTTATTGCCTTAAAGATGTAAAAAAAAAAATAAAAAACATTGTGTGAACACCAAGGCAGGAACTAACACAGCAGCCCTGGGGTGAAAAACTAAGTACACGATAGCAAAGTAAATGCATAATAAAATTAAAAATAAATTGCAATAAAATAATATAAAAAAAAACACAAATATAAGTAGTTAAAATAAAATATATAATACATTTTAAAAATCCTAACAGTAATGATAAATATTATTTTTGGTCTCATGAACCATCCAGGGAGATTTTTTGGTAAAAAAAAAAAAAAAAAAAAAAAAATACGTTTTAGTAATTTTTTTTTAAGGTGAGAAGCCCAGATTTTTTGAAAACCAGAAATTCTACTGTAAGTACTGGCAATGGTGGTCAATTTTTGTTCATTTGGTCAAAATGTACTATAAGTAGCTTAAAAACTAATTTTGATACGTTTTTAACATAAAGTGTTAATACTAGAGTTGAGCGAGTAGTATTCGATCAAGTAGGTATTCGATCGAATACTACGGTATTCGAAATACGCGTACTCGATCAAGTACCATTCGCTATTCGAATGGAAAAGTTCGATGCAGAACCAGCATTGATTGGCCGAATGCTATACAGTCGGCCAATCAACGCTGGTTCTTCTCCTACCTTTAGAAGTCTTCTCTGTGCAGCGTCCCCGCAGCGTCTTCTGGCTCTGAATTCACTCTGCCAGGCATCGGGCCTGGGCAGAGCTGACTGCGCATGCCCGCTTGTAGTGCGGGCATGCGCTGTCGACTCTGCCCAGGCCCGATGACTGGCAGAGTGAATTCAGAGCTGGAAGATGCCGCGGGGACGCTGCACGGAGAAGACTTCTCGGAGGATCCAGCCCAACCCTCACTCGTTGACTTGGTAAGTATAATTTGATCAATGTTGCCTACCCCTGAAACAAGCATTTTCCCCCCATAGACTATAATAGGGTTCGATATTCGATTCGAGTAGTCGAATATTGAGGGGCTACTCGAAATGAATATCGAATCTCGAACATTTTACTGTTCTCTCATCTCTAGTTAATACTAAACACCCACATAAGTCTCAAACCAATAACACAGCTGATGATATGGGTCATGTTTTATGAGTGATGAACAATGAAAGAAGGAAACCAAAGGGGCCTCTTTGCCTTGTAAAGACTAGATGCTATATTGAGTAGTAGCTAGTAACTAACATATATGGCCTAGCTCGGTATCTAAAAACCCAGGAGCCAAACCCAAGGTGCCTTACCTGTCATCACTAGCTAATTCCCTGCAAATTGGTACACAGATTTAGGGATGCGTGATAACCTAAATGACATATGTAGGTGCAATGTAAATGAATGTATTGATTCTGGAGAACTATTAATGGACCATTCCTTTAAAGCACTATAAATAGAAACAAAATCCCAGTTCACCTGGCCATATGATGGTACCACTGCTTATGCTAACTAGCTGTAGATGAGTTGGTCTGTGGCATGTGCTAAAAAGGTCTGCCTTGGGAAACTCTTCTCCAGATGTTGAGGATATGTGGTTTCCTCCATACAGTTAGTAGCCAAGTCTCTCATTAAATGGGGCTTTTCACCACCTTCACCAATTCAGGTTCTTAGCATCTGTTAATAGGCGCCGCTGCACTGATTCCAGTGCAGTTGGAATTTTGTTCTTTAGCCCCCACCATTCCTGAGAAACAATGTGCAACTTATGCTCATTAATGTCAGAAGCCAGTGTCAGGCGGGGGGCAGTGGGTAGGGGGTGATGATTCAGAGGACCAATCAGAGGCAGCCAGTGTCAGAGCTCACAATGACACCCCTTCCCTGCTCCTGCTTGCCACCTCCCACCTGGCAGAATAAAGACTAAATAGCATATCAGGGAACAAAGAATGCTCAGGAAAGGTGGGGGATAAAGAAAAATAGCCCAACTGTGTCAGAATCAGTCGACAAGCAGGTATAAGGAGCTGGGCTTCTTGGAGGTGGTGGAAGGTCCTCTTTAATGACTTGTGCATGAAATTCCAGAATGAGACCTATCACTAAGGCCCGGCTCACATCTGCATTCGAGTCATTATGTTCTTCACTCCTCTCTCTCTATGAAAGATATGAAGCAGCACGTTTCCCACTGCCTTTTTCATGCGGAAACCAAACAGACTCCATTATAGTCTATGGGGTGCGTGGGTTTCTTAAAGCAGACTTTTTTTATGTGGATTAGGTTTCCGTATGGGGAGTCCCCAAGCGGGAATGTGAACCAGGCCTAGGCAATAACACTGCGGTTACATCCCATCTATATGTCCTACAGGATTCTTGAATGCTTCATCTTTGGACCAATCATTTCAAGACATTAGCAAGTATGACTTTCTTCAACCAGTGCCATATTTTTATCTCAAACAGTGATGTCCTAGTCACCACCTGAAGCTTCTGAACATCAAACCAAAACCTGTAACAGGGACCCCAAACTATCCCATCTCTTTATATGGTGCAAAAGACGTTTTGGGCACAAAGGTAAGAGGGGCCCCTATAGCTACTCCTTTGGGTAAAGTTTTGTCTATTATATCTTACCTAGCTCCACCATATTCTATAGTGCTGTAAATAGATTATAATTACTCCCATCAATCCAATTTGGGGCCCATAACCTTCCATAGCCAGCGAGTATATTTTATAATGACATCCTGTTATACTGTAAAACATATGGTACAATAACATATATCAGCAGTAAGATATTGTGATATACTATAGGAGTTCTTCCAAATGACCCGTGTACTGTTGCAATATGTTTACATGTTGTCACAGCGCTACTACTGGCCAAACAAGCGAACTACAAACTTTTCACCCAAGCTTTGCTTACTGATGACTATGTTAAGTAAAAGTAGTGTACTTGTAAAAGCATGCTATAGTAATGATAAGTGATGTACATAACAAGCCGAGCGTATAACTATTATGTTTCAATCAGTCCATAATGAGATATTAGGGAAAGTTATAACCACATCGCTGGTAAGTAAAAGTAGACAGAACGTGGATATTGCCTGGCACCCCGTAGACGCTGGGACATTCTCCTTTCCATATCCTTGATAGATAATGGTTTAATATGCTGTCTGGTTTTCATTTAAAGGGTCGGTAGTAAAACCCAGATCACATTTCTCACTTGGTGGGTTAAAAAACCACTTACGCTCATTTCTGCAATGTAAAACGACACTCTATCAAATCAAACATTTCCAGATGTAGCCAGCCTGTGCGAGCAGAGAACATTACACGTCGTGTCCGTACAGCGAACGCTGGCAGCTGATTTCCAGGGCTTGTATCGCCATCTGCTGCCAAAGATGTTATTAAAGAGACCGCTATTGTAACCTGTAAAACTGGAGAACTTTACATGCTGTAGCTCAGCAGTAGGTGGAAACTCTGTATAATGTTGTTCCATAGAGTTAAATATTCACTCATCTTCCTTCTTTTCCACAATAATAATGAGAGCCATATGTATATACATAAGTACATATGCGATTTCATGATATTTGATTCAATCACACTTTCCATTTTTATGATATCTAGAGAAAATGTCTGAAATGAGAGATAAAATTAGATAGATAGATAGATAGATAATAGATAGATGACAGATAGATAGTAGAAAATTGATTGATAGATAGAATGTAGAAAATAGAAAGATAGATAGATGGATAGATAGATAGATAGATAGATAGAATGGAGAGATTAGGTAGGTCAATAGATAGATAGATAGATAGATAGATAGATAGATAGATAGATAGTAGAGGATAGATAGATAGATAGATAGATAGATAGATAGATAGATAGATAGAATGTAGAGGATAGATAGATAGATAGATAGATAGATAGATAGATAGATAGATAGATGATAGATAGATAGATAGATAGATAGATAGATAGAGTAGATAGATAGATAGATAGATAGATAGATAGATAGATAGATAGATTGTTATATGTTTATACATAAGTACATATGTGATTTCATGATATTTGATTCAATCATACTTTCCATTTTTATGATATCTAGAGAGAATGTCTGAAATGACAGATAAAATTAGATAGATAGATAGATAGATAGATAGATACAGTAGATAGATAGATAGATAGATAGATAGATAGATAGATAGATAGATAGAATGGAGAGATTAGGTAGGTTAGTAGATAGATAGATAGATAGATAGATAGATAGATAGATAGATAGATGACAGATAGATAGATGACAGATAGATAGATAAATAGATAGTAGAAAATTGATAGATAGATAGATAGATAGATAGATGATAGATAGATAGATAGATAGATAGATAGATAGATAGTTGCCCAAAAGTATTGGCACCCCTGCAATTCTGTCAGATAATACTCATTTTCTTCCAGAAAATGATTGCAATCACAAATTCTTTGGTATTATTATCTTCATTTAATTTGTCTTCAATGGAAAAAAACAAAAAGAATTGTAAAAAAACCAAATTGGATATAATTCCACACCAAACATAAAAAATGGGGTGGACAAAAGTATTGGCACTGTTTGAAAAATCATGTGATGCTTCTCTAATTTGTGTAATTAACAGCACCTGTTACTTAACTGAGGCACCTAACAGGTGGTGGCAATAACTAAATCACACTTGCAGCCAGTTGAAATGGATTAAAGTTGACTCAACCTTTGTCCTGTGTCCTTGTGTGTACCACATTGAGCATGGAGAAAAGAAAGAAGACCAAAGAACTGTCTGAGGACTTGAGAAGCAAAATTGTGAGGATGCATGAGCAATCTCAAGGCTACAAGTCCATCTCCAAAGACCTGAATGTTCCTGTGTCTACCGTGCGCAGTGTCATCAAGAAGTTTAAAGCCCATGGCACTGTGGCTAACCTCCCTAGATGTGGACGGAAAACAAAAATTGATGAGAGATTTCAACACAAAATTGTGCGGATGGTGGATAAAGAACCTCAACTAACATCCAAACAAGTTCAAGCTGCCCTGCAGTCCAAGGATACAACAGTGTCAACCCGTACTATCCGTCGGTGTCTGAATGAAAAGGGACTGTACGGTAGGATACCCAGGAAGACCCCACTTCTTACCCAGAGACATAAAAAAGCCAGGCTGGAGTTTGCCAAAACTTACCTGAGAAAGCCAAAAACGTTTTGGAAGAACGTTCTCTGGTCAGATGAGACAAAGTAGAGCTTTTTGGGAAAAGGCATCAACATAGAGTTTACAGGAAAAAAAAAAGAGGCCTTCAAAGAAAAGAACACGGTCCCTACAGTCAAACATGGCGGAGGTTCCCTGATGTTTTAGGGTTGCTTTGCCGCCTCTGGCACTGGACTGCATGACCGTGTGCATGGCATTATGAAGTCTGAAGACTACCAACAAATTTTGCAGCATAATGTAGGGCCCAGTGTGAGAAAGCTGGGTCTCCCTCAGAGGTCATGGGTCTTCCAGCAGGCAATGACCCAAAACACACTTCAAGAAGCACTAGAAAATGGTTTGAGAGAAAGCACTGGAGACTTCTAAAGTGGCCAGCAATGAGTCCAGACCTGAATCCCATAGAACACCTGTGGAGAGATCTCTTGATGGCAGTTTGGAGAAGGCCCCCTTCACATCTCAGGGACCTGGAGCAGTTTGCCAAAGAAGAATGGTGTAAAATTCCAGCAGAGCATTGTAAAGAAACTCATTGATGGTTACCGAAAGCGGAAGCAAAATCAAGGCCGCAAAATAACGCGGCGTATACGATCCTAACTCCCATTGAAATCAATGGGAGCTTTTACGGCGCGCAAACTCTCACACGCCGTATACGTGCCAGATCACGTTGCACGGTACATCATGTGAAGGCACTCTTATCTGACAGAATTGCAGGGGTGCCAATACTTTTGGCCAACACTGTAGATAGATAGTAGAGAATAGATAGATAGATAGATAGATAGATAGATAGATAGATAGATAGATAGATAGATAGATAGATAGAACATTTGATTCCCTAGGCATCTTTCTACACTGTATATCACTGAGATCTGAGAAGTCTTATACAGGATTTTTGTTGTGTCAAGGTTTATTGATGACCCTTAATCTTTTACAGGGTTGAAGAATTCTGAATCCCTGAAGAAAATGCTAATTCCTTTTGTAAACCATACTTTGCGGTGTTTTCTTCTTCTACTCTATAGTCTTCCCTTCACGTGTGGAATGAAAACCTCAGACATAGACAAGCTAGAGCCAGCAAGAAAGTAAACAAGATCACCACAATAAAGAGAAGCAGAGCCCACGCCTTACACATATTCCTCTATATCAGTAACGTGTACGCACTGTCTGGGTCACTGGGTCATCACGGTTTTCCCTGTTATTAAATGTCTCATAGAAGTAATACGAGTAATATTTTCTATCTTATAAATATGTCATTGATGGAATTGGGCAAACTGTGCATAAAATGAAAAAAATTACCCAGAGAACACTAGCAAATATAAACTGCCCACGCTTCCTCATAGCTAAGAACCTCCTAGACATGGAACTTGGCCAAAAAAAAAAAAGTGCTGGACTTGGGGCTCAGAAGAATCAACAGAAGAAGAAAAAATTCAGCACCCAATATGAAAATATTAAAATTAAGATAAGATAAGATAATCCTTTAATGGTCCCACAGTGGGGAAATTTCAGTATGTTACAGCAGCATAGTAATACAGATACAGGATAATACACGGTAATATATATTACAGGACACACATAAGCTGAGAAGAGAAGATATACCAGGAGTCCATAGCATCTAAGGAACAGAAGAAGAAAGAAGGAAGACGTCATAATTATTAGTTCTCTGTGCGGAGTGATCTTTCCACCACCATCTCATTGGTTTTCCCAGCATTAATCCTGAGGTGGTTCTGCTGGCACCATTCAACAAAGTTCCAGTTTAAGTATCTGTATCCCCTATCGTCACAATCAGTGATGACGCCTACTATTGCAGAGTCATCGGAGTTCTTCTGTAAGTAACAGCTGGATGAGTTGTGCCTAAAGTCAGCAGTGTACAGTGTGAAGAGGAATGGGGCAAGAACTGTACCTTGTGGTGCCCCCGTACTACAGATCACAGAGTCAGACACACAGTCCTGGTCTTTCACATACTGAGTGCGGTTTGTGAGGTAGTCTAGTATCCAGTTGGACAGGTGATGGTCCACTCCACCAAGGTTCAGCTTCTCCCTCAGTAGCCCTGGCTGAATGGTGTTGAACACACTGGAGAAATCAAAGAACATTATCCTCACAGTGTTCCCGGGTTTCTCTAGGTGAGAGAGAGTTCTGTGAAGAAGGTGGATGATGGCATCATCTACCGCAATGCCCGACTGATAAGAAAACTAGAGGGGGTCCAGAGCAGGGCACACTAGAGGGCGTAAGTGTGTCAGGACCAGTCTCTCTAGGACCTTCATCAGGTGGGATATCAGTGCTACAGGTCGGTACTCAATGTAGCCTATCGGGTCGGGTTTCTTTGGTACTGGTACCACACAAGACCACACAAAACATAACTTTAATGAAAAACTAAAAAATCCATGACTCAATAAGTATGGTGGACAAAACCTCGCATTTCAGGAGAAAACTCTCTTACTCATGGCATACAGACATGGACTAAACCAAACACATTTAAAACCAAAAAACACACCTACAGAGTCATGTGATTGAACAGAAAATGAACCCATTATATGAACCATAAGCAAAATGTACATGGTTTAGTCCATGTTGGAATTCTATGTGTAAGGGACTTTTCTTCTGAAACATGTAGGTCTTGTCCACCATATTTATGGAGTCATGGATTTTTTTTAGTTTTTCATTAAAAGTTAAGTTTTATTTTTAACATTTTCATATTGGGTGCTGAGTTTTTGCTTCATCTATGGTTCATAAAAGGCTTTGATAGGTGACAGACCAGAAGACTATTGTTAGGACCTTGCCCGCTATGGCAATGCCTTGACATGCTGCAAATGCGTCATGGAAGGGGGCCAATGGGAACGACAGTGGGAAACTCCATTTTGGACTGGTGTAGCAGGAGCACAACTCCATATATATATATATATACATGTCGCCTATCCATGTTGTGGAATCAAAAACTTATAACCTGACTTTAAATTCATCCATTGATTTAGAAATGACTCATATGAAAGCTGAGATCCTCCCAAATGTGTTTTTTTTTTTTTTTTTGTTAAGAAAATAAATTGGCTTCACTGGTGAAATATTTATCATTTAATGAACACAGGTCAGATTTTGGCAAGACAAAAGTTTTGTCGCACACATCAAGTAATGCGAAAATCAAACCAATAATTCAGTTCAAATACAAAGATATGTTTCCTAACATTGGTGAATGAAGTTGTGGTGCTTCTAGAACCATATTCAATATTTTGTGCAACTTCCATGAGCTTGAAGGACGGCATCCATGCGTTTCGACAATGATTCATACAATTTATTGATGAAGTCATCAGGAATAGCAAAGAATGCAGTCTTACATGCCTCCCAGAGTTCATCAAGATTCTTTGGTTTTGTTTGCCAAGCTTTCTCTTTCATCCTACCCCAAACACGTTCAATGATGTTCATGTCTGGTGACTGGGCTGGCCAGTCCTGGAGCACTTTCATCTTCTTTACCTTGAGGAACTTTAATGTAGAGATGGATGTATGAGATGGAGCACCATCCTGCTGCAAAATGTGGCCCCTTTTATGATTGGGAATGTAAGAGGAAGCTAATACTTGTTGATATTTTAGGCTATTGATATTGCCTTCCACCTTGCAAATGTTTCGCACACCCCCATACTGAATGTAACCCCAGACCATGATCTTTCCACCACCAAACTTAACTGTTTTCTGGGTGTACCTTGGATCCATATGGGTTCCATTAGGTCTCCTGCAGTATTTGCGGCGGTTGTGGTATAATTCAACTGAAGATTCATCTGAGAAATCCACCTTCTGTCACTTTTCCAGCGTCCATCCATTTACCAGGCTGTGGGCCTTGGCGAATGCCACACGGTTTTTTAATTGCCTTTTGTTTAGTGCTGGCTTCTGGGCACTGATTCCACCATGGAGGCCATTTCGAGACAGAATCCTACAGACTGTTCTAGTTGACACAGAGACTTGAGGTGACCAGGCCTGTTGGAGCTCTGCTGCAGTGGAAGAGAGGCTGGCTATTGATTTTCTAACCAACGAATGTTCTTCCTGAGCCGTTGTTTTTCGGGGTCTGTCGGACCTGGGCTTGTCAAAAACATCTCCAGTCTGTTCAAATCTTTTTTTAATTCTTTGTACTTGACGCTGAGACACATTAAAGGTGCCAGCCACCTCTGCAGTGGATCTGGTCTTCAGCCTCTTGATAATCAAGGCTTTGGTCGCAGGGTTGATTTTTGGCATGTTGTCAGAGGTAAAGCTGCAGTTCAAGTGAAGGTCTGAGATGCTGGAGTTCTTTTCATACACCCCCACTAATGAGGCTGTAAACTAGGATTGGGTGCATTATATGACAAGGCGACAAAACTTTTGTCTTGCCAAAATCTGACCTTTCAGTGTTCATTAAAAGATCAATATTTCGCAAGTGAAGCCAATTTATTTTCTTAATAAAACAACACATTTGGGAGGGTTTCAGCTTTCATATGAGTCATTTCATAAACCAATAGATGAATTTAAAGTCAGGTTATAAGCTTTTGATTCCGCTGCTGTTCGCGCATCTACAATAGCATTATTTGCACAATTTCCAAGTTGTGCTATTCCATCATAGAGCACAGACTACCCCTTAGTTATTAAGGAAATATAGGGTATTAAGAGGTTAAGCACAGTTCTTCTGCACAAATAAAGTGAATCAAAGTATCCCATAGGTCTTGATAATACACTATACTACCAAGTACAAACACATCATATGTACAGGGTATAGACACTTTCCAGAATGGTATGGCTCTAGCAACTTCAATGTTCCTCCTTCATCATCTTCTATTGGATTATATCTCTGATCACAAGATGAAGTGAGGTGAATTTTAATCTATGGTGTTCAGCAAAAGGCAATATTTCCGTTTCTTTGTGATTTACCCAGAAGAACCCCATTCTTGGCTTTGGATAGACTTGCATCAATATGTAAACCCCAACACCTAATTTACCAGGACCTGTAGTATCTTTCACCAGTACCTAGATACTACCCAGAGTGGTGAAACTCCAGCCTACAGACTGATGGAAAACCCACATTATAGACCTTTTATCATCTTCTAAATGGTTTTCACCTATGACCGGAAGATCAGAAGAGGTGGAATTTCCCTTGGCCAATCTATGATGCCGACCGAAAAACAACATTTGAAGTTAAGCTTAGTCAATGTGTTTTGCAACTTTTAGGCCTGTTATATAGCGATGTTTCCCTGTATTTACCAGAGGAAAGAACTTCAGCCACTCAACCTCAGATCCTTCCCAACAAAAACATAGAGGAACTTCACTTTGGCAAATGAAACACCAGGTTTGCCCAAAAGCAGTCATTTACAGAAAGATGAGACAACAAGCTAGCAACGGTTAAAAGCATGCTGATCTGCCTTAATGTCTCATGCGGAGCAGTCTTAGAAAAACAGCCTCAGTTGGCAAAGGCAAGAGAAAGAGAGTGTCCATGTTATTTCAGATGTGTAGGCATACATATTTATAATTTGCTGGCACCGGCCAAGGCAATGAGTGCCATTGGCTTCAATGGTCTATGCCATGATCTATGAAGTGATGAAGGAAAGGAATGTAGATGAATGCAATAAATCATTCCTTGTTTCCTAAAGTGCCTAGCAAACATGGAAACACTCATGGGGGGAGGGGGGGTGGTTGTGGCGATTTTCTTTTTTTTTGCAACTGGAGACAAGAAAACAAATAGATTGCTTCAAGTCATTGGATGTATTGAAAATGAAAGCATCAGCCATTTCTGCAGGGGCCAAAATGTTACTTAAGACTGTACAGACTGTGCTGGGCAGTAGTTCGGGCTTTACGGGAACTGACACTCAACAGAAGATCTCATCAGAGAATATTCCATTCTACGAAGAATTCCACATTCCAGGCCGAGATGTTTGTGTTTCACTGTATATGACTGAATGGAAGGATTTAGATATGCGTTTGGCAGATCAGATGGATAGATACAGATGGAGTAACGCTATACTGAATGATAGATGGATAGACACATATTACGAGATTAGATTGTTTGCTGTTTTGGATATCATTTTCTTTTACTTACTGAGATAGCACCAACATATTCCATAGCGATTTATAGATATTGTTATCACTCAGTGTCCACACAAACACAGGGAGAGCATACAAATTCCATGCAGATGTTATCCATGAACTCCAATGCTGCAAGGTAAGCATAGAGCCCACTATGTTTCCGTAAATATAAGTGAGCTAGATACTAAGAGAAGAAAGATAATAAAATTTCTCCTAGGCCCGAGTAGGCCCCTATGCCCTGTGCTAGTGTAGGCCTCTATGGCGACACAACCCCACACCATCAGTGTACTACACAGTACTCTCATTGTACTATATGCACATCAGCACCACACAGCATCTTAACCAGCTCATCTGTATACAGTGGTGAACCTAGCTTCTCTGTTGTCTGAGGCGGACGATCGAAAGACGCCCCCACCCCCCCATCTGGGGGGAGGGGTGATGTTCATCTTTTGATCGTCAGCCAAAGACAGCGGGGGGGGGACACATTACAATAAATACAATGCCGTAATACTCACAGGAGACGTCTCCCCACATTTCCAGTCTCTTCCCTTTGGACCACCATGACCACTTCTTTCAGCTGTGACTTGACTCTGTAAAGTTTATAACATATACATCTTTGACTCCTCAATTCTCCATGCACCCAACCCCTGTACATATATATATATATATATATATATATATATATATATATATATATACACACACATATATATATATATATCCCACAGCGGCCCCTGCAGCCTATAATATGCCCCACAGTGGCACAATAGAGATTGCAGGGGGGCTGCTGTGGGGCATAATAGAGGTTACGGGGCCACAGTAGACCCTCCAAGCTCTATTATGCCCCACAGTTACACACCCATGAACTATTATTATACTCAGGGGTCTGAAAAGACCCCCGAGTATAATAATCGGAGCCCCAGGGGAGATGAGGGAACATAATAAACACTGTTACTCACCTCTCCGGGACCCGAAGTTAAAGAGGACCTTTCATGGGTTTGGGCAAAGGCAGTTCTATATACTGCTGGATAGCTGACAGTGCGCTGAATTCAGCGCACTGTCGGCTTTCCCGATCTGTGCCCCAGGTGAAGAGCTATTGGTGCCGGTACCGTAACTCTTCACAGTCAGAAGGGCGTTCCTGACAGTCTGTCAGGAACGTCCTTCTTCCCAGCAGCGCCTATAGTGCTGTGCTGTGTGAGCCCCCTCCCTCTGCTCACAGTACTCGTCCATAGAAGAGCACTATCAGGAGGGGAGGGAGCGTTCCTCCCCGCTCACACAGTACAGCGATATAGGCGCTGCTGGGAAGAAGGACATTCCTGACAGACTGTCAGCAACGCCCTTCTGACTGAAGAGCTACGGTACCGGCACCAATAGCTCTTCAACCGGGGCACAGATCGGGAAAGCCGACAGTGCGCTGAATTCAGCGCACTGTCAGCTTTCCAGCGGTATATAAAACTGCCTGTGCCCAAACCCATGAAAGGTCCTCTTTAATGCTAGCATGCTTCGGGCCTATATGGTAATGCCCAGACATCACGTGGTCTGGGATATTACCATATAGGCCCGAAGCCTGCCCTAGCAGTACCATACAGGCCAAAGCCTGTGTTAGCAGTAACAGGCTATTACTACTAGCACAGGCTTCGGGCCTGTATGGTACTGCTAGGGCAGGCTTTGGGCCTATATGGTAATATTCCAGACCACGTGACGTCTGGGCATTACCATATAGGTCCGAAGCCTGCTAGGAGTAACATCGGATCCCGGAGAGGTAAATAACATTGTTTATTATGTTCCCTCACCTCCCCTGGGGCCCCAATTATTATACTCGGAGGTCTGAAAAGACCCCCGGGTATAATAATGGCGGTAGTGGGATCGCGGCCTGCCTGGGCCTACTCACTGCCGGCCTCCGCGGCCTATAGTACAAGGGGAAGCGGGGGGCGGCAGTGAGCAGGTCTGGGGAGGTAGGTAAATAGGCCGCTACCTGCTGGAGATACTCCAGCAGGTAGCGGCCTATTATAAAACAAAAAAAAGAAGTTTTTATACTTACCGATCTTGTTGTTGCTCCCGCCGCCTCCGCGATCCTCTTCTCATGCAGGCTGACGTCTGCGTAGGCGGCGTCACTAGGCCGCCTACACACACTGATACGTACTCAGACGTCTAGGTATCAGCGAGCGTCATCACGTGATGACGCCACCCACGCTGATACCTAGACGTCTGAGTACGTATCAGCGTGCGTAGGCGGCCTAGTGACGCCGCCTACACAGATGCGTAGACGTCTGAACCAGCGCAGAGAAGCAGCTCTCCTGCGCTGGTTCAAAGTAAAAAAAAAAGTCGCCCGTGCACCGCCCCCCTCCCGTGCGCCGCCCGAAGCGGCCGCCTCACGTCGCCTCATTAGAGGTGTGGCGCTGTTCCCAATGTGAGAGGACATCTGCGGTCTAGAGACCTGTTTGTTGCTTCTACCATCAAGTTGTGCTTTATATTCTGTACTTCTCGGTCTGCTGCATAAATGCATCATATAAACAGTAAAGAACCCTATAACAAAGTCTCCTTTCCTCCGCCATTGAGCTGCTCCAGTTTGTAACCTGTGAGAGGAGCCTAGAGGATATTCTGTGAGGACCAACTAGACAAGTGGTTAGCCATGGTGTAAAGTTCAGTGTAGAAGCATGGTCAGGTGGAGGATGTATCTCATTGTTGAAGATGAGTAAATGAGGCACTTTCTCTGATGGGGCAGAAGATACAAAGACAGGCATTGAAAATCACCAATGGCCATTAAGGATAATAAAGAAATGTTTACCACACACAAGTCACAAGTGCCATTTTTACGCCACTTTAACCACTTCCCTGAAAATTTACAAGTGGCATAAATAATGCATGTAGTCTATGTCCGCCATGAGCTGACATAAAGTTTTCCTGCCTTGTTGAAGGCTGTCGCTTGACATATATGAGGCGCATGCTCCGGCACTGTAGGCATTATTAAGACTGGTATATAGGGTTGAGCGATCGTGTTCGGAAAAGATCGGATTCCGATCAGCGATTAAGAAAATTTCACGATCACGATCGGAATTCCGAACACGATCTTTTTAGGTGGGATCGAGATCGGTGATTATTTCCCACAATGCTTTGCTACTGGCCAAGCATTGTGGGAAAAGCTAACAATGTTAACCTTCACACTGAATATATGCTCCGCTCATTCTGAGCGGAGTATATACTCAGTATGAGGGCTCCGCTGTGGTTCCATAGGAATGAATGGAAGCAGCCGGCACACAGCCTTAATCCCCTGCGTCCAGTCATTCCAATGGGAGACTAGCTAACATCTCTAGTAACTACTTACCTGCAGAGATGGCTGGTCCGGTACCCGGTGTTCTCGTTCTTCTTCGTCTCGCTGCCCCCGCCTCCCAGCTTAGTGTTAAAGAGCTAGGAAGAAGGTGGGGCTTGTGGCTTAGGAGAGTGTGGGCGGGTACTGGGACATCTAGACGTGACATCTCCCCTCTCAGTACCCGCCCACACTCTCCTAACCCGCCCACACTCTCCTAACCTGGGAGGCAGGGGCAGCAAGGCGAAGAAAAATGAGAACACCGGGCACCGGACCAGCCATCTCTGCAGGTAAGTGGACACCAGGGGGGACTACGTAGCCAGAGGATTAAATAAAATCTTCTGGCTACTTAGTGATTTAAAAAAATCACTACACAGCGTGGATTCTAACAATTAAAGCATTCAATTGTTAGATTCCGTGCTGTATAGTGAATAGGATTGTTTTTAAAATCCGATCACGGATTAGTAAAAAAAATCCCATTGACTTGCATTGGGATCGGAATTGGGATCGAGATCGGGTTCGAATGAAAAATAATCGGAAATCGGATTTTAAAATCGATCCTGAAAAGTCAAGATCGGCTCAACCCTACTGGTGTACTAAATGCTGGCCTTTATAAAAGCCTCAGAATATTGCAGAACAGCTCATCCTGGCATTGGTAACGAGAAGTATAGAACATGTAGTACTGCACTACACTGCAGAGAGGTGCCACTATTCGGTCATTAGTGCCTGACCAGTACCAAACACTGGCTTTGATAACAGCCCCCTGTTATGTATGTGGCTGACATTAAATCTAAGCAAAGAGGCAGGTTGACCATTTTCCTCCCTGTGTTGGTTCACTTTTAGGAATTTACAAAAGGGGATCAGGTAGGGTTGTTTTAACACATGTGCTCCTTCACATAATTTAATGTCCCCTTAAGTAGCCCACACATAGTAGTGTCCCCTCAAGTAGCCCCACAAGATACCCCCTGCCATCTCAGTGACCATTAAATCAATATATTACATACACATTTTTAAAAAATGTCATATTCACGTAACCACGCCCCAACTGAGTCACCCTACAAGCTCCAGCTGTAGTGATGTCTTCAATTCAATGCTTATTGCGCCTCCCTGCTACTGACATCATAAGCCACAACCTGAATTGTACTCAACTTTATCTGTACCCTAAGGATACAGATAGAGTTGAAATCACTGCCTACTGCCTGGAACAGAGGGACAGCGCCTGAAATACAGGTCTACTTGATCACGGTTGCCTAATGGGTCACCACTACCATAAGGTCTAATGTAGATACACAAATTACGTTAAAGCAGTCCTGGGGTCAGCTAATACGTGCATGTAACTGTAAAGGGGGCTCTCAGAACAAAACTAATTTTCAATCTCTACTAGATAGATAGATAGATAGATAGATAGATAGATAGATAGATAGATAGATGATAGATAGATAGATAGATAGATAGATAGATAGATAGGAGATAGATTAGATAGATAGATAGATAGATAGATAGATAGATAGATAGATAGATAGATAGATAGATAGATAATGTGATAAAGTTCAGGGGATGGAAAAGGGTTCAAGTCACTAATAAATGGCCATAGCTCTATGGAAAACTAGAATCTGACTTTAAAGACCCCAAAATGTCACAAAAATATTAAAAAATGAAGTTAAAAAATCTGTTAGAATAACTAATATTATACATATGGCAAATCCATGCCTGAAAAAGTCAGAAAGAGCTGCTGGAAGCTGCAAATCATTTCTATGACAGTGACAGGAGCATTTTCAGTGTCCTGAAAAGTATACACAGTGCACCCAAAAATAACATGAAGCAAACTCCTGTGGTGTGTAAGGAGCAGCTCATCCTGGCATTGGTAAAGGAAGTACAGCACATGTAGTACTGCACTGCACTGCAGAGAGGCGCCACTAGTCAGTCAATCAGAGCCTGCCCTTCATTAGTACAGGGGTTTTACCAGAGCAATCACAATGGTGATTTGTTAAAGTTTTCAGACAAGTATTATATGGTGAGTCTGGTTTGAAGATACAATGGGAAAGAAAGAAAAGAAAGAAAAGAAAGAAAGAAAGAAAGAAAGAAAGAAAGAAAGAAAGAAAGAAAGAAAGAAAGAAAGAAAGAAAGAAAGAAAGAAAGAAAGAAAGTGCAGTCTCAATGGTGCTTATTTGAATCTCTAAGTTTCACTACTACAGACAGTTCTTGAATACAGAAGTCATCCTCAGAATTTCCCTTTCTTCTCCGGGATAACTTAGTAACTCTCATATGATATATATTGCCCCCTTAAGAATCCATGATCCTCTACAGATCTTCATTAAGTATAATGATAACAGATGACTACTGTATATCATAGGCTGAGACACAGAAGCGATACATTAGTTCATGGAGGAGCCCTGATTAATGACTTGTGTTTGAGGCGAGTATAGAAAGTGACAAGCTGAAAGCACAGTCTGCAGTTCTTGTATCTTCTGGCGGGATTGATCGCAGTCTGGAATTCAGATCTTCAGTCGGTCACTTGCTGACAGAACACAGCTGGTCTTATAAACTATACACAATATTATAGACTATGTACAACAGTCTTCTCCAACCTGTGACTCTCCAGCTGCCAGGACATGCTGGGAATTGTTGTTTTACAATGGTGGAGTAAATACCATTTGAGACCAGTAATGGATGGATGTTTGGTATTTAAAGTTATTGCCCAGGATTAGAAAAACATGGCGGATTTCTTCCAGGAACACCTGACCATTGGTTTGGTTTAGTATTGCATGTCCTGAGCTGCAATAGCACATATAACCTGTGGACAAGTGTGGTGCAGTTATTAGACCAAAGCAGTCATATTTTTAACTGATTCCCTTGCAGACTGCATCACTTTCCTAGTGGCTGCCTGCGACTATTACTAAGAAATGAATGTATACATCCAGATGTATACAAATACTTCCCAACTTTCAAAAAACAGAAAGAGGGACAAAGTGTGCGGTGGGCTATGCACGCTGCAGCAAATTTAGCACCACATATTTCTACCATGACTCTGCCCATTCTCATCCATTTTTCCATATTCCCCCACACAGTATAATGTTCCTACAGTCATCTGTACATTATTTGCCCCCACATTATAATGTTCCCTTCCAACTGCCCTACAGCATTAAGTTCCTCTCGTGGTGACCCAGTTTAAAGGGATCCTATCATTAAAACTCAATTTTTTCTCACTAACACGTGGGAATAGCTTTAAGAAAGTCTATTCTTCTCCTACCTTTAGTCTTCTCCGCACCACCGTTCGGTATAAATCCCAGTTTTCGTCGGTATTTCAAATGAGTTCTCTCGCAGCATTGGGGACAGGCCCCAGCACTCAAACAGCACTGGGGGCATCCCTAATGCTGCAAGAGAACTCTCCAACGCCACCTCCATCTTCTTCAGGAATGTCCTCTTCCTCTTCTTCTGGCGCAGGCTTCAAACTTCTAGGCCTCGGGCCTAGGGCAAAGCCGACTGCACATGCCCGCCGGCCACAAGAAAATGACCGCTTACACAGTATTGTATGCGGCCATTTTCTTGTGGCAGCTGGAGTGGGACATTAAACTGGGGGCAACTAGAGGGGGACATTAAACTTGGGTAGCTGGAAGGGGACATTAAACCATAGGAGTAGATGAAGGGTGACATTAAATTCAGGGCAACTAGAGGCAGACAAGTCCCTCTCCAGGTACTCCCATGGTTTACTGTCCTCCTCCAGTGATGTCCATTGTTTAATGTCCCCCTCCAGTTGTCCCCAATTTAATGTCCCTCTTAATATCCCCCAGTTTAGGTACATCCCTTCATCTGCCCCCAGTTTCATATCCCCCCTCCATCTCTTCCCCCAGATTTGTGTTCTCCCTTCATCTGCCCCCAATTTAAAGTTCCCTCTCCATCTCTGACCCCCGTTTCATGCCCCACTTTATCTGCCCCAGTTTAATATCCTCCTCTATCTGCCCCCCCCCCTTCATTATGTTCCCCCTCAATTTACCCTCAAAGTTTAACATAAAAAACACTGATACTCACCTCTACTCGCTCCCCTGCCGCTCTGTCTGCAGTCTCAATCATGGAGTGTTCTAGGGGCTGTAGGGGCGATGTGAGTGATGTGAGCGATGCCAACAGCTCCTGCTTCATTCACCAGTGTATTCAACTCATCTGTGAACCTTTAAATTGCTTATTGGTGCTGGCCGCTCAGTGTCTCCCTTCCTTCTAATTTGCTGTCCACTGCCTGTTGTCAAGTGAAGTTCCTCTTTAACAGTAGAAATACTAAGACAGATTACAGGAAGTTAGGGTAAGACGAGAGCCATAACTTGCAGCTCCTAGACCCTAATGGAAAATATGCAATGGACCCCCACATATGATGTGCTATGTATAATATTGGTGTTTATATTGTACAGAGGCCCCCTAAGGCTTCAGGTCCCTATAGCAGTCTCTACCTCTTCATCCCTTATAGCTATGCCCCTGGGAGACGCTTTGCTTTCACAGCCATAAGTAATGCTCACCTTCCTCTTTAGAATGAACAGTATTGAATTTAATGTTATCCCTTTCCTGTCCCCTATTCAAAGCCAGTTACAGTATACTAGCTCTTTCTGCAGCCACAACTACTCTGTGTATGTTAGACATGTAGGGCACTTTGTATTGGTATTATTATTACTGTTGTCTGTGCCATTACATGTGAGGGGGTTGTGAGATATTACAGCAAAGCTATGTACATAGCTTTCCTATGCTGAGTCGTAATCCACACATGTGATGCTATAGACAGTAGCAATAGTAACGCTAGTACACTGTGCAGAGATAGACTGGCACATGTATTTCCAGACTGCATATATAGGACACACTGGATAGTTGTGTCTGTAGACAGAGTCAGCATACTGTCACTTCCTTTAAATTGGAGAATGGAAAAGGTTAATACTACTGGTTGTCATTGGGCAGCGCATGTGCGATGTGCGATGCGTGATGGAAACTCGGACAGGAAATCCTAACACCTACACTGTTGTCAAACTTTGACAACGAGGATGGCTAGAAAGAAGTTTAACAAGATTGGGGATCTGTTGGGGGGGGGATATGAAAGAAAAAAATAACTATGCGATGAGTAGCATGGAAGGGACAAGGCATTCTTTAAAGGTATGCCTTAAGCGCCTAATAATTTCAAGGACTAAAGGTCTTCCAGTGTATTGTCTTTGTTCTGTCTTCTCGTCTGCTGATCTGAAAGTTGATGGCAACAATCTCTTTTTACTCTTTAATGAGAATACTTTCTACCAAACCGCGAGGTTTCATCCTAAAATTCCTTGGCTCTTTGTTACTGATAGGCTGCCAGTGAACAAACAGTAAATGATGTGTTATATTCTGTGATGCGTTACGCCAAGACAGAGGAATCAATGTAGCCACACAAACCACAGATATGGTTTTAGGAAGAGCTGAGTGTTTGGAAAGCATCTTCCGACTTAAAGAGCTTTTTCCCCAAAAAATTAAAAGGCATAATTTTTTTGTTTCCAAGAAAACCCACTTTTCAGTAGAAAACCATGAAAGAGTAGAGCTCCTTATGCCTTTCCTCCATTCTACCTAGTACCAGCCAAATCACAATATCCTAAAAACTGGAAAAATAATTCCCTGATCTATAAGTTTTTTTTATTTCGTACACAAGTAAAGTATGCCTGGTGACAATCACTACTGGGGCCACTAAGGGTTGTCCATCGGTATTCTAGCGCTTTCTAAATGACTAATTTGTCTGTAATGTGGTTTAGTTACAGCTTAGGCCCAGTTCACATCTGTACATGGATTTTCCCTGAACGGAAACCTAATCCCATATATAAGTGGTTACCTTAGGAAACCGGAGGACCCCATAGACTATGGGGTCAGTGTGGTTTCCACTCGGTCCGCACGAAAAATGCTGCTTGCAGGACTTTTGTCTCTGCACTTTTCATGCGGAGAGGGGAATGGAATGGCCCGAAAGCAGATGGGAATCGGACCTAACTCTAACCGTATCTTCCCATGTAATTTTCACAGTGTTGGCAGCCAGGTTCAGATCTAGTTCTTTGGGACCCCCAAAGAAGATGATTCTGAGGGTTTACCCTCCATCTCTATAAAACGTATGTTGTTCACTTGACTGTAACCTTTATTGGTCTCTTTATCTTTTATTAGGGTTGAGCCGATCTTGACTTTTCAAGATCGATTTTAAAATCTGATTTCTGATCATTTTTCATTCGAACCCGATCTCGATCCCAATTCCGAACCCAATGCAAGTCAATGGGATTTTTTTATTAATCAGAGATCGGATTTTAAAAGCAATCCTATTCACTATACAGCATGGAATCTAACAATTGAACGCTTTAATTGTTAGAATCCATGCTGTGTAGTGAATCACTAAGTAGCCAGAGGATTTTTTTTTAATCCTCTGGCTACTTAATCCCCCTTGGTATCCACTTACCTCCAGAGATGGCTGCTCCGGTGCCTGGTGCTCTTCTTCGCCTCGCTGCTGCTCGACGCTGCTCTTCTCG
Organism: Leptodactylus fuscus; assembly: GCF_031893055.1. Taxonomy (NCBI): domain Eukaryota; kingdom Metazoa; phylum Chordata; class Amphibia; order Anura; family Leptodactylidae; genus Leptodactylus; species Leptodactylus fuscus. The sequence goes on along the minus strand of NC_134270.1, from coordinate 49,904,916 downwards.
CCTCGCTGCCCCCTGCCTCCCAGATTAGGAGAGTGTGGGTGGGTTAGGAGAGTGTGGGCGTGTACTGGGAGGGGAGACGTCATGTCTCCCCGCCCTGTACCCGCCCACACTCTCCTAAGCCACAAGCCCCGCCTTCCTAGCTCTTTAAACACTAACCTGGGAGGTGGCGCAGTGAGGCGAAGAAGAAGGAGAACACCGGGCACCGGAGCAGCCATCTCTGGAGGTAAGTAGCTACTAGAGATGTTAGTTTAGTCTCCCATTAGAATGAATGGAGGCAGCCGGCGCACAGGGGGTTAAGGCTGTGTGCCGGCTGCTTCCATTCAATCCTATGGAACCGCAGCAGAGCCTTCACACTGAGTATACACTCCACTCAGAATGAGCGGAGCGTATACTCAGTGTGAAGGCTAAGCAAAGCATTGTGGGAAATAGTACTGATCTCAATCCCACCTAAAAAGAACATTTTCACGATCGCTCAACCCTATCTTTTATATGTTATTACCAAGATCTAATAGATACATTTTGACTCACCTCATAGGAAATAGACCTTTGTAGAAATGATTGGCAAAAACGTTCCTCTGGCACTCTGGTGGACCAGTCTGGGGGGTTTTATAGCTTGGGTATTAGCGTATGTTTCATGAACCAGTAGGCACCATTGGGCGTTAAATTTCAAGAATTACTGGACTGAAATTAGAAAATTAAACCTGCTCTTGGAGATCTACAGACCAAAGGAGGCAACTTCATAGAACATCATATTTCAAAAATATCCACCACCGATGATTTTGCTGCAATAGCTACCTCTATGTTTTGCTGGGGTTTTTTCTTTCAAGTGTTGCACTGCCACCATGAATGTAAATGTGAATATGGACCTAATAGAAACATAAAGGTGCTAAATGAAGTAAATAAACAACGATCAATCAAGTAACAACATACATCGCCCATAATGAAGTGCAAGGAAACTTCTCCCATGGCTGAGAAGACAAAGGTTGACCTACATTAATCATTATTTCAGGACTGTACTTTTGCCTTCTTCATCTCGATACATTTGTTGATGATACACGGTAGAAACCTACCCGGGTCTGTCACAACATTTTTAGAATGCGCTCTGTTTAAAAAAGAAAAAAACCCTGAGGTATTAAAAGTGCACTAATCTTTAGAAAGGTTAATTTATTCATAGAGATCTTGACAGAGATGTATAGCCAAGCTAAAGACTCTGGCAACTTTTCCCGCGGGAGGGGGGCGTACTTGCGTGAAGAATATATTCCAGATTGAATGAAAATTGGTAGTAGAAGATAAAAATGCATTTATATGTGCAACCAGCAGGTCCACATGTCCATTTAATGGTTGACCTTTCAATTTGTGGCTGAGTTTATTCAATAATGGTGGATACAGGCATTTTTTTTTACCCTTCCTCCAACCCACATACACCGCCGGTTTCAAAAATGACCCAACGCGTCGGCACAAAAATGAAGCTTTATTAGAACCTTTACTTAGTAAAGATTATTTTTAACACCTTGGAGTTAAATTCCTCACTGATTACGATAATAAGTTGCATTTACAAATGCGTGAATGTTTGGTCGCACGCTGGCAGTGCAGATGTACGTCTCACAAAAGGGTATTATTCCATATACATAGGGGCATACATTTCCAAATAATGTTTTTGTATGGTACAATAAATCTTCTCACAAAGCTGTTTTCACTTGTCTCAAAATGAGTCAACACCAAGTGTAACAATGTAATTAATCTGATTTATACTCAGCCAAATATGAAATACACATTTTACGTCCTGGTAATAAATGTTTTTGAGAAAAATATCTACCGTGTGTTAAAAAAAGATTCTGCTTATATGAGTTTCATTGGATTTTATATCCCCAGGCTATATACAATGAGGCGTTATAAGGCCTAATTCACACATATGATTTCAGTAGACATTTGATGCTGTGTGAAGTGTATCCATCAGGTTTTTTTTTTTACACAGTATGTCAATGGTTTGTCAATGTCTTTGGGTACATGAAAAATAAATGACGCATGGATGTCATCCTTTTTTTTAGCACAGATACATAGACTAGCATTGGTGTGATGCATAAGTGATGTGTCCATATCAAGGGAAATATCCCTAGTGATTCAGAGGTTTGATGTTTATTCCTGGTGATTCAGTGGTTTGTCATCTACATACCTCCCAACCGTCCCGATTTCCGCGGGACATTCACGATTTGGGTGACATGTCCCGCGTTCCCGGTTGGAGGGAGGTATGTCCCGATTTCAACCCAGATCTGCGTCCAGAGGACGCAGATCTGAGTTGAACACATATGCGGCTGAAGCAAGGAGCTGACACAGGTCAGCTCCTCGCTTCGCCGCTGCGTGTCTCTCTTGCTGACACATATGCGGCTGAAGCGAGGAGCTGACCTGTGTCAGCTCCTCACTTCGCCGCTGCTGCCGGCTCCTGGCTTGTAGACGCGATGTGACACAGGAGCCGGCGGCAGCGGCGAAGCGAGGAGCTGACACAGGTCAGCTCCTCACTTCAGCCGCATATGTGTCAGCGAGAGAGACATGCAGTGGCGAAGCGAGGAGCTGATCTGTGCGTGAGAGGCACGCAGAGAGTGGCGAGGGAGCGGAGGAGAAGGTAAGTTTAATGTGGAGGTGGAACGTGAATCTGGGGGCAGAGATGGAGAGGACGGCATGACACTGGGGACAGAGATGTGGGGACATGAATCTGGGGGCAGAGATGGAGGGGACATGAATCTGGGGGCAGAGATGGAGAGGACATGAATCTGGGGGCAGAGATGTGGAGACATGAATCTGGGGGCAGAGATGGGGGACATGAATCTGGGGGCAGAGATGGGGGACATGAATCTGGGGGAAGAGATGGAGAGACATGAATCTGGGGGCAAAGATGGAGGGGACATGAATCTGGGGGCAGAGATGTGGGGACATGAATCTGAGGGCAGAGATGGGGGGACATGAATCTGGGGGCAGAGATGGGGGGACATGAATCTGGTGGCAGAGATGGGGAACATGAATCTGGGGGCAGAGATGGAGGGGGGACATGAATCTGGGGGGACATGAATCTGGGGGCAGAGATGGAGGGACATGAATCTGGGGCAGAGATGGAGGGGACATGAAACTGGGGCAGAGATGTGGGGACATGAATCTGGGGGCAGAGATGGAAGGGGGACATGAAACTGGGGGTAGATGAAGGGTGTATATGAAACTGGGGGAGAGATAAAGGGGGGACATATAATTTACGGGTGACTGTAGGAGGATTATATTGTGTGCGGGCACATGAAAAATTAATGAATGGGCGGAGTCAACACAAAAGTGGGCGGGGCTAAATTTGCCGCGGCGCACTACGCGCGCCGCACACTTTGTCCCTCTTTCAGTTCTTCAAAAGTTGGGAGGTATGCATCTACGTCTGATGATCTAGTAGTTTATCATCTATCACCGGTGATCCAGTAGTATAGCGTTATTTCACAATCACTCAATATTTTTGTGTTGTTCATTGGTTTAATGATAAATGAATGTCCGCCTTGGTATTATAGTTTCCTGATTGATTATGTATTCCAATTAGTGTAATCCCAAGTGCACTCTAGAGTTTGGGTCTGTCTAGCGACCCCAAACATGGAAAGTCTGTCCGCTTAAAAAGTGGTTACCCGTGGAGAACCAGACCTCATAGTCTATAATGGGGTCCTCCAGATTTCCACCCGGTTTCTGCTTATAGGACATTTCTCTCCGTCTATTTTAAGGACAGGGTCTCATACTGAGACAAATGCTGGTGTGAACCTAGAGTATCGTGCACTTCTTGTTATTCAATGTTTTGTTTTACATCCCAAGTGATCCTATACTTAAGATTTCATCTTTGATGATCTAGTTGTAAAGTAGGTATGCCTTATATACTGTATCTGCCCTTATGTAGACCTTAGGCATATAACCTCAACATTTATATTGATACACTAGTGTCATAGATAGATAGGTAGATAGATAGATAGATAGATAGATAGATAGATAGATAGATAGAGATATATATTCTATATTCTCTGATATATATATATATATATATATATATATATATATATATTCTGCTCTAATATGCTTCACATTGTTTGCATGTAATCCTAGAGAGATTATACCTCAATATTACCAGTTACTCAGGGGCGTAACTACCGTGGTAGCAGTGGAAGCGGCTGCCACAGGGCCCGGGACACTAGGGGGGCCTGGTGATAGCCGCTACTGCTGCGTTTCTGTTTTTTTTTTCTTAATAGGCCGTTACCGCCGGAGTTACTATTTACTTACCCATCCTGGCAGGGCCGGTATCGGTAAGTGACACTGCAGGCCCCACAAAGAGTATTATTATACTCAGGGATCTTTGCAGACCCCCGAGTATAATGATCGGAGGCCGGAGAGAGGTAAGAAACATAAAAAATACTGTTACTTACCTCTCCACGTTATGGGCAGGCCTCAGCTCAGGCCTAGTTTTCTGACGTCTCTGATGTCCCATGACCCCGGCCTGCGTCCCGGGTCATGTGACGTCCAAAAAGACCCCAGAGTATAATAATTATTTATGGGTGTCCACAGTGGGGCATAATACTGTGTGCAGGGGCCACTATGGGGTACAATACTGTGTGCAGGGGCTACTAAGGGACATAATACTGTGTGCAGGGGCCACTAAGGGACATAATACTGTGTGCAGGGGCCACTGAGGGACATAATACTGTGTGCAGGGACCACTAAGGGACATAATAGAGCGCGCATGAATGAGGAGGAGGGGGTCGGTCAAGGTCTTCGGCGTCTGTGTCGGTCGGGAGGGGGGGGGCATGTCAAAAGTTTGCCATGGGGCCCCACCATTCCTAGTCACGCCACTGCAGTTACCAATAGGAAGTATGTCAATGTATGGCTGAAGAGAACAAGGCTAGAGGACAGAAAGGTTCCCAAAAAAGAGGCCTGACAAGGCAACTTCTTATGAGAGCCGTGATATTGGTGATGTCAATTTAACTACTGTGAGACATGGCATGAAAGCAGCCAGCTGCAGTGTGTGAGACAATGACAATAACAATCATATAATCCCTTATATTGCACTTTTATTTACCACTGGTGATCAATGGTATAGCTTTGATCCATGATGTTCCTTCCACATAGTGAATATGGGTGTAGCTATAAGGGTTGCAGAGGTGGCAATCACTCCCGGGCAGGGCCGCCGATAGGGCAGTACTACTGGTACTGGCGTCAGGGGCCCGGCCAAATTGAAAAATGGGGGGGGCCCGGTTTTGGCCCACCACCGTGTGCCGGCCCCCTGGCGCCCGTAGCAGTCATTGTGTATGTCCTATTTCAACTCAGATCTGCATCCAGCTTCTCGCTTCGCTGCTGCATGCCTCTCTCCCTGACACATATGCAGCTGAAGCGAGGAGCTGACATGTGTCAGCTCCTCGCTTCGCCTCCGCCGCTGCTACTGGCTTGTAGACACGATGTGATCACATTGCGTCTACAAGCCAGTAGCCGGCGAAGCGAGGAGCTGACACAGGTCAGCTCCTCGCTTCAGCCATCGCATCTACAAGCCAGTAGCAGCGGCGGCAGCGAAGCGAGGAGCTGACACAGGTCAGCTCCTTGCTTCGCCACTGCGCGCCTCTCTCCCTGACACATATGCGGCTGCAGCGAGGAGCTGACCTGTGTCAGCTCCTCGCTTTGCCGCCTCCGCTACTGGCTTGTAGACGCGATGTGATGACGTCACATCACGTCTATAACTGTGCGCCAGTGAGAGAGAGGCGCAGAGAGCTGCGAGGGAGCGAAGGAGAAGGTAAGTCAGTCAGTGTAATGTGGAACGTGAAACTGGGGGCAGAGAGAGGACGGCATGACACTGGGGGCAGAGATGGAGAGGACGGCATGACAATGGGGGCAGAGATGGAGGGGACATGAATATGGGGGCAGAGATGGAGAGGACGGCATGACAATGGGGGCAGAGATGGAGGGACATGAATATGGGGGCAGAGATGGAGGGGACATGAATATGGGGCAGAGATTGAGGGGACATGAATATGGGGGCAGAGATGGAGGGGACATGAATATGGGGGCAGAGATGGAGGGGACATGAATATGGGGGCAGAGATGGAGAGGACGGCATGACAATGGGGGCAGAGATGGAGGGGACATGAATCTGGGGGCAGAGATGGAGGGGGTGAACATGAAACTGGGGGCAGAGATGGAGGGGGGGGACATGAAACTGGGGGCAGAAATGGATGGGCGGACATGAATCTGGGGGCAGAGATTGGGTGGGAGACATGAAACTGGGGGCAGATGAAGGGTGTATATGAAGCTGGGGGAGAGATAGAGGGTGGACATATAATGTACGGGTGACTGTAGGAGGATTATACTGTGTGCGGGCACATGAAAAATTAATGAGAATGGGTGGAATCAACATAACGGTGGGTGGGGCTAAATTTGCCGCGGCGCGCAAAGCGCGCCACACATTTTGTCCCTCTTTTGGTTCTTCAAAAGTTGGGAGGTATGGGTACAGGGGGCAGTGGAAAGATGTTAGAAGGTGGACGGGGGGGGAAGGGGGATTGTTGGGGCATCGGGTGTGCGGCACTGCGGAGAGGGAACTGGGGCCTTGTAAAGCTGCTAAATAAAGGTAAATGTAATACAGAATTGGTATGTCGCAAAATAAAGTAGTTTTAAAATGGCGGCAGGGGGGGGGGCAGACACTTAGGCTGTATGGGGCCCCAAAATTCCTGATGGCGGCCCTGCTCCCGGGCTCTGGGGTCTGACAATATAAGAAGACAATTGTATTATAAATAGCATTTTGCAAGTGGGAACATCATAGCAGACTTTGCACTGGGCCCAAGAGCTAAAAGTTACGCCTCTGCTAGTGAAGCATACAGTCCTATGAAAAAGTTTGGGCACCCCTATTAATCTTAATCATTTTTAGTTCGAAATATTTTGGTATTTGCAACAGCCATTTCAGTTTGATATATCTAATAACTGATGGACACAGTAATATTTCAGGATTGAAATGAGGTTTATTGTACTAACAGAAAATGCGCAATATGCATTAAACCAAAATTTGACCGGTGCAAAAATATGGGCACCTCAACAGAAAAGTGACATTAATATTTAGTACATCCTCCTTTTGCAGAGATAACAGCCTCTAGTCGCTTCCTATAGCTTTTAATCAGTTCCTGGATCCTGGATGAAGGTATTTTGGACCATTTCTTTCTACAAAATAATTCAAGTTCAGTTAAGTTTGATGGTCACCGAACATGGACAGCCCGCTCTCAAATGATCTGAAAACAAAGATTGTTCAACATAGTTGTTCAGGGGAAGGATACAAAACGTTGTCTCAGAGATTTAACCTGTCAGTTTCCACTGTGAGGAACATAGTAAGGAAATGGAAGACCACAGGGACAGTTCTTGTTAAGCCCAGAAGTGGCAGGCCAAGAAAAATATCAGAAAGGCAGAGAAGAAGAATGGTGAGAACAGTCAAGGACAATCCACAGACCACCTCCAAAGAGCTGCAGCATCATCTTGCTGCAGATGGTGTCACTGTGCATCGGTCAACTATACAGCGCACTTTGCACAAATAGAAGCTGTATGGGAGAGTGATGAGAAAGAAGCCGTTTCTGCACGTACGCCACAAATAGAGTTGCCTGAGGTATGAAAAAGCACATTTGGACAAGGCAGCTTCATTTTGGAAACAAAAATTGAGTTGTTTGGTTATAAAAAAAGGCATTATGCATGGCGTCCAAAAAGAAACAGCATTCCAAGAAAAACACATGCTACCCACTGTAAAATTTGGTGGAGGTTCCATCATGCTTTGGGGCTGTGTGGCCAATGCCGGCATCGGGAATCTTGTTAAAGTTGAGAGTCGCATGGATTCCACTCAGTATCAGCAGATTCTTGAGAATAATGTTCAAGAATCAGTGACGAAGTTGAAGTTACGCCGGGGATGGATATTTCAGCAAGACAATGATCCAAAACACCGCTCCAAATCCTCAGGCATTCATGCAGAGGAACAATTACAATGTTCTGGAATGGCCATCCCATTCCCCAGACCTGAATATCATTGAACATCTGTGGGATGATTTGAAGCGGGCTGTCCATGCTCGGCGACCATCAAACTGAACTGAACGCGAATTGTTTGTCCAAAATACCTTTATCCAGGATCCAGGAACTGATTAAAAGCTACAGGAAGCGACTAGAGGCTGTTATCTTTGCAAAAGGAGGATGTACTAAATATTAATGTCACTTTTCTGTTGAGGTGCCCATACTTTTGCACTGGTCAAATTTTGGTTTAATGCATATTGCGCATTTTCTGTTAGTACAATAAACCTTATTTCAATCCTGAAATATTACTGTGTCCATCAGTTATTAGATATATCAAACTGAAATGGCTGTTGCAAATACCAAAATATTTAGAACTAAAAATGATTAAGATTAATAGGGGTGCCCAAACTTTTTCATAGGACTGTATATATCTGATGATCCAATGAATACTGTTGATCTGAGATCATCCCCTGGTGATTTGTTGTTGATCCTCTTGATCTTCTGTTGAATATCCATTTTATTTTTTTATTTTTTTTTTATGTAGATTGTGAGCCCCATATAGGGATCACAACGTACTTTTTTTTTTCCTATCAATATGTCTTTGTAGAATAGGAGGAAATCCACGCAAGCATGGGGAGAACATACAAACTCCTTGCAGATGTTGTTCCTGGTGGGATTTGAACCCAGGACTCCGGCGCTGCAAGGCTACAGTGCTAACCACTGAGCCACTGTGTTGCCCCTTCAATATATGTATATGTTTGATGATCATTGGACCAGCGTACAATCTGCTCATGGCACCAACTTAAATTGTCCATGTATAAACCATAAGGTAACTCTAGACTTGGCGAGAAGACAGACACAAAAGAGTTTGTTCCAAAAGTTGTCAGAGTCTTAAATCCGCACCCTATCTGAATGGGATTTATCTAACATTTTCTCACTTTAAGAAATTGTGAATTTTATATTAATACATAGAAATCAAATGGTTTTTATGCACAGGGGGGACTAAAATCTCCAAACCTTTCAAAGTGCTCTGACACCATCTGAAATTAATATCAGTTCATAAGAAATGGATATTAATTTCGCAATTCAGTTGCAAATCTCGGTCAATAAGTGAGTGAGTGACAGCATGCCTGCTGATACACTAAATAACAAAGAAATACACTCACGCTATCCCCTACTTTAAACACTGCCATCATTATTAGCTTCAATGCCTCATGTCATCTCACATTTTTGCATTCACAAATAACCAGTGTGTAGGTCTGGAATAGAAATGATGTAAGGGGCCCTGGTTAAGGAACTTTTACAGCATACTGTGTATCAATAAAGGAATAAGCTGGTGGTCCTAAGACAACTTAAAACTAGTTGTGAATTCTGAACCTGACAGATGTGACACTCCACAGGGCGCAGAGTCTTAATGGAGACTTTGTGAGCATTTCTGATGTGCTGTGGAATTCTACAATTGGTAACCTGCTGTATGACAAGTTGGACAGGCATGATGGATACAGAGAGAACATTTTTATTTCTACCAATAGTGAAAGTTAAATTATACATATTTACAATCCTGGTACTGTAACTGGATGGAGGCTCCGTAATTACACCACATGCCATTTGCAGAATGTCTGGACAGAGGGCTCACAAAACAAAAAAAAAACATAAGTCTTAAAAGAAGAAGAAATTTGATATTTTGTCTTTATCTGCTAGGAGTTCAATGCCAATGATTTGTATATATAAAAAACGTATGACCAATTATATTCTGGTTTGGTAAAATGACAGCTGAGAAAATGAATAATTTGTAAAGATAGTGATTAGAGATGAGCGAACAGTAAAATGTTCGAGGTTCGATATTCGTTTCGAGTAGCCCCTCAATATTCGACTACTCGAATCGAATATCGAACCCTATTATAGTCTATGGGGGAAAATGCTCGTTTCAGGGGTAGGCAACATTCGATCAAATTATACTTACCAAGTCCACGAGTGAGGGTCGGGCTGGATCCTCCAAGAAGTCTTCTCCGTGCAGCGTCCCCGCGGCATCTTCCGGCTCTGAATCCACTCTGCCAGGCATCGGGCCTGGGCAGAGCCGACTGTGCATGCCCGCTTGTAGTGCGGGCATGCGCAGTCGGGTCTGCCCAGGCCCGATGCCTGGCAGAGTGAATTCAGAGCCGGAAAACGCCGCGGGGAAGCTGCACGGAGAAGACTTCTAAAGGTAGGAGAAGAACCAGCGTTGATTGGCCGCCTGTATAGCATTCGGCCAATCAATGCTGGTTCTGCATCGAACTTTTCCATTTGAATAGCGAGTGGTACTCGATCAAGTACGAGTATTTCGAATACCGTAGTATTCGATCGAATACCTGCTCGATCGAATACTACTCGCTCATCTCTAATAGTGATGTCCGATTAACCCATGTGATAAACTGTAATATCTATGGTGGATAGGGACCTCACAGGAAAGATTAAAATAGGGCACAGTGGATAGGGTCTCACATAGGGTTGAGCCGATCTTGAGATTTTAGGATCAATTTTAAAATCTGATTTCCGATCATTTTCCAACCGATCCCGATCGTGAAATTTGCTCAATGGTTGATCGGAATCCAATTTTTTCCGATCCCGATCGCTCAACCCTATTAATGATATATACATGAATAGGGTTGAGCCAATCTTGAGATAACCTCTGACCTTGATCCCGCCGGAAAAGATTGGGATCGGAATTCTGATTGCGATCGTGAAATTTACTCGATCGCCGATCGGAATCCGATCTTTTCCGATCCCGATCGCTCAAACCTAGTCTCAGGAAATATTACAATGGGGCGCTGTTCTGGTTCTAATTTGCACAGATGAAAACAAGGACTGGCCTTCAGTAAATACATCGTCTGTTTTATAATATGTATACTTTTTTTTCCTTTTTATGTAAGGATAACTGTGTATCTCATAACATATGAAATTTTCCCATGGTGGGACTATTAAAGGTTTATCTTATATGTTCATAGGGTAAAGTAGCATGCTTACCTTTTGGCAGCCTGAAATTCTGCTTTCCCATACTATGTAAATGTTTAGAAACCACATCTATCCTCTTCCAATCTGGCAGTAATATTGTAAGGAAGGAAAAGGGGAGATGCAGCTGCAGTTCCTTGAGTAGAAAACTTCATGCTATAAATAGGGGAGCACCAGAAGGGAGACATCTATCTGATCAACCTAAAGTTCTGTGCAAAACAAAATGGTATCTGTGAGTAGATACATACAATACCAAAACAGGGGAACCAGGAAAAGCTAACCGTATCAGAACATAATAAAGAAAACATACTATATTGTAGATATATAGTATAAGAAAAAAAAAAATCCTTAATAATATTGAAACAAAATGTATAAAATTTATACTTACAAGAGATCACTACTTTATACAACCAATTAGGATTTTGGAGAGGACACATCACCACCTACCATTAGTGAAGCTAGCTAGTGTTTGCTCCCCATTCAGCTGTTCAGATAGCCGCAGTTAGGCAAGAGACTGGGACCACCCAGTTGGCTACCTATTCCCATTAGTGCCACAGATAATGGTACTGCTAACAACTGAACTGTGGAGTGTCAAGTAAACCACCAATGGCATCAGTAGTGACCAGTTTCACCAATATGACTTGATGACAGGTGCCCTTTAATGATTTGGGAACACATTTGTGATTCAGTTACCATTACAAAAAATTGGACCAACAACATTTTGCTCTTTGATTTCCAGTTTTAAGAATCAAAAAGAAAAATCGGTGGATCAATTCAGTCACAACGTTCTATGGACCTGGCAGATCAAGTGCCATTTTAGCAGTTAAGGGAAGCTGAGGATATTATTTGGTATCTTAGAAAATATATATATGTTCTGCTCATTTATATTTTTTCCTATTTTTTTTTTATTATTTATTTTAAGCCAACACGGAGCAATCTGGGAGGTAATGAGTCACACAGATCTCTGGTCTTGTCTTTACATTGGGCAGATGTTAGCACTTGGGCCCCTTGTAAACAAGAGACAGAGATGGCTCAGATTGTGTTACCTTGAAAAAATATCTTAAAGTAAATAGAAGGATTCTTGGTATGCTTCAGGTGAATTAGCGTGATTGGAACTGTCAGCTTAAAAAGTCAAAATAAACTTGGTTCTTTAGGGATTCTACATATTGTAAACTAAGTAAGACACAACGCAGGAGATCTGAGGCCTTCAGCCTGTAATAAAAAGAAATTATACCCAAGTCACAACAAGAACATCATTTAAGATCATTTGAATTGAGTAATCTTGGGATCTTCTTACATTTTAGGTTCTAAATAGTTTCATTAATAAGATATGACCAAAACGTTTGATGCCATTGGAAGGATTCAACTATTTCAACTTTTTGAATTTCACTTTTTGCCTTGTATTATTCAAAGCACAAGTGAGGACCTTTCTTGTTTTTAGGTAAAAAACACAATGTGACCTCACAAGCGGCGTGTGCTGTCTCTTTCAGATGGCTATTGGCCTAATTGTATTTTGGGTGACCATCCTAGGTGGTTAGACTATGTACTTGTCACGTAGTTGAACATTCGCCTGGCTTGTGTGAGATGATTTTGAAAATTGAGACTGTAAATTTCTATGTATGAATATCCTAATGATCTCATCCGCCAGTGTTGATTATTAAAACAATTTCAATCGCCAGATCACCATGACCACTATGTTCATAGCAAAGGTGTTTCAGCAGTTTTGTTCCCTTATAGAAAAAACGCTGGTTGTTATTTAGCTACAATAAGAACAATTGACCCTGAACCCAAAGTAGCAAATGTGGTAATGTCCTCATATTTTTAATTGCATAAATGCAAGTAGTCCATGCTATATGAGCTTTATATGCCATATTTCTCCAAAATATTCCCTGTGTAAATCCATAGTTTGAAAAATGGTTAAATGGAACCTGTCTCATAGAATATTCCCTTAAAGGGATTCTACTGTATCATTAGAATCCCTTTCTCTACAAATACCACGTTGGAATAGTATATAGAAAGGCTATTCTTCTCTTACCTCTGTTATTCTGATCTGTGCCACCGTTCCTGAGAAATATCTTGTTTCTTCCTTATGCAGATGAGTCTTCAGAAAGCATAGGGGCGACCACTTTGCTTTCCGAAGACTCTCCAGCGACGCAGCTTTCTTCTTCTCCCAACACCACTTCACCGCGTCATTGGCCACGTCATCAGCCAGTTAGCCAACTGCACATGTCTGTTTGGCCATTTTCCTGGGCTCTCTTACACGAGCATTCATTCAGCCACAAGTAAGTGGCCGAATGGACATGCGTAGTCGGCTAACTAGCTGATAATGTGGCCAATGACACAGCAAAGAGGTGTTAGAAGAAGAAGAAAGCGGCATCACTGGAGAGTCTTCGGAAAGCAGAGGGGATGCCCCATGTGCTTTCCAAAAACTCATTTGCATAAGGAAGAAATAAGAAATTTCTGAGGAACGGCAGTGTGGATCAGAATAACAAAGATAGGAGAAGAATAGTCTTTCTAAAGACTATTCCAATGCTAAATGCAGAATGGAATGTATTTGCAACAGGACAGGTTCTTCTTAAGTAGGAGAATCAAGTTCCAGGAGGTATGGCTGATGCTATTTCATGATAAAGAAAAGTCAAATATTCAATTTTTCCTTTCCATAGTGACTCTAGAGGAAGTGATTACAGACCAACTCTAGTGTCAGAGAGGACCAAGTGGCCTTTCCATCACTTAGAACCTCACCAGTATTACAAATGGCACATGGTAAGTGTAAAAACCCTGTCATTTTGATTGCAGAGCCAGGAACTTCAAGCTGTACCTCTACTCCTAAAATTTCCATCCATTTAAGCTAAGCCAGTCATTTATTCACTTCAGTAAATAGACTTCAGTACTTAGAAAACCTTAATTCATAGTTCCAAAAAGTCCCCAATGAGGGAATCTTCCAGCCTCCATTTGGTATTTTGAGTATCCGTTTCTGGGCAATCTTCTTAACCGTCACAGACTTGACGTAGAGCAAAAATAATCAAAAAATGTCCTTTAACAAACAGTCCATACAAACGATTATACAGGGAGTTTAGAAAACACGTTCCCACTATATATACAAGATGGAATCAGTGGCCTTAAACAACTGCTGAGAGTGTAAGCGCTCAACGTCTCAGGATTGTTCTTTATAAATAAACAGATGTGCTTGTCCAAACAGTGAGATGCTGCCGTACGTGGCCAGCAAAAACATGAAGACTTCAAGGGGTGCTTAGCCTAAGCAGCGGCCATAAACTTACAAGGGCTCCAGCATATAGTGAGTCTTTGTTAAGGCTGCGGCGTGTGTTTAAAAATGGATGAAAGCGCCCGCTCTGCCCATCAGTCCAAGCCGTGAAAGCACAAGAGGACATCTGTTGCTCCTCCAGTTTTGTGAGACGAGACATGATTCGATTTGTCAGTTCTTTCTCTTCATCTAAACAAGCTCTCGGGTTGGTTTGGTGGAGAAATCAAAGCGTTTATTTGGAGCGGTTAACAGTAATTTTGTTTACAAGCTACACCTCTTGTTAAAGAGATCCTGAACAGATGCTGAGATTCTATCACACTTTCCGAAGGGCTAGTAATTGGTTGTCGTTTAACTCCCCTCCACTGCATGGAAAAGAGACTTCTTCACGGATGTGCTATGTTTTCAGTGGTGCATTACACTATGTGTTTTATTTAGTAGTCATTGTTACATATTTTATAGCACATGACAAGCTGATTGAATGAAAAACGTCAAGAGGGTCCTTGCAAAAATAGGGTGATTGCAGAAATTAGCCACAATATGTAAAAATATAGTATCTAGCAAAGGTTTAGTTTCCCTGCAGTGCCTCCAGAGGAGAAATACAGTATTACATAACGCACTTTGAAATAAATGACCTGTCCATATGATGAGGTTCTCACTTTGATGGGAGCACTTTCTGAGTGTTTCAAAACTATCCTATATAACCAATACCCACCTGTTCACTCCCCCATCATTCCAGTGTTCACTTTTCCTGCAGTAATAATGCCATGGTAGTCAATCACTAGCTACAGAGCTCTTGTACTGCACACGTAAGTATCATCATTTAGAGGGTGGTTATTGGTTGCAAGAGTCATGTTGATGTACAGCATGTCAACACTGCAGCACGTAAACAAAGATCAGTCAAGTCTCCATGACACCGATGAAGGAACAGAAGAGGATTTAAAGGGACTGACCACTTTCAGACCAATATTGAGAGACAAATATTATTGTTTATATAATAAAAAGTTTTACAATTTTCCAATATATTTTCTGTATCAATTCCTCATGGTTATCCTAGATCTCTGCATGCTTTTGTTCATTTTGTTTAAGCTCAGTGGATAAAAATGAGTCCATGGTCATGTGATATACAGTCCATGGTCATGTGATATACAGTCCATGGTCATGTGATGAACACACAGGTGCACAGTTCGTTACCATGTCTGATTACTGTGCTCTGACTACAATGAGCTTTGCACCTGTCTGTATATCACATGACTATGAACTGTATATTGCATGACCATAGACTGATTCTTATCCACTGGGAGCAAGCAAGTAAGCAAAATTAATGACAGCAAGTAGAGATCTAGAAAACCGTGAGATATTAATACAGAAGGTATTATATGACTTTTTACAATAACATTTGTCTCTATTGGATATTGGATGGAAATTGGCCAATCCCTTTATCATTATTGTCATATTTTATTTTAGGACATTTCCCAATTAGGATAAATTCCTCTAAATCAAAAAACCCATTTAGGAAATAAATAATAAAACTTTTTCTTCTTTCTCACAGTCCCCCTTTTTAACCTGAAGTCCTAAAGAAAACCAAATGCATGAGATTACAAAAAGTAATGAAGTTTTGCCATATCGGTGGGGGGGTGGGGGGTCACCAACATAGCCCCTGCTTTTCTACCCCATAGTAGCAGTTGATGCTACTATAATATTATTATTATTTATTACTACCTTAAGGTTTCCTTTAAACTCTTTCGACATCCACCATTCTATTAATGGTGTGTGTCAGATATTTATACAGGGCATTGCTCAGGAGATGAGCAGGAACCATAGCTAGGAACAATCCCCGTGTTCAGAGTCCGCTTTGATAACAAGCATTAAGTCAAATGTGTCCGAGGCATTTATTTACCGGCAATGCATGAGCACTACCATGTTTGTTAAGATGCCGTCCCCTGTCTAGTTATTAGTGTTGTTCTATTACTGGCCGATGTAGACCTGCATTGGCATTGCAGTATTGCAGCATATTATACTAGTGATCAGACCCCAGGGGCTACAAGATCCTTAAGGTGTCTTAATGTAAAAAGAACCCCCCCCCCCCTTAAGATAAGATAAGATAATCCTTTAATAGTCCCACAGTGGGGAAATTTCAGCATGTTACAGCAGCATAGTAATACAGGTACAGGGATAATACACAGTAATATATTACAGACGTAGACACACATATGCTAAGAAGAGATGATATACTAGGAGTCCATAGCAGCTAAGGAACGGAAGAGAAAGAAAGAAGACGTCATAATCATTAGTTCTCTGTGCGGAGTGATCTTCGCTTGGTCTGATGTAGATTATACAGCCTGGTCACAGTTGGAAGGAAGGACTTGCAATAGCTCTCCTTCTCACACTTGGGGTGAAGCAGACGGTCACTTACAGTGCTGCCAAGTCCCATCAAGGATGGGGTTACCAAGATCAAAAATAAAATAAATAAATAATGTAAAACATAAAGACAAATGTATCCCTGTATCAGAAAATACTCAAACATATAAAATAATTATGGTATACATATTATTCTTAAAGGGAGTCTATCATTGCCCCCAGCTACTTTAAACCACTCCCATAGTGCTGTGGATGATGTTAGCAGAATAAAAAACATTCCTTTCTTATGTTTCAGGGCCCCAGGGATGCATAGAAAAAGAACCTTTATTCTTTATTCAAATAAGGATCTTGCGGCAAAAGAGGAGTTTTCTACTATTACTATGTACTGCTGCATCATCAGTAAACACAACCATCCTACATTCAGCTCCTTCCTCTGGGCAGGGGAGGAGATGAATGCAGGATGCGCATGTTTAGTGATGATGCAGCAATGCTCAGTAATAGAAGTAAACTCCCAGTGCTTGTAAGATCCTTATGTGAATAAAGAATAAAAGTGCTTTTTTCTCTGCATCCCTGGGGCCCTGAAACATAAGAAAGGTATGGTTTTTATTCTGCTAACAACATCTACAGCACTATGGGAGTGGTTTAAAGTAGCTGGGGGCAATGATAGACTCCCTTTAAAAGATACATACAATGTAATGGCCAATAGGGCTGCATCTCTATATCAATACATTATACAGGGGAAGAAAAAAATACTATTGAAGGCAAACTCCCAAAAAGAATTCCCATTGGGCTCAATGGAGACAGTGGCTCATCCTGTTGAGTGACTGGGTCCCATTTATCATCCTTATCTATGATTATCTATGGTTCTGGTTATGATATCCCTACTGTAACCCTCCCTACAAATTAACATTTACTGCACTGTGGTGACATCACTGTGCAGTGAATACATATGAGCTTAGACCACATGTCTGTGACTGACTGGACATGTTTATATTATGATTTTAGAAGCTATTCCTTGTAATGAAGCAGAGTATTATGTATATTTTGTATCCCTTTTCCTAAGCCAAAATGTTCAGTCCTTGAATATACATGTCATTAACAGTGCAGCCCTGAACTGATGTATGTTTAGTCTCCGAGAATGAGGTTTAAAATAAATGTTTCACTTCTAATATTTCCTATTTAACATAAAAAATTGAATGTCCAACTGAAATAAATGTACTGCTAAAGTGTCAGCCGTATTCCTTGTTTAGATTAAGAAAACCGAAATGTGCATGTTTTTCAATGTGTCTGAGTCAAACGCTTATATCTGATGTATAGTCGTATCTTTGCACTGTTGGCAATGTTCTTCATTTTTAGTGGCTTCTTGAAATTCCAGTGGAACCAGGCATCTTCAAACAAGGAGAAGAACTTTAAGGGGGCTGTCTACTTTGAGCAATCTTTTGAGTCGAACTAGAGATGGGCAAATCAGTTCACCTTGAACCAGGTTATTTCTAAAGGTTGCCGAAGCTCTTCACATTGTTGATTAGAGATGAGCGAGTAGTACTCAATCGAGTAGGTATTCGATCGAATACTAGGGTATTCGAAATACTTGTACTCAATTGAGTACCACTCGCTATTCGAATGTAAAAGTTCAATGCAGAACCAGCATTGATTGGCAGAATGCTATACAGTCGGCCAATCAATGCTGGTTCTTCTCCTACCTTTAGAAGTCTTCTCCGTGCAGTTTCCCCGCGGCCTCTTCCGGCTCTTCATTCACTCTGCCAGACATCGGGCCTGGGCAGAGCCGACTGTGCATGTCCGCTTGTAGTGCGGGCATGTGCAGTCGGCTCCGCCCAGGCCCGATGCCTGGCAGAGTGAATGAAGAGCCGGAAGACGCCGTGGGGACGCTGCAAGGAGAAGACTTCTCGGAGGATCCAGCCTGACCCTCACTCGTGGACTTGATATGTATAATTTGATTGAACGTTGCCTACCCCTGAAACGAGTATTTTCCCCCCATAGACTATAATAGGGTTCGATATTCGATTCGAGTAGTCGAATATTGAGGGGCTACTCGAAACGAATATTGAACCTCGAACATTTTACTGTTCGCTCATCTCTATTGTTGATGTGAAACAGCAGAAGGGCGACCCAGAATTCATAGACATCAGTAACTTCGCTCTCATAAACCTTGTTCAGAAGATTATTGGGCCGACTAAACACCAAAATTGTTTGGTTTTTAACAAAACCACCTCAATTTCACCACAGCAATCCAATGTTTACATCCCTTTCTCTTGTTTCGTGATTGTAAGGTGAAGCGCACACTGAGTTGCACATGCTGGAGCGTCAGTTTGAGTAGCAGTCTATGGTGAATGATTACTGCATACAGCAAGTCATACACACAATTTAGTAGGTAACTGTGAGAAGAAGTGTTTCTACCCCAATCATGATGATCAGTTTTGAAACATATTACAGAAATTTTCAGAGCACGGCCAGGCATGGTGATTGTGTGCCCCAATTTTTTCTTGAAATTTTGTAAATTGCTACTCCACCAGCACAATGTTGATGAGGCATTAAGCCCATACAGAGGCAACAGGGAGGATAATCCAGGTTCTCTTCTACCTCCTAGGTGTTGTTCTCAAGGTCATCGAATCCTTTCCATTTCAGAACAAAACGTTTGAGTGGAATTCTGCCTTCATAAAGGGATAATTATAATTATCTAATCAATTATTTATAATATATAAAATTAATTGGTGTCTTTTTTTGTCAAATCTTTATTTATGAACAGCAGTACAAAAAAACAAGGTGCAAGAGACAATAGAGGAATAAACTGCTTAGGAATGTGGCACGACGGCCTCATTCCAAAAAGGAATGTTTACATTTTTAACAAATATAAACTAACATAGATAGTAAGGATTAAGTGAAAAACAAAGAACGGGGAGGGGGGAAGGGAAGTAAAGTTGCTACAAACAAATATTAAAAGGCATACAGTTACACAGAGTTAATCTTGGTAACGGGGGGCAGACTGCCGGTAGGACAATCACGGGAATTTGTCTCTAGAGCTCGTAAGCTCTTCAAATCTACAAATTTCGTCTATTTTCGCAAGCCACACAGACTTTGAGGGTGGTTCAAGTTGTAGCCATTTAAGGGGGTACCAAAAGTTTGGCCACAGACACTAAATGGTTCACCAGAGTTCTCTTGGATGATAGAACACGTTGATCAGGTAAGCCCAGAGCTATTTGAGACAAAGAAAGTGTGAAAGAGGTGTTAATGATCCTCCGTAGGACCACCTCAAATTCAGACCAAAAAGAGGCTATCAAAGGGTAGGTCCACCAAATGTGCAGGAGGGAGTCCACGCCATCCAGGCAGCGCCAGCATGAATTGGAGGGCGCTAGCTTATGAGTAAATAGGAATTCCGGTGTTTTATACCAACTGGTTAGTAGCTTGTAATGATTCTCCTGAATCCTTACACAGGAAGAGAAACCATGTGAAGAAGCTAGCACTGAGGATCTCTCCGAATCAGTGAGATTTAGATGCAAGTCCTTTTTCCAGGACAGAAGAAGGCCTGGGCAAGTGGGGTCCCCCTCGGTCACATACAGGCGATGCAAGTTGGAGACTTTCCGCAATTTAGGTAGAGGCGTCACAATAAGTTTTTCAAATTCCGAGCAGGATTCGCGGAGCGTGAGTTGGGAAGTGAATTCGGAGAGAATCATATTTACGTGAGAGTAATGTAAATCACTTAGGGTAGGTAAACCAGTCAAATCAGCTAACTGCTCTTCAGTCAATGGGCGGGGGAGTTTGAGAAGGTCCTTGAGCACTAGTTTATCTATGTAAACAATTTCAATCTGAAACTTTAAGCTCACCCTTCCTTTTTTGATTCCTCTTGGATACACGACCACAATTCCTACGGACTCTGTAGGCGAGTACCCAATACTGGAAAATAGTTTATCTAGTTTTGGCCACGGGTTCAGGGGTGAGTTGAAAGGTCTCTGTAGGCAATATGGGATCAATGAGGAGGGCATCACTAGAGAGGGAGAAAGGGCCAATGTTGGGTTAAGGTGGCACCAGATCTTAGCAGGGGCAATCAACAACGGGCAGTCAATTTTGTCGCAAGCTCAAACAGAGCGAGGGAGCCAGAGATCCCTCAGAAAGGAGTGCTTGTGAGTGGCCCAGAAAAAAATGGCAACATGAGGATTTCTGGTAGGCCGGATTAATTTCAGCCATCTATGCAGTTGAATCGCTTGAAAATACGTGTATACATAAGGAAGGCCCATACCACCTTGGCGCTTCTTACGGGTCGGTGGCTTTTTTCTTTTAAACCCAATCTTCATCCCTTTTCAACTAGACTCACAGCCACAAATAACATGAAGAGTGTAACAATTACAAATCATCAAAACGGGCTACATTTTAGGACAAAACAATTGATTTTTGCAATATAACCACCATGTCTGTCTTAAAAACCACAGGTAATCACCTTTTCCACCCCCAAAAAATAATTTTTGGAGCATTCTAGTCCCTCCCTGCTGCAGGCATTTTTCCATTTTTCAATTTTAACTTCCTGGATTGGCACAATTCCAGGAATTCCAAATTTGTATAGTTTTACTTACGTTTTAACCCCTTAAAAAATCCAAAACTTTAACCAGCGACAACATCTGCAAGGGCTTTATATGTTCTCCCTGTGTTTGTGTGGGTTTCCTCCCGCACTCCAAAGATATACATATAGGGATTGTGATCTCTATATGGGACAGTGACTAACAATGTCTGTAAAGTGTTGCAGAATATGATGGTGCTATATAAGCAAGAGAAATAAATAAAACAAATTTGCAAAAAAAAGAGTTCTTAGAGTTGCCATACTGACACACATATTTTTTTTTTTAAATATTTCTGTGTATAGGCATACATAAAGCATTTGCTTTGAAGTACTAATTTTACTATTTCGGCAAATGTCTATTGCTTTTTTCCCCACTACTAGTTTTCACCATTTGTTGACCAGGCATTTTCAGACAAAGGATTAGTTTATGTGTTTCACTTTATTTTTTGTACTTTTATGTGTTCTAGGAAAAGGGTTTTTTTGTGTAGGGGTGTTGAACATCAGGGGGTCTGATCACTAATGCAATGCTATGCTTTGCAATTCATTATAAATTGACTGGACTTGTATCATAAGCTGCAACAGATTGACAGCTCTGGATCTTGTTCTGGGAGCCTGCGATAATCTCCAAAATTATGTTGCCCATACACGGTCAGGAAAATGGTACCTTAGTCAGGTTTGACTGAGGCGCCAAGGGTGCCTTTGGGTAGGTCATGGATACTCAAAAGTCAGAAGCTGATTTAGTATTAATATTGACATGTGTGATTGATATGGTGCCTGCTCCACTGAGGAAAGCCAGAGAATAAAACAGATAGGATATCCAGACTAGAAGTGAAATACAGCAATAAAAAACGCTGCAGAAATAAATGCAGTGGAAACGCGTTGCATTTTTTCGCACAGCATTTTTCTTCATGATTTCACAGACTTTTCCTCTGCAGGCTTTCTGCCCCTATTATACCTATTCAGAAAACACCAGCATTTCCGCAAGTATAAGGGCTCGTTCACATCTGCGGCCCAGCACTCCGTACTTAGGTTTCCGTTTCCTGCCTAAAACACAGGCAGGATACGGAAACCTGCAGGAGTCTCTCTCACCCATTCATTTGAATGGGTGAGAGAGATGTCCGGCCGTGCGCGGCGGTGAGCGTTTTAGGCTCTCCGCCGCGAAACCGGGTTTTATAATCCGGACACAGAGTCGGACATGCAGTACTCTGTGTCCGGATAAAAAAATCCGGTTTTGCGGTGGAGAGCCTAAAACGCTCACCGCCGCGCACGGCCGGACCCGGTCTATGGTTTCCGTCTTCTGGCATGCAGAAGACGGAAACCATAGAATGGAGACCCCAAACGCAGGTGTGAACCCAGCGTAACTGACATGACTTTCTGCTGCCGATTTTTTTTATGCAGTGCATGTATGGGATTAACTAGAGATGAGCGAACACTAAAATGTTCGAGGTTCGAAATTCGATTCGAACAGCCGCTCACTGTTCGAGTGTTCGAATGGGTTTCGAACCCCATTATAGTCTATGGGGAACATAAACTCGTTAAGGGGGAAACCCAAATTCGTGTCTGGAGGGTCACCAAGTCCACTATGACACCACAGGAAATGATACCAACACCCTGGAATGACACTGGGACAGCAGGGGAAGCATGTCTGGGGGCATAAAAGTCACTTTATTTCATGGAAATCCCTGTCAGTTTGCGATTTTCGCAAGCTAACTTTTCCCCATAGAAATGCATTGGCCAGAGTACAGAACTCGACCAATCAGCGCTGGCTCTGCTGGAGGAGGCGGAGTCTAAGATCGCTCCACACCAGTCTCCATTCAGGTCCGACCTTAGACTCCGCCTCCTCCGGCAGAGCCAGCGCTGATTGGCCGAAGGCTGGCCAATGCATTCCTATGCGAATGCAGAGACTTAGCAGTGCTGAGTCAGTTTTGCTCAACTACACATCTGATGCACACTCGGCACTGCTACATCAGATGTAGCAATCTGATGTAGCAGAGCCGAGGGTGCACTAGAACCCCTGTGCAAACTCAGTTCACGCTAATAGAATGCATTGGCCAGCGCTGATTGGCCAATGCATTCTATTAGCCCGATGAAGTAGAGCTGAATGTGTGTGCTAAGCACACACATTCAGCTCTACTTCATCGGGCTAATAGAATGCATTGGCCAGCGCTGATTGGCCAGAGTACGGAATTCGGCCAATCAGCGCTGGCTCTGCTGGAGGAGGCGGAGTCTAAGATCGCTCCACACCAGTCTCCATTCAGGTCCGACCTTAGACTCCGCCTCCTCCAGCAGAGCCAGCGCTGATTGGCCGAATTCCGTACTCTGGCCAATCAGCACTGGCTAATGCATTGTATTGGCGTGATGAAGCAGTGGTGAATGTGTGTGCTTAGCACACACATTCAGCTCTACTTCTTCGGGCTAATAGAATGCATTGGCCAATCAGCGCTGGCCAATGCATTCTATTAGCTTGATGAAGCAGAGTGTGCACAAGGGTTCAAGCGCACCCTCGGCTCTGATGTAGCAGAGCCGAGGGTGCACAAGGGTTCAAGTGCACCCTCGGCTCTCCTACATCAGAGCTGAGGGTGCGCTTGAACCCTTGTGCAGCCTCGGCTCTGCTACATCAGAGCCGAGGGTGCGCTTGAACCCTTGTGCACACTCTGCTTCATCAAGCTAATAGAATGCATTGGCCAGCGCTGATTGGCCAGAGTACGGAATTCGGCCAATCAGCGCTGGCCAATGCATCCCTATGGGAAAAAGTTTATCTCACAAAAATCACAATTACACACCCGATAGAGCCCCAAAAAGTTATTTTTAATAACATTCCCCCCTAAATAAAGGTTATCCCTAGCTATCCCTGCCTGTACAGCTATCCCTGTCTTTTACTCACACAGTTCACATTCTCATATGACCCGGATTTGAAATCCACTATTCGTCTAAAATGGAGGTCACCTGATTTCGGCAGCCAATGACTTTTTCCGATTTTTTTCAATGCCCCCGTTGTCGTAGTTCCTGTCCCACCTCCCCTGCGCTGTTATTGGTGCAAAAAAGGCGCCAGGGAAGGTGGGAGGGGAATCGAATTTTGGCGCACTTTACCACGCGGTGTTCGATTCGAACATGGCGAACACCCTGATATCCGATCGAACATGTGTTCGATAGAACACTGTTCGCTCATCTCTAGGATTAACCAGAATCCCATTCACATTGCAGGTACTTTAAAACGCAGGATGTTTGTGATGTCACCAAGCGCTTCATTATCACAATGTGGAGCTCCAGCCTGAGGCTAAGGCCACATGTAGTGAAGCACAGCAAAAAACGCTGCAGGAAAAATGTGGTGGATACGCATCATGTTTTTTTTTCCACATCGTGCTTCATTGTGATTTCAGAATCCTATCCACTTTGCAAGTACTGTAAAACACTGCGTTTCAGTCTTAAGGAGCTTTCACACTGACTGCTAAAACTAATAAGAGGTTGCCACTTCCTAAGTTGTAATTGTGGGACAACCCTTTTAAATGTAGGACAACCCTTCTGATAGGTGGTGATGCCACTTCTGGGACCCCCAGTAATCCTGTGTATATGAAGCAAAAACCTCATCACAAATGGACAAACCAAAAGAGAGACTATTCCATCTAGGACAGTGAACCCCAAACTTTGATGCTAAACCTACTACAAAACCAGTGTTTGTTTGTATCATTGAAAGCTCTGTGAAGCCCCATTCACACAACTGTATTTTGTGGGTCCGTAACTGTCCACAATTGTGGATCCACACTGTATTGAGGTTAAATTGCCGTGTTGGCACTTTGTGATAATTTAGTGAGTTTTGGGTTGCAGTTTTGGCATTTGGTCTCTAAAAGGTTCACCATCACTGGTCTAGCCTGTCCAAAACCCAAGACAAATGCTCTACTGGCCCACCCCTGTTACACTCATGTACAGGCCCACCAAATATCATGTTTCCTGATCCAAGATTATCACTAAATCAGACTGACACTACTTAAAAGCTCAATTATACATGGTGAAGAATAGATGAACAAATTTACAAAGTTACAGGTGTCACAATATGACATAATTTTTTTTTCTATTTTGTAGTTTTCAATTCTTTTAAATATTTGAAATACTATATAAATTTGGTATCACTGTGATCACACTGACCTGATGAATACAGGTAGCATGTCATTATTACCACATAGTGAATGCCGTAAAAATTAAACCCATAGCAAATTGGTGCAAATATGTTTTTTTTTCCAATTTCATCTCATTCTGAATTTTTTTCCAGCTTCCCAGTACATTGTTCAGGATATTGAATGGTGGCATTACAAACTACAATTTGTTTTGCAAACAGTAAGCCATCATGTGACTTCGTGAACTGAAAAATGAAAAATGATGGCTTTTGGAATGGAGGGGAGCGAAAAATGGAAATGCAAAGACGAAAATCGTCTGTTGCATGAAGGGGTTGAAGTGTTTAGTCTAGTCATTGCTGTACCCCTTTTCTTAATGTGTAGGGATTATCTAGTGACATGGTAAAGTCTATTGGGTTCCAGTTAAGTTCTGAAAAAGGGACAAGGACAGGACAATGGCTTAGGGCGGCTTCACATCTTTGCCCCGGTCTCCGCTTTCAGGTTTCCATCTTCTGCCCGAGAAACTGGACAGGAGACGGAAACCGGCACTCACTTTTCAAATCCATTCATTTGAATGGGTTTGCAAAGTGTCCGCCCATGAGCGTCTTCTGCTCTTTGCGGTGAAAGCAGGTTTTTTTAACCGGACACAAAGTCAGGCATACAGGATTTTGTGTCCAGTTACAAAAAAACTGGTCCCACCCCTGAGGCCACAAAACGCTCATGGGCACTCATGGGCGGACACTTTGCAAACCCGTCCTTACCTACATCACAAAAAAGAGCCATATCATGCCAATGGGACACATCGTAGAAAAATATCTGTAGCAGAAATGTGTTTTTAGAGCTCACAGCAAGCCAATTATACATACGGAAATGCTAGCGGTTTCCCTATAGGAATGATGGAAAGCAGAAAAAAACTTTACAGGAAAAACTGTGATGTGTTTCTGCTACTGTTTATCCTGGAGAGTTTTTTGGCTGCGGCTCGCTATGTATGGATTTAGCCTTAGGGTGCATTCACACTACAGATACGCTGACTGATTCTGAACGTTAAAACACGTTTAGAATCAGCGCGTATAAAGCAGATCCCATTCATTTCAATGGGAGCCGGCATACGAGCGCTCCCCATTGAAATTAATGGGCTGCTTTTTTCTCTACGAGCAATCCCATTGAAGTGAATGGGAAGCGCGCGCGTGTACGGCTGGCTCGGCTCATTCCAAGTCGTACACCCGAGCGCTTTGTCTAAAAGCAAATCTGTCTTAGTTGCCCATAGCAACCAATCACAGAACTGCTTTCATTTTGTACTCTACTCCAGATAAATGAAAGCTGTGCTGCGATTTGTCACTATGGGCAACTAAAAGAGGTTTTCCTTTCAGTTTAATAAATCTGCCCCATTGAGTCCTCTAAGGCTACATTCGCTCGCCGTTGCCCATATTCATCAGCATGGAGTAAATCTCTATGGTATACTTTATTAGAACTGAGCCAATGGGCTTAGGAAATTTAGATTGTTTAAAGGCTTTAGATCCATGAGGGGATCCACAAGTGCCACAAGGGACAGGGGCTGATGTGAGGGCTGAGAATCTTTGTACAGCACTACAGAACATGACGGTGCTACATAAACAATGGAAATTAAGAAATAATTGCAGTTATAAAGATTAGGCCACAAAAGGTTTGCCAGATATTACCAAAGAATTCCCTTTAGTATGGCGCATGATTTTCCATCAGGACAAGGAATATTTGGTTATTTGTTCCTAAATATTAATATGATAAAGTGCATAAAACTGAATTATCCTAAATATCCATATTCCATATTTTATAGATTTTTTGCTTTCTTATTCTCCTTGTTCTTTAATACAGTTCATTTTCATTTTCTTGTCCATATACAGTATAATCTCATTGCTAAGCAGCCATGTTTTTTTTTCCTGTATGGGACACATGAGGTGAAGTAAATGTAGTAGCCTTATCGCTTGCTAGAGTTGTGACATAAACCACTCAATGAGACTTTTATTTTGCAATAGCTGCGGGGGGATCATCTGAATGCAATGAAAATTGGCTGGATCCTTATCTAACGTTCTGGTGTATACTTTGCTGAAAGAAAGTCATCAGCATATATAATGAATTTAGCATTGTAACTTCTTCCTAACTTCCATGGAGACGGTTGCCTTGAATTAGCTTGCTTTCTACAGATCCACAACAGTAAGCCCAAAGCAAGACTATTGGAACATTTTCTACCTCCTTGTTTTAATCTTTCACCAAGTCCTGACTTTTGCCTCCAGCCCATCTAATTGAAACTAATCTTCGCGGGCGAGGCCTGTCTCTTTCCCCTAATCCTTCTCTAAGGAAGCTCAGATGGTCCCAATTACAGCCACACCGGCCTCTTTTATTCAATTCCTCCTCTCCTTCTGCCAGCTTGGTTTTTTCTGAAACTCTGTATTATTAACTCCATGCTTGCGAGTTCCTGACTGTCACGGGGGCCTGAAGATGTTATCAGGACCTGCCGATGTATAAAGTTACCATGAAAGCATTTTGTGGATTACGTTTTGCAAAAAGGCGATAGAGGGCATGATAGCTAGCGGAGTGGTGAGCTTTTATAGAGGGCTCTTTTTATCAGAAAGAACAGGGAAGCCAAGCAAGTGTTTATTTTGGACTTAAGGAATATACCTGCTTGGCCGTGTCAGAAGAAAGACATTGACTGCTAAGAAAGTCTCTGACATTGAGTTTGACTCAGATGCCTCTAGGATGTTCCTTCTCTC
Organism: Leptodactylus fuscus; assembly: GCF_031893055.1. NCBI lineage: Eukaryota > Metazoa > Chordata > Amphibia > Anura > Leptodactylidae > Leptodactylus > Leptodactylus fuscus. The sequence continues at coordinate 49,876,857 of NC_134270.1, read as the reverse complement.
CGGGAGGGAATCTGGCCATAGGGGTTCATCAGGAAAAGTCTGTTCCACATTACAGAGTTTAGAAGGTTGCATGGCCTAAAGATAATTATCCAAGGTCCATAGGTTTAAAGCGGTACATTCATATATTGTGGCCGTATTATATAACTCAAATAAAATACAAACATGTGGGTAAGTGTCTGCTAAGGTCATAGAAATTAAAGAGAATTTCCTTGTAAAATCAAAATGTTCCCTGAGTTGTCATTTTGAAGGAAGTATATCAACATTATCATCAACTTCTACTACAGAGATAATAGATATGAGGTGACATCTTCCATTGGCGGCCCTTACAAATCTCATGGGACATGTCACATACCATGGATGGTTCTACATCATACTTATTATTTTCTGTCCTGTTAAATATAAGTTGTCACTCTAGTTCAGCCATATTCATGAAAAATTAAGAACACTAAAAGATCATTCTTAAGTGACTCTAACAAAGTTGGAGGTGGCCTACCTACTCAAAGATGTCTGATCTTAAGATCCAACACCATCTTCTTACTAATTTCTGGTGAAGTTTGCACTTAGGTGGCCAATGAGAATCACCATTTGGAAAGAATAAGAAAAGAGACAACTGTTTAAAACACTAGGTTCACACTAGTGGTTGGGTTTTCACTCTTTGGGTCCGATAGGCACCCAATAGATGGAAGCTGTCTGCTTAAAAAGCGGTTATACTTGAAACCCATAGAATGAAACAAAAAACACAATGCAATAAAGGCAACTAGAAAAGTAAATCCACTTACAATAACCATAAATAATGTCAAACGACAGGATCACTTATGAATAAAAAATGTAATTTTTATTATACCATCTAAAATAAAATAACAAAGATAATAGTAATATAATAAATATTGGAAGGACCAAATAGACCAATGGTACCATAAAAAGGGAGGCTACAATGTTGTAGTGTATCAATAGTGCACTAAGCAAGGTCAAATATATAACATGTGCAAACCACAATAAAAAACTATATGTAACAGAGTGTTACACAGTAACATAACAATCAACAATAAAGGAAGGTGCACAACATGTGAATTGAATCGATACAACACAAACATGAAAAGTGTAAGAGACCAAGCATAGAGACCTATAGTAAAAGGAATATTATTGAGCCTACCCAGTTATGGAGCGCCCGACACGCGTTTCGCCACTTCCTGGCTTCGAAGCTGGGGATACATGTGATCATAATTATAAGTAAGTGAAACACCAAATAATTACAACTTATATCTCATTTCTCAATCGGGTGTTCAAAAACTGATGTAGAAACTGATGGGGCAAAGGTAGCTTCACATATTACTTGATGGTACTGATATCTGACATTTATCTAAGTGACATATGTTTAACTTGTAGTCTGGGAGTAGTTTGTAGTTGTCCAGTTGGGATTAGTCTCATATTCAATGCAACTATTTATGTAACGCAGCAAGACCAAACCATTTGTTACCAGATAAAGTTGATTTATTTTCCAGTTTTTGTTTGTTTTTTTACATGCTGGATTTAATTGTATAGATAGATATTAGTGAATTGATTCAGCACTATCTGAATTCATTACAAATTTCCAAAAAGTTTTAAATTTCTGCAAATCTAAAATTATTGGGATACGTCTAGTATCAATTGATCAAAATGATGTCTGCCATTTTACAGAGGATGGAAAAGAAGAATCATATGATCTTGGACCATGGTCCATCAGGCTTCCAAATAACGCCTTTCCAGCAGCCCTCCCTCTAGCAAGGGCTATAGGTGTGAGTCAATAATGACTTAGTGGACAATCCCAACCATAAAAATGCTACCTCTATGTGACAATACATATATAGGTGAGAGAGGGGACATCTGATGGTAAAACACAGAATACAGATTGATAGTGTATTAGTGTCCTAGAGAAAGGCTGTCTTGGCATTAAGAAGCTTGAAAAGAGTTGGATACAGGAGACCCCAGAGGGTTATACATAACTTTTCAGGGCAATCTGGGCACGTTCAGTTCAGATCAAATGTATTCAAATCAGACCCAAACTTAATTCCTAAATCTTTATTTCTGGGTAGTGACCAAGTGAAATCTGGCCCACCAGAGTAATTTTCGCCATCAACCATCTCTTCAGAAAAGATAAATCAAAGTTAAGACAGCACTCCAATGTAATGAACACCTTTATTTAGCCATACAACAGTTGTCATGTACTTGCCATACAGTTTTTGTCATAATCTGTAGCTATTTTGTCTGGGGTTTATTAGAACCCTGGTCCACCAAAGAATCTACAGGCCTATTGGTGGCCCACATGCCCACATACAATATGCCACATCCCATGAAATAATATTCAGAAATGAAGTTTTGACAAATGTCTGACCCAGTGAGAGATTCATTTGGTCCCTATGACATAAAATTGTGACACAAGTAAGTTGGTAGTAGAAATCTCATGTTGTGTAAGCAAATAGAACAATAATATTTAATACATATTTATTAAATAATTTTAGATGTTTTATACTATTGTGTATAATGTGTATAAAGTCATCATGAGCCATTACAAATACACACAAGATCATGTTTTCATGTAATGTGACGCTTTGTTTGCATGGTCCAGTTATTGTAACAAATGTCCTGAGCTTCTTGAAAAGTTCAATATGTAACGACACCTCCAAAGTAACACAGGAAATACTCCACTTACTGAAGTGTTTCGCAGTATGGGGGATTCATATCATTCAAGGAATGACAAGAAAATTGTCCAAGTGTTCATCCTTCGGGAAGGTCAAGATGCTGAAATATTTTGACATCTGTCAAGCTGCAAATAGAGACCATATGGAGAAAGGATAATGCAGAGGAGGGTGCTAAGAAAGGTCAGAGACGAGGCAAAAGAAGAAGTTACTGTACGATATTCGGAATGAATGGGCCACCCAATTAGGCGCGGAGTCACTACACGGAGGACAAGACACCAATTTTACAAAAACAGATTTGCAGAGTAGAAGATCCTTTGGGATGTGATTTAGAAATACTTAGTGCATACAAAAATTCTCATGTAATACAATCTGGATTAGGGTTTTGTCTAGACCATGTCTTGATGAAAGACAAGATGAATTTTAACCCAAGAATTATTAATATTGTGTAAAAGAGCAGAGATTTAGCCGCAGCTATAACTTGCTTTTAGTAAGTTCTCATGTACAGAAGTATTGGGCAACTCTTCCTAAAGGAAAATAACTTGGAAAGAGCACATTTCCTCGACTGTGAAAGCATGGCACAGCTACACACATGCAGATTTAAGAAATGGCGCTGTATGATTATTGTAGGTCTAAGACCTGACCAATAGAAAGCTAGCTTGGTTCACATGAATAATTTGGGTTATTAACCTGGCTTGAGGCTTTGCTAGTGGTGGTTTTCCAAAGATACATCTATTACGAAGAAGAAAATAGTCTGGTATGAATCAAGATGTTGGATATCCTTGTATGTTTCTTCAAGACCATTGTCATGGCTTTCTGTGTTGAGCTAGGTAGTTTGACATTCTATAAGGAATCCTGCAGGTATTTTTTATAACTCCCTATGGAAGCCATACAAATCCTACTCTCAAAATCTTAGTCGTGACGTGACTCCATGCACTGGAAAACTGAAACCTTTGTAACTGGAGAGAAATGAGATATTATATTGAGTCTGATACATATCTAGTAACCAAGATACAATAGTGAATACAAAGAGTACAGCTGTTTTGTAGCGTACAACCAACGTCCACATAAAAAACAAAGTGTTTTCGTTAAAAAACTTTTTACGTTAACTATTTCTTTTTATAACAACTCTACTGCTATAAACTTGACTAGCTAGAATAAAAAAAACAAGTATTCTTCATCTTTTTTTCTCTAGAAACGAAGATTTTACTGGTCGATCTGATTAACCCTGTGTTGAGCTGTCCAAACATTCACGTCTCTAAAATTCATTACCTCAAAAGGAAATCTCATACTTGCATCAGCTCGATAAATCAAATAGGATGAGCTGTCCACCTTGCCAAAAATGTCCTCTCTCTGTCCAGCTTTTACATAAACTACTCTACCTAAGGCATCAATTTTCTGGGTAAACTAATGCAAAAATTTAGGCTTTTCGGAGCAACCGAAAATGCAAACATGGGGAGTAAAGACATGCATACCATAGAGATAGCTTTCCCTCTCTATGGTTGAACTCATCCCTTCTTCTAATGGAACGTAAAAACTATGGGAATATGTGTCTACGGGAGTGCAGAGGTCACACCTGAGCTGAAGTTCCTCATGTAAGAGAACACCATTATTTTAACTTCTCAATGGTAGGGGGGAGGACTGTTATAGATTTTCCATTTGGACCCTTAAAGTCTTACACGGATCCTACAGTATTCTGTTAGAAAACAAGGTATGGGTTATAACTCTACTAGACATGGAATGGGAAGGATAGGACAAGCAACAATTTTTTCTGTTAAGACAATGTGTGATGGTGTCAACCAATTTGAATATATTTTTCTTCTGCGTTTACTATTTAGGACTCAAGGACCTTTGCTTAAATTCTGTTACCTAGTATTCCCAGACACAGACACTACTAAGAAATTGCTAAGTCTAAATATTAACAAGCATAGGCCATTCTCATATTTACTGGAATATATATATATATATATATATATATATATATATATATATATATATATACTTGATGTGAGACTTGAACATAATGGAATTTTCCCCAAAAAACCTACCTTCAATATAACGACCATTGTATAAAATAACTCTATGTTTACAAAACAAATCTATGAATATGAGTATTGTCTTTGAGACATTTGGCTAGTATATATATTTGTATTCCTAATCCATACTCGGGCAGCTACTTTAATGAAACCTGACATTTTCTGATTGATAGTTCACCTTCCTTAATGGCAAGCTTCCCACCTTTCTAAGAAAAAGAATTCAACAGTAGGTCGGTAACAGACGTCCACAGGAACCTCAGACCCTAACCACAGCCAACATCTCAAGTAGCCTGCATTAAGAGCCGCCTGACATTTTCTGCAACTTAAGAGCTTCTTGTAACAAGCTCTCCGATAGGTCACCCCTTGCAAAATGTTTTGCAAGCCATTACACAGTCTGAACTCCAGCACAGTAATACAATTGCAAGGCAGCTGCTCTCAGCAAGAGGCAAAGGTCACGGTGCTGTGTATATAAGCAAGCTGTGAAGGGTATAGTAGTCCAAATCTCACCCTCTTGCATTTTAAAAGCCAACACAAGCAAAAACAAACAGCAATGCGCTTCTTTTTTTTTCTCTCTCTCTCTCTTCAGCCCTGGAAAAACATTTAAAAGCATGGCGAGATCTGTCTTTTTACAATTTGATTCCTATTGCTACAGCCTAATCTGCAGCCTTTAGAATTTTTGGATAAAGTTCAGAAAGGCTGATTTTGTAAGTACTAGCGTTTATTGGAAAATTGTCTCTTGCCCGGCAAATACTGATGGTGAATGGAGTCGAGTCTATTAAACCAGAAGACGCTATTAAGAAATTATTACAAATGATTGCAGCAGATGGTGCTTAGTTATAATGATTAGTCAAGACTTTGCTTTTTTTGGGCATCACAGGGACTTCCTCAGTTGGATTAGCAAATACAATTTCCTTACTTAGCAGGGACTGAACTACAGATATATTATGTGAATTATAATCTGCCGAATTCCAGGTATAAAGGGGACAATCTCTTAATTCTATTAAATCACTGCAAAGCCAAACAAATACGCCATTGCCGTACCTATATAAAGAATCTGAGCCGTACTTTAGTGATGGACTCTCTTATTTATTCAATCACAAAAACAAAGCACGCAGTAATATAAAATTATTACAGCTTTATTAGAGCGTATTTTTACGAATTACATGTTGTAATAAAGTTGGAATAATTTAAATTGAAACACAAAGCATAAGGTTATGGAAATTGAGGAAGTAGAAGGTGTCACTAAGATGTACAAATGACCACATTTTCAAGCACCTAGCTCCGATCTATGACATGTGACAAACCAGATGTTTTTTAGGTACATGAAACCTCAAAAATCCTAGTGTTCATCAATCAGAGGAAAAGGATTCTTTTAAATGTGGCATGCATCCTTTCCTCTGATTGTTTTTGACTAGAGATGAGCGAGTAGTTAAATACTCGATATTCGTTTCGAGTAGCCCCTCAATATTCGACTACTCGAATCGAATATCGAATCCTATTATACTGTATGGGGGAAAAATGCTCATTTCAGGGGTAGGCAACATTCGATCAAACTGAACTTACAAAGTCCAAGAGTGAGGGTCGGGCTGGATTCTCCAAGAAGTCTTCTCCGTGCAGTGTCCCCGCGGCGTCATCCAGTAATGAATTCACTCTTCTAGGCATCGGGCCTGGGCAGAGACAACTGCGCATGCCCGCACTACAAGAAAATGGCCGCTTACAGTCAAAGCGGCCATTTTCTTGTAGCGCGGACATGCGCAGTCAGCTCTGCCCAGGCCCGATGCCTGGCAGAGTGAATTCAGAGCCGGAATACTACTTACTCATTTCTATTTTTGACGCCTAATCAAGGTGTTGTGGCCATCCACAACCGAACCAGGTGAGACTTCCTAATTCTCTCACCAACCACTGTTCAACTAATTGAATTACACTATGGGGCGCTCGATGTCCTCTTCTTTTCCTCTCTTTTAAAGTAGTGTTCATCAATGTCCTGGATATCGATATTTGTCACAAACTGAAAGGGACAGAATCCTTGGTTCAGCATTCCAGCAGATCACTACACACAAGGCTGGGTTGTAAGTGCTGTGTGGGGAAGGTAGCTCGGTAGCAGCAAGGGTGCGGACCCAACCAGTCAGAGACAAGGACGCAAAATCTGCAGCAAACAGGTTTATTTAGAAAAAAAACAGCAAACTAAATAAAAGTTCACTTCAGGCACAAAATGAGTAAAATAAAATACAGCCCTATCTTCAGACAAAAGTATATCAAACAAAACCCTGCTCGTCTGAGCACTAACCAGACAATAGGTACTAACTGTACGGGTGGCTTACTACCAATCACACAAATCAACAAAGACAGTGCAATACAGTCTTATCAGACTCACAGTGTCAGGACAGACCCAGGCACTTCCTCTCACTCCCAGGATCTGACCAGATTTTGCAGCATTTTATGACCCAGTAATGAGCTTATGACCCACACCGTGGCTGAGGCCTATTCAAGACCACATGTATGTCAGAAATCAGGGAGAAATATATTGTGACTCCAGCACTCTGCCTGTCACCTTCTGACAGCTGTTAAACAACAACCAATTGAAATGACAGCAAGAGGTGTGTAAAGGTAAACCTCTGCACCATCGGATCATCTCATTGGAAGAATGGCATGTAGTGATCCATTCTATACTGCAGGTGAAATTGGACATCACATCCAAGGACCAGGGCAGTAAAAGAGTGCTGACACAAACCATCAGGAGGTGTTTGCACGGCATTGGGGTATGAGCCAGATGTTCAGCAACAGTTCTACCAACCCCACAGTACTGCTCTCAAAGGCTATTAAGGTGCACAGCAACTGCTTTTGTCTGGGATACAATTATAGCCCTAAATTGGTATGGAGACCATGTGGGTAACACCATCAGAAGGCCTTCACAAGAAGATGTCTCACTGTTCCTGCACCCCAAATGATGGTGTGGGAATGCTAATATACAGTACTCCACTAGTCTTCAATTCAGGTGCACTAACAACTCATTCATACATTGATTTGGTCATGGAACCAGTAGTACAGCCATTTCTCCAAAATGTCCCAGGAACCATTTTTCAACAGGACAATGCCAGGTCACATGTTGCTCATGCTACTTTGAGCAACTTGAACATGGCTTGCCCATCTTCATACTTGTTTCTCATTGAACATATCTAGAACATCATTAGTTTGCAACTGCAAAAGAAGCCAAGACATGTAAGTGCATTTATTTTTGTGTGCTGCGCTCATACTCAAAGTTGAATAAATTGTGATATTTTGAATATTTTGATCACATTTTTTCCTCATTAACATTTCTATAAGACTGTTATATTGTGCCTTGTATGGTGCTATGTTTGCTTGTTATGGGGTTCTGTTCATCAGGTCTGCTTGGAGACTTGACGAAAGGAAACCTATTCCACTTAAAAAAACGAATACCCACATACCCCATAGACTATAATGGGGTCCACTCGGTTTCCGCCCAAAAAAGGTGGAAAAATATGCAGGGAAAAGCGCTGCTATCAGGACCTTTCTGCATTTTTTAAGAGGATTCGGGGATGGAAACCCTGAATGGAGCCTGGGTGCAGGTGTGAACCTAGCCTTAGTTGTGAATGTGTATAAGTTTTGGAAAGACTAATGTCTTAGGGGAGTTATCTGAGACTTAAATTTAAGTTAAGTCTGTCCTGGGTTCTTAATGTTTTTCCAGTTGGGTCACATGACTGGCAGCCATCATCCTCTCCCTGTTCCTTTACAGGACACACATTGTGGAGGCTGGTTTCGGTCATTGTAATAGCAAGGTCAGCACCCATTTCTATCACTGCCAATGCACACAAGAAAAAGGGATGGCTCTGCTATCATCATATTTTTGGGTTTTTTTTAGTAATTGGAGCTTGGAGCTTTGTTTTTATGATATCAAGCTCCAAATCCCCTACATAATCATATTAATAAATTATTAATATGATTATTATTTATTAGATTATTATTATAGTTGCCTGCAGTCACCACTAGAGGGAGCATATGAGCTTATTGTATACTGTTTTATTATTGAGTGCAGTGTTTAAATATTATGCAGTGACCCCCCCAAAAAAACTATTAATATACCACAAAAACAAAACATATGTGATAAGGCATATTATATCTGCTTCTCCGCACAGATAACACAGCAAGACTATTTTGTATCTATAACTGTCCTGGATACAATCATCCACCCCCAATCAGCAGGATAGTGACCTAAAATACATTTTATAGATGTGGGAATAAGACAAAAAAAGTGCTGGCAACACTAACTAAACCCTCCTTATGATGGTTTGATGATATAGACCAGTGAATTACTAGAGATGAGTGAATCGGTTCGGTTCAAATTGGATTTAACCTGAAACTGTTCATCGTCCCCAAATCACTATTATACTCTGAAGTGTCTTCAGACCCCAGAGTATAAGAAGTGGAGGCCCAGGTAGGTTCAGCAACATAATAAACAGTTATAATCACCTTGCCTCACCTCTCCAGGGCTCCATTACGGTAGTCCTTCAATGTCTTCTTCTGGCCTACCAGCTGATGTCATACACATCTCACAAATCACAATCGGACATTCCCATGATATCCGCTTCCGCTGACCTGCTCACTAGTATTTTGTGCTTACATATAACAAATAGAGATGAGCGAACAGTGTTCTATCGAACACATGTTCGATCGGATATCAGGGTGTTCGCCATGTTCGAATCGAATCGAACACCGCGTGGTAAAGTGCGCCAAAATTCGATTCCCCTCCCACCTTCCCTGGCGCCTTTTTTGCACCAATAACAGCGCAGGGGAGGTGGGACAGGAACTACGACACCGGGGGCATTGAAAAAAATTGGAAAAAGTCATTGGCTGCCGAAATCAGGTGACCTCCATTTTAGACGAATAGTGGATTTCAAATCCGGGTCATATGAGAATGTGAACTTTGTGACTATGAGACAGGGATAGCTGTACAGGCAGGGATAGCTAGGGATAACCTTTATTTAGGGGGGAATGTTATTAAAAATAACTTTTTGGGGCTCTATCGGGTGTGTAATTGTGATTTTTGTGAGATAAACTTTTTCCCATAGGGATGCATTGGCCAGCGCTGATTGGCCAGAGTACGGAACTCGACCAATCAGCGCTGGCTCTGCTGGAGGAGGCGGAGTCTAAGAGCGCTCCACACCAGTCTCCATTCAGGTCCGACCTTAGACTCCGCCTCCTCCATCAGAGCCAGCGCTGATTGGCCGAATTCCGTACTCTGGCCAATCAGCACTGGCTAATGCATTGTATTGGCGTGATGAAGCAGTGCTGAATGTGTGTGCTTAGCACACACATTCAGCTCTACTTCATCGGGCTAATAGAATGCATTGGCCAATCAGCGCTGGCCAATGCATTCTATTAGCTTGATGAAGCAGAGTGTGCACAAGGGTTCAAGCGCACCCTCGGCTCTGATGTAGCAGAGCCGAGGGTGCGCTTGAACCCTTGTGCAGCCTCGGCTCTGCTACATCAGAGCCGAGGGTGCGCTTGAACCCTTGTGCACACTCTGCTTCATCAAGCTAATAGAATGCATTGGCCAGCGCTGATTGGCTAATGCATTCTATTAGCCCGATGAAGTAGAGCTGAATGTGTGTGCTAAGCACACACATTCAGCTCTACTTCATCGGGCTAATAGAATGCATTAGCCAGCGCTGATTGGCCAGAGTACGGAACTCGACCAATCAGCGCTGGCTCTGCTGGAGGAGGCGGAGTCTAAGATCGCTCCACACCAGTCTCCATTCAGGTCCGATCTTAGACTCCGCCTCCTCCAGCAGAGCCAGCGCTGATTGGCCGAATTCCGTACTCTGGCCAATCAGCACTGGCTAATGCATTGTATTGGCGTGATGAAGCAGTGCTGAATGTGTGTGCTTAGCACACACATTCAGCTCTACTTCATCGGGCTAATAGAATGCATTGGCCAATCAGCGCTGGCCAATGCATTCTATTAGCGTGAACTGAGTTTGCACAGGGGTTCTAGTGCACCCTCGGCTCTGCTACATCAGATTGCTACATCTGATGTAGCAGTGCCGAGTGTGCATCAGATGTGTAGTTGAGCAAAACTGACTCAGCACTGCTAAGTCTCTGCATTCGTATAGGAATGCATTGGCCAGCCTTCGGCCAATCAGCGCTGGCTCTGCCGGAGGAGGCGGAGTCTAAGGTCGGACCTGAATGGAGACTGGTGTGGAGCGATCTTAGACTCCGCCTCCTCCAGCAGAGCCAGCGCTGATTGGTCGAGTTCCGTACTCTGGCCAATCAGCGCTGGCCAATGCATTCTATTAGCCCGATGAAGTAGAGCTGAATGTGTGTGCTTAGCACACACATTCAGCTCTACTTCATCGGGCTAATAGAATGCATTGGCCAATCAGCGCTGGCCAATGCATTCTATTAGCGTGAACTGAGTTTGCACAGGGGTTCTAGTGCACCCTCGGCTCTGCTACATCAGATTGCTACATCTGATGTAGCAGTGCCGAGTGTGCATCAGATGTGTAGTTGAGCAAAACTGACTCAGCACTGCTAAGTCTCTGCATTCGTATAGGAATGCATTGGCCAGCCTTCGGCCAATCAGCGCTGGCTCTGCCGGAGGAGGCGGAGTCTAAGGTCGGACCTGAATGGAGACTGGTGTGGAGCGATCTTAGACTCCGCCTCCTCCAGCAGAGCCAGCGCTGATTGGTCGAGTTCCGTACTCTGGCCAATCAGCACTGGCCAATGCATTTCTATGGGGAAAAGTTAGCTTGCGAAAATCACAAACTGACAGGGATTTCCATGAAATAAAGTGACTTTTATGCCCCCAGACATGCTTCCCCTGCTGTCCCAGTGTCATTCCAGGGTGTTGGTATCATTTCCTGGGGTGTCATAGTGGACTTGGTGACCCTCCAGACACGAATTTGGGTTTCCCCCTTAACGAGTTTATGTTCCCCATAGACTATAATGGGGTTCGAAACCCATTCGAACACTCGAACAGTGAGCGGCTGTTCGAATCGAATTTCGAACCTCGAACATTTTAGTGTTCGCTCATCTCTAATAACAAACACATATCCTCTTTGACTAAGCTTACATCTAAATCTCCAAACGTCACAATTCCCCTCTTCTACTGTCTTCAGTACGTAGAACCATTTTTCTACATTTGACCACATAAGACTGGAATTCCCAGCTACCAAAGTGGTTCTCCCACCCTAACACCAGCTCAAGCCAAATCACAACTAACTACCAATTTATAGGGAACCTGTCTGGTTGATTTGGGGCGCTAAGCCACCCATAGGTCCTTCTAGACCAATGGTTTAGTGTCCCAAATAGCCTTGTTGTAATGCTGTCCACACCGTTATTAAAAAAAAAAAAAATCTTTTTAGTTGTCAGGGTCAGTTGTCAGGGTCAGGGAAGTATACTAAAAATGGGGTCAAACATATCTTTGAACCTTGGCAGGTTTTCATTTTCATGGTTCCACAACATATACAGACAAAGATTATTTTAAATCCAAAATAGGGTATCAAGAGCAGATGCTTTGTTGAACTATTGTTACCTAGCCAATGTCCTCCTTCTGCTCCCTCCTCCTGGGGCTGGTTTGTTGGTCTCTGCCCCTCTTGGCTTCTGCTGCCATGACTGCTTGAAAATACTGAGAACCACTTGACATGGTTGGCCGGTCCACCATGTAAATAGGTTGTGCAGATCATAATTGAGTCCTGTAGTGCAGAGGAAGATGGGATGACCCCTTGTAGATAAGTGAGTTGGTATCCTCCAGTCTTGCATGGGATGTAGAGTGACGCTAGGTTCACACCTGCGTTCAGGGTCTCCGTTCTATGGTTTCCGTCTTCTGCATGCCAGAAGATGGAAACCATAGACCGGGTCCGGCCGTGAGCGGCGGTGAGCGTTTTATGCTCTCCGCCGCGAAACCGTTTTTTTAAATCCGGACACAGAGTACTGCATGTCCGACTCTGTGTCCGGATTATAAAACCCGGTTTTGCGGCGGAGAGCCTAAAACGCTCACCGCCGCTCACGGCCGGACAGCTTTCTCACCCATTCAAATGAATGGGTGAGAAAGACTCCTGCAGGTTTCCGTCTCCTGCTCTGTTTTAGGCAGGAAACGGAAACCTGAAGTACTGAGTGCCGGCGCAGATGTGAACGAGCCCTGAGCACAAAGGCAAGGATTTCCATTGTTGCTGTTTTGTTTTACTGTTAACCTGTTCACCTTTCCTTCTTCCCTTTCCCTTTCAAACCATCCACCCTTTTGGCCTTTTCTCTCCCAATTATATTCCTATACATCCATGTTATCCCTCAGTTCACACCATCGTGTGAAGTCCGTATGAAAAATGCAGAGAGAAAAGTGCTGCAACTGTAAACCGAATGGAACGCACAGGACCCCATTATAGTCTATGGGGTCCGGGGGTTTCCTAAGGTAACCATTTTTTATGCGGATTAGGTTTCCGTTTGAGGGTCCACTTGGGGAAACCCGAACGTAGATGTGAACTGGGCCTAACAAGCTGGGACAGCAGAAAGCACATAATAATATGAAGATAGACTTGTCCCATTGTTTTTCATGAGTTGATAAGTAAGTCAGTAAAATTATGGGAAGTATTTTACATGCATTCTGATGAATACTAGCAGTATTTTTATAAACAGCCGGAGGAATTTCATAAATTACAGTTTGATAAAGTTTGTGCATTTTATCATTTTTAATAATGGTTTATAGGAAATGTAGCAAGTTCAATAAGCTACATTACATTACTACAATATATTAATGCTCTGTATTCAAACAAACTGACTTAATACAGTGGGGCTAAGGCCTGGTTCACATCTGCTTTCAGTATTCCATTCAGGGAGTCTGCATGGGGAACCCCCGAACGGAACAAACGCATTAAAAAGAGGTGAGCAATGAAAGCACACGGACCTCATAGACTATGATGGGGTTTGTGTGCTTTCCACACGAATTATGTGGAGAGGAAAATAGTTCTTGAAGTACTTTTGTCTCTGCATGACTCATGCGGACACCACACGGAAAACACATGGACTCTATTATAATGTAAGGGATCTGTGTGCTTTCATTGCTCACCACTTTTTAATGCGTTCGGTATTCTGTCCAGGGGTCCCCAAGCAGACTCCCCAAATGGAATACCAAACGCAGATGTGATCCAGGCCTAATTTACAAATACTGTCTAGAAGTTATAGTGCAAAGTTAGGCTAATCCTAGTCCTAGTTTTCATGTCTAACACTATATAATAAATCTGTTGCATTATTGACTGTCTAAATTTACACTTTCTATCACTTGGAGTACGCATTTTGGGGCATTGTTTTGCTATTTAGGCCAAATCCCTTTCCACTAAGCAATGCCAGTTAAGGGTATGTCCACAAGGAATCCGTGGCAAGATAGGTCACCTTGCTTCTTTTTTCCACTAACGGTAAAAAGAAGTGAGCGGATTCCATTGAAGTCAATGGGAGCCATATTTGGCAGCGGATTTTGAGGCAGATTCCACGTCAAAATCCACGGCCAAAAAACTCAGTGTGAACTCACCCTAAGGCCCCATATACCGAGCCCCAGCCAAAAAGTGCTGCAGAAAAGACTGTGGCAGGCACGCATTGCAGTGTTTTTAACTGCTAGTGTTTCTGTAGGTATAATGAGCATGCAGCAATTTGCAAAAACGTAACAGTGTTGGAAATCCCAGTATTTCCGCTGCAAATATTTTTCTGCAATATGTGTCAATGGGTTAGCCAGAATCCCATCCACTTTGCTAATGTATTGCAATACGCAGCATTTTTTTGCTAAGCATTTCCGCCGGAAACTACACAGTTTTTAAAACTAATCAGTATTGACGTGCCTTAAATATAATATAAACCCAGAGTAGGAGAGTGTGCCTACCCAAAAAGGACGTATTAAAATATAACTTTTATTAGTTTAGTTAAAAGATTCCCCCAACCAAAGAGAAAACAAAATTCCCCTTAAAATGATGGACAGCAGGGAAGTGTGTCGCTTAGTGTTAATTGACAGAACTGGTAGCAAACAGCAGCTGCAATGGGATAAATAGTGTAATTCCCTTCGCAGCACTCTGGGATCCTTATACTCCTAAGGCAAAGGAGACCCACCTGCAGTCTAATGTTTTTCTGCCGTGAGACAGCTATATATACAACCAGTAGCCCAGCACTGCACTAACCAGTCCTTTACTCATATGGCGTTACCCTCACTTTATATTCCCTAGTATACCAGAGGCAACTGCTAGATCAATCTTTTCCTGATCTAAGCATTCACTCTCACTTGCCAGTCAATCTGGATGGGGTATAACCTCACTATTAAATTATGTAAGGGGAGATAATAAGCCTCGCCAAGAGCACACTAAATACACTTCATCTGGCTATCTACGCTACCTAACGAATTTCAATGTTCCTATTTTTGTCTGACATATCATCAGAGGTTTATCGACATAGTTTCTTTAAATTGCTGGAGTATAGATATCTTGTTGTGTAGCCCCCACCGGCATTAGTATGTAGCCGTGCAGACGAGCCCGAAGCCCATAATAAAGCCCATGGGACTGCCCCTATTCAGCGCTTTAACCAATCACTGGGATTCACACCCAGCCACTTCACCGCCCATCCAAAGGCTGTGTCCCTCGAGCATGCGCCGACTGGAAGCCAATAGAAAAAGGGCCATGTATACCAGCCCCCCTAAACCCCGCCTCCATCGCGAGCTATAAACAAACATTGCGTGGCTATCGATTGCAGGTAAGTGGATATAGCTTCCCCGTAATGAATGAGAAGACATAAACACTCGTAGAAGCCTCCATACAGTAAAAGGGGATCAACTATCATCAACTGACACTGCATATTCACAATGTGGAGCCTCAGCCTAATGCTCTTTCACATGGGGACAGAGGGGGCGGATTTTGGTGCGGAATCCATGTCATAATCCGCCCTCTCACAATGGTGGTCTATAGAGACCACTAGCTTTCTTCAGGCAGATTCCGTGACTCACTGAGCCACAGCGTCAGCCTCACGGCAGCACCCTCCGGACTAGGTTCATTCATTTCGGGCCTACTCCGGAGTGGGAAACCGTGACTGACAGTCGCGGCAGGCGTATTTTGGTCCCGATTTTGACGTGGCTTCCCACGTCAAAATCAGGTCTAAAATACTCTATTCCGTGCTCGTGTAAACTAGGCCTAACACACAGTCATGCAACATTTTCATGCAAATCTGAAAAGCTTCTAAAACACTTGATGTTGAACAAGGCACGTTAGATAGTTTTTTGCGCATTTTGCTTAGTCAATCTCCAACATGTTCAATTTTTCACACAACACTGCATAGAACGTAAGCAATAATTGGTTAAGACTGCACATCCCATAGTGAACAGGTGTTCACTGCGAAGTAATATATATATATATATATATATATATATATATATATATATATATATATATATATGTCACGGAGCGAAGGTATACGTCTTCCTCCGGAAGGTCTTTTGAATCAACACGGACGCAAGAGGTCGGGAGACAACAGCAATTTATTGTAATCCACAAAGTTAGTAGCCGGCGGCGGTCACATCAACCGTAATAACAATAAGTCCACAGAAGTCACAACTCAATGATAGCTTTGGTTCCTTGGTCCTGTAACTAAATCCTGGCTCTCTTCAGAGCTGTTCACAGGCCTGCTAACACATACTAACTGCTAGCTACATCTATATACTAAACTGTTACTTCCTATATCTGGGGGTGGGAAGGGCTGAGTCACAGATCCTTCCCCCCTCACCTATGCCAAGGAGAGCAGACTCCCTGTCTCTTTTGAACAATGCACAGTCCAACATCTTCTTGGAGACACTGATCAGATTATCTCCACCCATTGTCCTCACTGGTCCTCACTAGTTAGAGGGATTTGCATACAATGTGCTAACACACTAGACCCGAATCAGCCAACTACACACTGATGTTTACAACAGGTTAGAGAATACATTCCACATGAAATATATATTACACATTGCCTATTGCCGGACTCTAACCATCCCGTGACAATATATATATATTGTCAGGGTCCGGGGTTGCTAGGTGGGGTGGCATAGACACACAAGTCAAGTTTCTTTTAGTCCAAAACAAACGGAGAGTTTATTTTCACTCAAAAAAGTAGTGCAGCAACAAAAGGAAACAATACAAAAATAAATACCTGCCCGGCTAGACTCTAACTAAACATAGTCTAGGTTACCTCATCTAGAATAACAGAAATCCAAAAGCCAGTTGAGTCATTCAGGACACAGCTCCAAAAATATGACCTCTCTCTTTCACTCTTCAGCCAAACTCTGCTAAAGTGTTGGAGCAACTTCTTAAGCCTCCTTGACGAGGAGACTCTCTGCAGCTGAGTCACTGCCGGCACATCCCCAAACTGTGGACTGGAGGGAGGTGGAATGACAGGTCCCACTACCAATCTACCTGTCCAAAAATCCAGCCCAATACTGAGCATTTACCAAAATGCTCAGCAGACGAACGTTGTCTGCTGAGAACAAACATTCCTGGAGTTTTCTCAACTCACCCACCTGAGTAGTCTGGGTGAGATGTATACCCCCTCCATTACCTGACCAGCCATCGGCTTACTAGATAGATAGTTAGATAGATAGATAGATAGATAGATAGACAGATAGATAGATAGAGATATATATTCTATATATAATACTGAGCTGAGTTAAGGTACAAAATAACATAGTTATTTCCATTGATTTTTCTTAAATTTTTTAATAGTTAATTTTTTTAGCCAAGTAATCTATCTTTATTACTTATATAATACAGCCTACATTAGTAACTTTTGGTCTAAATTTATAAAGGATAACTACTTTATACTCAAATCTGTTGTCAGATTTCATCAATTAACAAAATATTTTTTAATTGGTTTAATCCAAATGGACATTGTAGAGAGTTTTTAAAATTATATCTGCGGTGGAAGAAGAGATTATTTTTCCTTACCGTGCATTAGTTCTGCTTAACTCCAGCGGGGTGTTTCAAAGGGAAGACATGAGAAATGCATTATATTTAATTGACTTTATTATTTAGGAAGCAAAAATATCAAAAACACACCGACTCCATAGCCCAGTACTAGATTCACTTTATTAAAAGATTCCTGCTTTATTTTTCCAATGAAGAACTCCATGAATGAACTGGAGCTTTCCAGTAGTGCTTGTGAAATTTTATCTGATGCAGCTTAGGCATTTATAGGAAGTATTTAATATAAAAAGTAGCAGCAGAACCCTGTGAAAACCGATCTGTCCTCACTACTAAAAATTCCAGAATTCATGCAGATGTGTCTCCTGCGAGTTTAATAGCACATGCTTAGTAAGATTCCCAGAAGTATAATCTCTGTATAAATGCTCAGTATACATCTATAGTATATTAATAAAACATTTCAATCATTTGCTCTATAATTAAGAATGGAATCATACATTTTAAATTAAACTTATTATCAAAAAGTGACCTATCATTAATTCAGGATCTGATTATGAACGATTACGCAAATGTGGTGTTTTATTTTGTTTATGCGACTATTTACATGCATGAATCAGGATCAGCAATCGGAGCATATGCAATAATCTGACATTTTCTGATCTATGGTGTGAAGATTGGCTCTGGACAGGGAGCTCTCTATTTATCATTAGGTGTTGGAACCAGTAGAGTAAGGGTTGATTCACATCTGCGTAGGTATTCTGTTCAAGGGAGTCCACATGGGGACACCCCCCCCCCCCCGAACGGAATACCAAACACAATTGCGAGCGCAGTGCAGTAAAAGCACACGGACCCCACAGACTATAATGGGGTTTGTGTGCTTGCCACCAGATCTCCGCACGGAACATGCGGACAGGAAATGGTGACATTGCTTGCCCTTCGCGGAGGCCGCGTGTGGCTGGAACTTCCGCCCCATGTGAACACTGAACTGAGAAGACAGGACCGCACTGGGAGGCACCGGAGTATCAGGGAAAGGTGAGTATGTTTTTTTTTTATATATATATATCTCCCCAGTCTATTTAAATAATAAATTTAATGTCTGTTTTTGCCTGAACAACCCCTTTAAGAATGCAGATCTCCTGCCACCAGTGGTGCAGGAACGGTTGCCATCACAACAAGACCCTGGAACCCAAAGCATCCCCTCTATTCACCAAGGGTTCGACACCTGGGCTCCCGGCTGTCCTTGGGTGAGCACTGAAGCCTCTTCAGTACTTACCAAGCAAAGCACTGCGCAGCGGAACTGAAGGCCATGCGATTGATGAAAGTGATATCATTGATATCATGTGGCCTGAGAAGCCAACTAATCCACAGTTGTTCTGAGTGTGAAACCCCCACAAATACCATGTACCATACACAAAATATAAGTCACTGTATCTGGTTAATAATGAAAAAACTGGGACACCTTTACAATTTATAATAATGTACAAAAACACACAGTGCCCATATAGTGGGAACCTATTCTAACACTTTATTTTAGATAAACTGTAAAAAAAAAAAAAAAAACTAAACAAGTATTCTTTTTACTTTTTGTACAATTTACTTCTAAAAATACAGCAAATAAAAAACAGGCAAAATTGTTAACTGATATCTGGTTAGAACCAAAACACTCAGACTAAGGCGTTACTTTTTTAATGAGGACATGTCTGACAATTTTGAAAAAAATAAAACAAAGTTATATGGCCTTAAAATTTTTATGACATTGGACAGGCATGTGGGATAAATGAAATATGTAATTTAAAAAAAATATTACAAAAAAAAATCTATAAAATGGAAAAGAATTTCATACATGTCGTCTACGTTATGAACACACTGTGGTTGGAAATAACTTGGCAGGTTATGGCCTCGCTTGAGCCATGATCCCATACTGAGGAGTTATTCTTAATCTAAATAAATAGATTCCAGTGTTATTCTGATTTAATTTTAACAGCTAACATATCAGTTAAATTTAAAGAATATTGTATTATCTGCCGGTGAAAAAAATTAACTATTGTTATTTTTGTATCAATTTTCGTAGAAAATTCTTATAAAAAACTAAGTAAATATTATTGTATAGTAAGTCTGTACTGATCTTATGAATGATTTATGACATCCTCTATATGTATATACTTTCTAGAAATATATATGACCCTAAAAAAATCAAATCAAATACTTTGTAATGAATAACTCCACCCTGAGAACTGCTGGGTGAGATAGAATAATAGGAGGTCTTCGAACAAGTGACTCTTATAATCTCCCTAAAATATCCCAGCAGGAGATTTTCTCTTCTGCTTGTAGTTCATAGTCATTTTGCTACATTTGTGGTGGGGTTCTGCATATACACAGCAGCCGGTCTATAAAAGCAGAGTTGTATTGTGCATAGGTTACGAAAATAATGACTCTTTAGAGGTGAACAAGGGACTATATTAGACATGACAAGCGTAAAAGTAATAAATTATACCTAGCCCCTTAATGTGTCATCAGAAAAGTATTATGTGGAAGTTAGCTCGGTAGAATCAGTGGTGTGGACCCAATCAGTCAAGACAGACACAAAATATGCAGCAAACTGGTTTATTTGGAAAAAAAAAACAGAAAAATAAATAAACCTTGACTTCAAGCACAAATGAGCAAAACAAAATACAGCCTTAACTTCAGGCAAAATAAAAAAAAAAAAAAAAAAAAAAAAAAAAAGCCTGCCCATCTGAGCCACTAAATAAACAGAACTGATAACCTAACTACACATGTGGCTTCCCTCCAGCCACAGGAACAAAACAGTCACAATGCAGCATGTCAGGAGCTGGTCACAGCTGACAGCTTCAAAAAAGGTTTTGGATTCATTCTTGTAGGAAATAGTTGTTGCAGTTAGGGCCTCCACAGTGCTGTGCAGAGGTTGCCGGCCCTATCCTTGCCACGCTACCAAGTCCCCACTTCTTGATCTCAGAAGGCAGGGATGTGCGGGGGTTGCTGTTCTCCTCCTGATCCGGACGGGGGACTTCCGGTTTCGGCTGGCCGGAGTCAGTTTAAGGAGGGCTTTGGTTCCGGACCACCGGTGTCTATTCAGTAGAACTTGTCTCCTGGTAGTAAGCGTTCTCCTGTTATCTGATTACCTGTGTTGCTGACCCTTTGCCTTGACCTTTGACCTTGCCTTTGCCTCTTGATTTGTGTACTGTGCCTGCTCCTGATTATGACCCCAGCTTTCCTCTAGACCTCTGGTTCCTGAACACCATTTTGTTATTCCCTATCACTCCTGTAACTCACTCGGCCTGCCTGACATTCCCTTTGGATTTCCCTTTCTACTGCATTGCCCTTTTATTGTTTACCCGGACCATATGACTACAGTTTACTCTCTGCTGCCACCTACTGACCACCTGCCTCAGGCTTCTAAATCTTTGGGCCTACACCGCAACCCGAAACATCTACTGATAAGAGTTGCCAGTGTCAGGTTTACTGTGATTTGTGGTGCGCTGTGTGTTTGGCGTTTCCCAACCCGCGGTGCGGCCAGGTCCATTCTCACCATCTGGGGCTTTAGTGAACACCACTGTGGGGTTGGAGTTGGTGCAGCCTGGTGAGTGTTGAACACACAGCACCATTTTGACCATTTAAATCAGTATATCTAACACTGGTTCTCACTGTGGCTCTGAACTGAATCTGCTATCATAATATTAGTATTTATGCTCAAGTCACTACATCAAATTCTTGTGCTTTGCACCCTTCCCTTCAGCCATGTCTATCACTTGGTTAAACTTCTTGGAAATTCATACTATGTAAGGATGTGGCCATCTAATAATAAGATGACTTTGCTGGTCTGTCCCAGTCAACACAGAGCAAAGCTGAACTGCAAAAAAACAACTTCTGATATGTAAAATATAAATTTCCCATCATCAGAAGCAGCAGGTATTGGAATATAATTCCTGTTTTACTATTTTACACAACTTTCAC
The DNA here is from genome assembly GCF_031893055.1 of Leptodactylus fuscus. Lineage (NCBI taxonomy): Eukaryota > Metazoa > Chordata > Amphibia > Anura > Leptodactylidae > Leptodactylus > Leptodactylus fuscus. The sequence continues at coordinate 49,855,236 of NC_134270.1, read as the reverse complement.
TATACAACATTTTTACATGCCGGATCGGACTAACTCAACCAAAGCTAGTGAGTGCTGACTTGAAAAATGCCACCTGTGGACTATGTCAGTGTTACGCATTTATTGGTTTTCTGAAATATGTCAGGTAGCAAGCGGCCTATCACCCGCATGTCACACCGCTAATGATCTATATAGTCATTTACCATTACTATAATGAGTCTTGCAGGGCAGCAGATGTTAAGATGTGTGCAGAACTCCCCCTCTGTATTCATTCCGGGTGACGCCAGAGAAAATGTTTTGTTCCTAAGATGCCTGTAGTTCATATCAGACTCCATTAAATGTATCAGCCGTAATATCTAAGGTCCAAAGTTTTTTTTTTTTCTTCCCTTTTTTTCTGCTTCAGAACTAAATATTTTCTAATTAAGTAAGTCCGAGGTTCACATTAACCAAACCTGCTGTTTGTGTGACAGAGAGGCCGGTGAAATCAGCGCAATAATGATTTTCATTTTTTTTCATTAAATAGAAATACGCAGTCACTCAGGGCCATTGCCGGTTTAATTGAAAGAAAAGCCATTTCTTCTTAATTTACTTTCATGGCTGAGAGTGATAAAGAAGTATGTGGGCTAGGAAATTAAAGAAAAAAAACATGATGTGCGAGGAAAAGGTTGTCCCTTGAAAGTAATGATCAGCAGGTGTAATGAATAGCTGAATAGCTCATGATTTTCCTCTGCTGAAAGAGTCAAGATTAGGCAGCAGGAAAGCAGAGCAGCAGATTTGTTGCAGGGTAAAATTACCCACAGGCCAAGAATATATCTTCAATCCATACTACCTTTACTAGGTTCAAATTGCAGGTAGAAAGGGCTTGTTCTATTTTTCTGATAAACAGCTCCACCCATGGCCCATGCCTGGTATTGCAGTATTCAATGGCTACATCTGCAATACCAGACATAGTCCTTGTACAAGGGTGGCGCTGTTTATCAGAAAAGTACATAACCACTAAGAAGCATTTCCACTTTTATGTTTTAAGTGTGGTGGGTAGAATGGGGGGTAACAGAATGTCAGCCACACTGATGCATATGATGAATGTCAAGGTGTAGACCTTGTGGGAAACAGTGACATATCCAGTCATGGAGTTATGGAGCAATGAGGACAGGACTGTGTATAAAAAAAGGATAGTCATCAGGCATATAGAATAAGGTGGTGCTGCTGAACTGTGAAACTATAAAGAGATAGGCAGCTACTCCAACTTGTCTGGACTGTCTATTGGAGTCTAAGGTATAGCTGTGCACAAAGTTATAACTGACTCCAGCCTGTCTTCACTGTCTATTGGCGTCTAAGGTAATCTAAATAAGGAGATATAAACCTACTCCAGCCTGTCTGCACTGTCTATGGGAGTCTAAGGTAATCTGAATAAGGAGATATCCAGCTACTGCAGCCAGTCTGCACTGTCTATTGGTGTCTAAGGTAGTCTGAATAAGGAGGTATCCAGCTACTCCAGCCTGTCTGTACTGTCTATTGGGGTCTAAGGTAATCTGAATAAGGAGATATCCAGCTACTCCAGCCAGTCTGTACTGTCTATTGGGGTCTAAGGTAATCTGAATAGGGAAATATCCACCTACTCCAGCCTGTCTGTACTGTCTATTGGGGTGTAAGGTAATCTGAATAAGGAGGTATCCAGCTACTCCAGCCAGTCTGTACTGTCTATTGGAATCTAAGGTAATCTGAATAAGGGAGATATCCACCTACTCCAGCCTGCCTGCACAGTCTATTGGAGTCTAAGGTAATCTGAATAAGGAGATATCCAGTTACTCCAGCCTGTCTGCACTGTCTATTAGAGTCTTAGGTAATCTGAATAAGGAGGTAACCAGCTACTCCAGCCTGTCTGCACTGTCTATTGGAGTCTAAGGTAATCTGAATAAGGAGGTATCCAGCTACTCCAGCCTGTCTGTACTGTCTATTAGAGTTTTAGGTAATCTGAATAAGGGAGATATCCATCTACTCCAGCCTGTCTACACTGTCTATTGGAGTCTAAGGTAATCTGAATAAGGAGGTATCCAGCTACTCCAGCCTGTCTGCACTGTCTATTGGAGTCTAAGGTAATCTGAATAAGGAGGTATCCAGCTACTCCAGCCTGTCTGCACTGTCTATTGGAGGCTAAGGTAATCTGAATAAGGAGATATAAACCTACTCCAGCCTGTCTGCACTGTCTATTGGAGTCTAAGGTAATCTGAATAAGGAGGTATCCACCTACTCCAGCCTGTCTGCACTGTCTATTGGAGTCTAAGGTAATCTGAATAAGGAGGTATCCACCTACTCCAGCCTGTCTGCACGTCTATTGGAGTGTAATTTGGGTTTCTTAAATAATGAATAAACCCGTATTGATGTTATGACCTGCAGATTACAGTAAAGTATAGGATTAAATTTAAGGATTTTGTAACCATGAAATGTGCAGTGCATTGTAGGGGACATTGACACACCCCATTTGTACTTTAAGAAAATGGTAGACTACCTAAAGGTATGATGGTGCACAGTACCATCAGTACAAACAGTAGTGTTTGTTTTTTCTTTGCTACTCAATAAAATCTTTTCCTTCTAGAAAATAATTATAATTTGTTTGAGTTTTGTTGCCATATTCCAAGACCCATAATATTTTCATTTTTCTATAGCTATATTGCAAGGGGGCTTGTTTTTTGTAGAATGTGTTATAGTTTTATTGGTACGCTATAAGGATACTTATGACTTTTTTGTTCAGTTATTATTACTTTTTGCTTTTGAGAGGTGATCTGAAGAGAATACATTAAATCTGGTGTCTGTATTTTAAGTTTATAGCACTTATCATGTAGAATAAGTAACATACTAATTTTATTTTATGTTTCGTTTATGTTTCATTGGTTGATGCCAATATCAAGTGTGTGTTTTTTTGTTTTTTTAATTATGATTAAATAAATTCTACTTTTACTTTTTTTTGCTAAGGAGATAAATGGCAAGCTTACGCTCTCATTCATAATGGAGTGTGATATCATGAAAAAAATGCCATGGTACCCCCTCCTACGGGTCATCTTAAGTCACAGAGACAGGAGAATAAGGAATCATTCTCTTGTATCTGCATGTTATCCCCCTGCAGACTAACTGAAATGAGAGCTGCAACTATAAGCAGCTCCACTTCAACTAGTGATGTGGGATCTACTAAAGATACAGGCATGGTCTTGGTCCTATAAGGCCAACATTGTTGGCTTCAAAATAAAATTTGGAACTAGAGTGGTTATAGAAATGGCTCCATCTGCAGTTTCACTGCCTTGCTCTTGCTTAGGATAAAATGTAAGGTATGAACCGTAAGATAGAGTTATCACAGCTCACCTCCAGGGTGCAAGGACCAAAAGTGTGTGTCCACTCCACCAATAATATACTAATGCAGCTCTTCTAAAAATTCACCGACACCCAAAGACATGAAAAATATTATCTATTTTTTTTTTAGATAAAAATCTGTTAGGTACTTTGCTTCGAGAGAACCATGCCCTTGTCCTGTCTTGCTTAATCTGTCTCCTTACTCTTTGGCCTGCTTCAATATTCAGTCATTAATGAGTTTAGCATCATATATGGGGATCCAGATACAGTACTTTAAGGGGGTGTCCAGCATTTTTTGTGTGTGTGTGTGTGTGTGTGTGTGTGTGGGGGGGGGTAACAGCTCGCCTTGCAATTATATTAGCGGCTTTAGTAAAGTCTCCATGCACTGTATATTATGGGACGCAACCCTCAACAGGTGTTGCCCCCCCCATTTATAATATATTTAAGGATAAGACATAAAAACTATTTTGTTCATATGCAAATGAAAACAGCTTTGCTTGGGAATCCAGAGCTGAAATCTAATCCCAGACAAGCTAAGGCACATCCCAAATCACTTTGCCCTTAAATTGTATATGGATTAAATAGTGATTTACAGGAAAATGGGGCTCAAGAGATGAATAACAGAGGCATATTTGGAATCTGTGGAATGACCTCTATAAGGTACTGTCTATGTTTATCATCAATTTATTGCCGACAGACTCCCTTTAACTGAGTGGAGACAATTTTAATTATTCCTTGTTAATAAAATATATATAATCCAAACTAGACTTAGGCCTGGTTCACATCTGCATTCGGTATTCCGTTCGGAATTGGGGACCCCCCCCCAAACAGAATACTGAACGCATTAAAAAGCGGTGAGCAGTGAAAGCACACGGACCCCACAAACTATGATGGGATCCGTGTGTTTTCTTCGCGGTGTCCGCATGAATCATGCGGAGAGAAAAGTACTTCAAGAACTACTTTCCTCTCCACATGACTCGGGAGGAAAACACGCGGACCCCATTATAGACTATGGGTCCGTGTGCTTTCACTGCTCACCGCTTTTTAATGTGTCTGGTATTTCGGACTCCCTGAATGGAATCCCAAAGGCAGATGTGAACCAGGCCTTAGAGTTATTGTCACTGTCCTTTCTATGCTGTTCTTGACAGCTTAAAAGTAAACAACTTGGCACTTGGAGAAAATTATATTTGTGATCAACCTACAGTGAAAGCAAGATGGGAAGGATAGTGCAGAAAATGTTGCCTTATATCAGAATATTCTATGCACTAATCTGTGGAGTAGATGTGTATAAATTATCATTTTTCAGTATTATTATGGCAGTCATACATTTTCTTTTTCTCTTTCAAGCAGATTAATTGGAATGCAATGAGCTCGTGAGTGTGCGGCTTTCACCTTGTAGTAAGTGTATGTGACAGGGGTGCTGAGTAAGATTCTCAATTACTATTGCATTGGAAATTAGAAGCTGATTAGGCGCAATAAAATGAGCAGCCCAAGAACCGCAGCGACCTAGAAAAACAAAGCGGGGGAAAAGCTAAAAGCACTGACCACAATGAAGTGGTGCAATTCATTTATTCCTCTCATAGAAATCTTTCACAATTTCTATCTATCTATTCAAAAAAATAAACCGCGCTCCTATAACTCATGGTTTCTGTGGGGACCAAATGATCACCTATGGAATGAAGATCCACTTTTGTGCTTTGAATTTTTGGAGTTCTCCTCATTGCTTTGACTTTCTACAGGGTTTTTGTCCTGATACCTGCTGCTCTGGATCTTCGAGGATTATCTAGATCAATCTATCTGCATACCAAAAATCTATTTGTCTAACTACATGCAAAACATGCTGTAGCTGTTGTCTAAGGCTGGGTGCACACCGGTGCTTGAACTCCGTTCGGGGATTCCGTTCCCCTATCCACTTGAAAAATGTGGAGAGAAAAGCTCTTTGGGCGGAAACTGGGCAGACTCCTTTATATAGGTCTATAGGGTCTGCAGGTTTCCTTACCCCTCGTTCACATCTGCGTTGGTATTCCATCCGGGTGAGTCCACATGGGGACCCCCGAATGGAATACCAAACGCAATTGCATGGGCTGTGCAGTAAAAGTACACGGACCCCATAGACTATAATGGGGTCCGTGTGCATGGCACGCGCTGCCTGCATGAATCATGCAGACAGGAAATTAGATTGTGAACTACCTTCCTGTCTGTGTGATCCCTGCGGAGATCTGGCGGCAAGCACACGGACCCCATTATAGTCTATGGGGATCTGTGTGCTTTTACTGCACAGCCTATGCAATTGTATTTGGTATTCTGTTCGGGGGGGGGGGGGGGGGGGCATGCGGACTGGACTCCCCTGGACGGAATATAAAGGCAGATGTGAACCAACCCTTATGTATCCGCTTTTGTAAGCGGATTATGTTTCCATTTGGGGCATCCCCAAGTGGACCCCAAACAGAAACTCGAATGCAGGTGTGAACCTAGCGTAAGGCAAAAAAATGCAGTGAAAACATGCTTTGAATTTTCCATTTTTCATTGACCTTTTGCTTAGTTTTTCTTTGCTTTTTTTTTATCCCCTATTCAGTATACAGGGAAAATGTTTACAATTTCACAACTAAAATTGACAGGCATTTTTAAAAACTCAGCTTTTCTGCCACTCTTCTTTTCCACAATATGTGCATCAGAATAACCAGAATGTTATTCACTTTACTGGTACTGGCCCCATGTTGCAGGCCACAGGAAAAAAGTGCTGAAAAAATGTGGCAGCAACACATTGTGTTTTTCCCACAGCGCTTTTCACAAATTCTTTCTGCTTTCATTATACCTATAGAGAACCCACTAGCATATCCATAGGTATAATTGACATACTGTGATTTCCAAAACTCCAACAGCTTTGGAAATTACAGTGTTTCTGTTTCATTTTTCTGCAATATGTAGACAGGATTCGCAGTGACTATAAAAATCCAAATTTTTTTGCCATGGCGTTTACACCACATGGGGCCCCAGCTTAAAACTCAGCAGTTCTTTCCACTGCATTTCCACAGCAGTCAAAAACGCTGCATTTCGGCAACATGGGGTCCCACATAGCGAAACAAGGAAAGCAGTGAAAACACACATTGTGTATTATTGAGTTTTTGATGCAATTTTTTCAGCTTTTTTCCTTCAATCTATGGGAGAAAGGATTCCACAACTAAAATTTACCTGCTGCATTTTTAAAACAACAGCTTTTTTTCTGCAATGTCTGGATGAGATAAATCAAAATCTCATTCACTTTGCTGGTACTGTAAACCGCATTGTTTTTTTCCACTGCATTTTCACAACAGCCGAAAATACTGAATTTCCACAACGTGGGGCCTTAGCCTAAATGTATTCCTAAAAGAGTGGATTATTCACTCGTGTGATGTGAGGAGTCCTAGAGATGAGTGAGTATATTCGATCAAATACCTCCCCTGCATAGTTACTGGTGTTAAAAAAAAAAAAGGCACCAGGGAAGGTGGGAGGGGAATAGAATATTTCCCGCGTGTACCACGTGGTATTCAACTGAGTACACCAATCACTATGCAGGGGAGGTATTCGACTGAATAGTACTATTTGATCGAATACTACTCGCCAGATTTGGCCAGATTTGGCTTCAGGTACCATCTTTATGCTGATGACACCCAATTATACACATCTTCCCGGGACATCACCCCTGCACTCATACAGAACACCAGCAACTGTCTCTCTGCTGTCTCAAATATCATGTCCTCACTCTATTTGAAACTAAATCTCTCCAAGACTGAACTACTACTGTTTCCACCATCTAATAGATCTGTCCCTGATATATCCATTGTAGTCTCAGGCCTTACTATAACTCCTAAGCAGCAGGCCCGCTGCCTTGGGGTCATGTTTGACGCAGACCTTTCCTTCACCCCTCATATTGAATCACTCGCACGTTCATGTCACCTCCACCTCAAAAACATCTCCAGAATATACCCTTTCCTTACCAGAGATACACTAAAGACACTTATTGTCTCTCTGATTCATTCTCGCCTTGACTACTTTAACTCCTTACTAATCGGTCTTCCCCTTACTAAACTCTCCCCTCTACAATCTATTCTGAATGCAGCGGCCAGGCTCATCTATCAGGCTAGACGTTACAGCGATGCCTCTGGTCTGTGATAGCCACTACATTGGCTGCCTATTCATTATAGAATAAAATATAAAGTTATCCCCCTCATCCACAAGGCTCTCCATAATGCTGCACCTCCCTACATTTCCTCCCTCATCTCTGTCTACCGCCCAACCCGTGTTCTCCGTTCACTCAATGACCTAACACTTACATCCTCTATTATCAGAACCTCCCATGCTCGTATACAAAACTTCTCCCGAGTTGCACCACTTCTCTGGAATGCTCTACCCCGGACAATCAGAATAACTCCCAATTTCTACAGTTTCAAACGCAAACTAAAGATGCATCTGTTCAGACAGGCCTATCACAATGTCTAACGTAAACCCTTAACCCTCCTCTGTCTCCGCTCCCACATTTCCCCACATGATATGATGTCATCTCATGCTAACTCCATAGGTCCAAGCTCCATCCACATGTTAAAGGACACGACTGTTGACGGTTCATAAAGTTTTATGTTTGTGTAATGACAGTCACCTCTATTACAAAAGGGTCTGGCCTCTGCATAAGCAATGCCTCCCCTGCTACCTCTTGTGTCACCCCTCTACCTCATAGATTGTAAGCTCTTGCGAGCAGGGCCCTCAGTCCCATTGTGTGAAATGACTTTCTTTGTAATGTATCTTTCTGTCTGTATTTGAACCCTACAAATTGTACAGCGCTGCGGAATATGTTGGCACTATAGAAATAAAATTTATTATTATTATTGTTTATTATATTATTATTGTTATTATATTATTACTCGCTCATCTCTAGACTGAAGACACTTCTCAAGTGGTCCTTGCAACATTGCATTGCATAGGTAAAGTAAAGTTCTCCCTATTTTTGAATTACATTTGGAGCGCTGCAGCATCTTTTTTGCATTTATCTCACATATCTGTCTATCCATCGATCTGATTCATATCTACGTATTTAACTATTTCAGATGTATCTATATTTCTCTGTGAAACCACTAATGATAGATATTAGGGTATGCTCATACTAAGGGTGCATTCACACTACGTATACGGCAGCTTATTCTGAACGTAAAACACGTTCAGAATAAGCGGCGTATAAAGCAGTTCCATTCATTTCTATGGGAGCCGGCATACGAGCGCTCCCCATAGAAATGAATGGGCTGCTTTTTTCACTACGAGCGCTCCCATTGAAGTGAATGGCTCGGCATGAGCAGAGCTAGCCGTACACACCAGCACATCCCATTCACTTCAATGGGAGTGCTCGTAGTGAAAAAAGCAGCCCATTCATTTCTATGGGGAGCGCTCGTATGCCGGCTCCCATAGAAATGAATGGAGCTGCTTTATACGCCGCTTATTCTGAACGTGTTTTACGTTCAGAATAAGCTGCCGTATACGTAGTGTGAATGCACCCTTAGATTGTTTTTTCCACATTGATTTTGGTGTATTTTCCACATCTGTATCAGCATGTAAAGTTCTTGCTTTCAGCCTTCCTATATTTCCATGCCATAGCTCTTATGTCGTGGGTTTCCTGCAAGTGAAAATGAGCAGAAAAAAAAGAAGTACCATGTATACTTGAGTATAAGCCGAAATTTTTCAGCACAGTTTTTGTGCTGAAAAAGCTCCCCTCGGCTTATACTCGAGTCAAGCAAAAAAAAAAAAAAAAAAAAAAAGTTTTTTTTTTTTTTTTTTTTGGGGGGGGGGGTCTATGACCAGCCGCAATAGTAATGTATAGAATCTCCCAAATAATAGTGAGAAAAAAGAAGCTTTAAAAAAATATAGTAAAAAAATAAAAGTTCTAGATCCCTCCTTTCCCTAGAATACATATAAAAGTAGAAAATGACTGTGAAACACATACACATTAGGTATCCCTGTGCCTGAAAGTGCCTGGTCTACTGAATATAGGGTATCTGCAGTGCTCCTGTTCCATCGGGAAGGGGTTAATAGGAGCACTGCAGATACCCTATGTTCAGCCAGGCTGAATTCCAAGTGGGGGAGGGGGGAGCCAGTCCTCAAGCTCAGGGAAGGGGCAGACAGACAACTAAAACACCCCCTCTCCTTTCCCAGCACCAAGCAACTACTGCACCCAAAAACTCCGGCCATTTTAATTTTTGAAATTTTCCAGTAATTGCTGCAGCTTATTGTTACAAGGGAGCTTACTTTTTCTCATAGGAATGCAATGACCAGTGTTGATTGGCCACTGTACAGCATTCGGCCAATCAATGCTGTTTCTGCTGGAGGCTCGTCTGTGAGGAGGCAGAATCTAAGATCGGACCACAGCAGTCTCCATTGTTGTCCGATCTTAGACTCCGCCTCCTCACAGATGAGCCTTCAGCAGACAAGCAGACAGTGTATATGTAAGCCATAGGGAGGCAGGGACTTGGCTCTTGAAAGCATAGCTATTTAGTACAACGATATACACTGTCTCTAAATATAGACAATATTGACAATATACATATAGACAATATACATTGTCTCCCTTGTCTGCCGGAGACTCGTCTGTGAGGAGGCGGAGTCTAAGATCGGACCACAGCAGTCTCCATTGTGGCCCGATCTTAGACTCCGCCTCCTCACAGACGAGCCTCCAGCAAAACCAGCGTTGATTTGCTGCAGGCTCGTCTTTGCTAGTCGGGAGAGCTGGCAGCTTGCTGTTGCGAGGGAGTTTACTTTTTATCAGCGCAACTGCAAGTGCTGTGCAGTTAAAGCGTTATAGTCTATGGGGTCCGTGCGCTTTAACTGCACAGCGCTCCTCCTAAACACTCTCCTCCTGCTACTCATGGACTTGGTGACTCTCCTTTAGTCGAATAGTAGTTTCCCCTGAAACGAGCATTTTTTCCCATAGACTATAATGGGATTCGATATTCGATCGAGTAGTGGAATATTGAGACTCTACTTGAAACGAATATCGAATCCCCTGACGAAGCCCGCTCTCTTGCGGATGAAACGCGCGTCGGGCGTTCCATCTTGTTGGTATGTACGGTGGCTGTATTTATTTGCATAGTTACTAGGGAATAGTGTGGTTCTTTTGGGGTAGTAATGCTTAAATTATTATATGGTGTTGTTGTCTTCACCCAAATTTAGTGTGTTATATTCACATTCGTATACCTAAGACCACCATCCCCATTATTTGTCTTGTATACTTACCATCCGTTTACTTACCAACTGTGTTGGCAATTTTTGTACTTGTAGTTCTATCTACTCCTATCTAAATTATGTATTTATTATTGTTAGTATGTCCTATGTGTTCTACTTTTTAGTAGTTACTAATAAAGATTGATTATGTTTTATTAATACTTGTGTGGTAGTTTGTCGAATATTTCACTGTTCTCTCATCTCTATATTTAATGGATCAATTAAAAAAATGGACACATTAGCCTCATAGATTGTAAGCTCTTTTGAGCAGGGCCCTCAGTCCCATTGTGTGAAATGACGTTCTTTGTTATGTATGTCTGTATCTGAAATCTATAAATTGTACAGTGCTGCGGAATATGTTGGCACTATATAAATAAAATATATTATTATTATTATTATTATCAATTAGTGTCAGTTAGTGTCCGTTTTTTTTGTTTTGTTTCTACTTTCTGAGCATGCACAGAAAAAAAATGGACACAAAATAATGGACAGTAACTGATGGCTATAAGTTACTGTCCGTTATAAGTCCATTGCCCATAGACTGCAATGTTTAAAAAACAACGTACATTTGCCATCCGTTTTTTTTTCTAACTGACACAGTCCAGCATGTAGGATTTTTTCATTTGCTGGAAAAAAAAACGGACTTCTGACAGATTGGGTGTAAACAGACACTAACAGACACAACATAAAATACCATTTAAATGAATGGAAATTTTAACAGATTTCTGACAGTTCAGCTAGTGTCCGTTGCTAAAATTTCATAATGGACAATAGCTACGGACACTGTTGACCGTCACCAATGGTAGTGTGAACGCCCCCTTACTCGCTGAGTAGCCTCAGAAGACCCCATTGGTTTTGACTCGTCACAAAAAAAGCAAGCAGGGTGCTGAAAGAGGGAAATGGCGCATCTTTGAACCCTTATTTAATATTCTTCTGATATGATATGAATTAAATACATTATATCCCTTGTGTTACACCAGTGCGTAAGACAAAATGGAGGAAACTGAAACAAATCCACCTGAAAATGGTGGATGTTGACCCTGGTTTGATTTGATACCAGGCACCAGTGTAGCAGAGGAGTTGTACCTATTACTGTTTACAATGAATAATCCATTAACCACAGAGACCACTATGTACGAAACCTACAATACAGTAATACATGTTAACAACAAACCAAAGTAAAAGTTAATTGTTCTAACAGTAAAAGAAAACACAAAGTAACATTGTATACATTTGGGTATTTTTTAAGTTTACGAATACACAAGGAAAGTGAATATGTAAATTGCACCATTGTTAAAGAAACACGGATTATTTTATATTCAAAGTACTTTAGTGCCCTCTACTGGCCCAGACTGGAAACGTCATTGAATGAATCCAAGGATAACACAAGTACAACCTATTAAATGTTGAGTCACTGAACTGAGGCACTTCTGGTCTCACATTGTTTTGGATCAAGGCTCAGGCCAGGATGATGTATGTTACCAGTAAAAGAGTCCGGTGATTCAACATTAGGCCACAAGTGAATTCAATGAATCACGTTTTCCCATAATATTGTATGCACTGGGTAAATAGCACAGCGCGTGCCAAAGTCAAACCGGGAACGTAAGACTGTAACATAAAAATATTCTGATTCATTCCATGAGCACACCGCTCTCGTCTCTCCATCAGATGTTTGCGAGCGGTGATCGTCTTAAAGTGAACCTTCACCCTACTGGCGGGGGTATAACATCCTGACATACTAAACATACTAAAATAACTGTATTAACGTTAATATAACAATTCTGTTCCTTGGTTAACCCATAGAAATGTTTGGAAAAATCGACAATCTGGGGTTACCAGTTGGGGCATCTCCAATGAGTCTTGGCACTGTGACCATAAGACTGTGTATGGACATATCTCCTTGGCCAATATTTTGACTAGTAACTTGTGTCAGAAAGAGGTTCCATGGGATTCTGGGGGCCTACCCTCTAACAATCTACGGGCCCTTAAATTTGTGTGTCTTCCGGTGTGTTAGAGCCTGGGCTCACCGGAGGATTCTCTGGTTCTCTGTTGTCAATCCAACACTGTTCGCAACACCCAGTAAGGAGGAGTAACAAAGGAATGAAACAACACAGTGTCTTTAGAAAAGACGCTCCAAAATTGATACTTTGGGATGAATACAAGAATCTATATACACAAACAAGTCAGGAGAACTGACATGTCCTGTTTAAAGTACAAGTGGCAGAGGGGTCACACACTCTGGATGCCACTGCTATTTCTGTACTGCTATAGCTACCCCCAGTGACATGCATGTTCCACAAAAACCCCCAATTACCTGAACATAGACATTGATATACACTACGCACAACTCCCAGCACAAATCCAGCCATGGACATAGCCTGCAATAGATTATGAGCAATGACAATGTGAGAATATCTGTAGTATTATAAATGAATCCCTGTATAGAATGGGTCTATTCATTGGCGCTTTGGTAAATCTGGCTGTTTGGCTTTATTTGCAGTAAAAAAAATTGACTAGTGACATGTAAACTAATGAATTCAGATGGTTTTCCCTACTAAAACCATTAGGAATATCTAACAAATTACTGTGGGCCCAGTGAATAGTACTCATCTAAAATGAGGCCTCCAAAAAATAGACCTGTCCACACAGGTGCTAGAAATTGGATTTTTTTTAGACAGTGCATCAAATTTCAGAAATAAAATATTTGGCAGTGTGGTCTATCCATGTCATAGAGAGAGAAAAAGAAATGCGTGAACAGAGAACTGGATCACATGAATTACATACTTAGCAGTTCATTGTGCTCTGATCTTGTCGCAGATGAAAAACCATTAGGGTAAGTTCACACAGTAGAAACCTTTTCTGCCATGTGGCTTTTTGGCGTGGTTACAGTGCATCGGCATCCTGTCGTGGCATCCCGCTCCCGATTGGGCCCTGATGAATGGGCTTAAGCAGGAGAGTGTCTCGAGCTGTGGACGTCAGACTGACAAAAAATCGCTAGCAGGAAAAAAAAAGTAAGTGACTCCCATTGAAATGAATGGGAGACGTTTTTGCAGGAAGATTTTGTGGCAGATTTATAGTATCGGCAAAGTGGATGGGATTCTGGCTAATCCCATTCACACATTGTAGAATAATTTGCCATCTCCGAAAAAAAGCTTACACCATCCCTAAATAGTTGGATGCACTTAAATTGTCTTGTCAACATGCTGGCAGTGTTTTTCACGGCTAGCACACTGACCCATTATTTTCTATGGCCCATACATGTGCCCATGTATAATCCCAGGTTTGTGTATTGAGCAATGAGTCTGTTTTGCAGCCTGGGATTACTGATGGAACTCAATGGGTTAATGGACTCATGAGCAGCATGCAAATATCATTTGTGTGTCCATATTGCTTTAACACAGGCCCGACACATGCATACATTCATATACATGTAGCCTTCCAAAAACACTGCATGTCTCGCATTTACTACCCAATAGGTGGCATTAGAGAGCCAGCTTTCATTCTCCAGGATGACAGACTATTTGCATACAATTCTTACCCCTATTAGGAATAATCCAGACGATCCTTTAGGCCAGAGCCCTACGTTACTAATACACTGCATTGTACATTGCCTGCAAAGTGGATGGGATTCTGGTTAATCACACAATGTATTTCTACCGCAGTCCTTTCAGCATTTTTTGTGACTCACTATGTGGGGCCATAGCCTCAAACTACCATCTATATTTGCTCCATGTTTTAAGGGATCCTATCATTAGAATCCCTTTTTCAGTTAATAGCACCTCGGAATAGCCTTAAGAAAGGCCATTTGTCCCCTACCTTTATATTTCTGCTTCGTGCCACTGTTCCGTTGCCATACCATTTGTATGTTCGGTGATTTTACTGTCCGTGTAACTGGCCACAGTAAAATGGCTGAACAGACATGTGCAGTCGGCTCTTCCCGAAGCCTGACTGCGCATGCGCGGAATTTAGATTCAGTACACAGGCTTGCCGGAAGAACACTACACGATGGACGCGGCGGAGAGGCGTGGCTGTAGAAGATGGAGGCGTCGCTGGAGAGTCTTCAGGCAGCACAAGGAATACCCCCTGTGCTGTCTGGAGACTTATTTACATATCAGGAAAAACTGGTATATCAACAGAACGACGGCGCAGAGCAGAAATATAAAGGTAGGGTACAAATAGCCTTTCTTAAGGCTATTCCGACGTGATATTACCTCAAAATGGGATTCTAATGATAGAATCCCTTTAATTGAAGCCACAGACTTACTTTATAGCACAGTCATGGCCTCTCAGATTCTGGCTCAAGAAGCACATATACTTCACAGGGACGGACATACTATTGGTGCTACCCAGTAGGACAGGGGACTGTATCACTAACAGCAGCTTTCTACTTTCTATTAAACCTTGGGTAAATGACTAAGCTAATGAACTCCATGGTCAAATATTACTGGAGGAATATCAAAGGGACATGAGAGGGAGGGGTGCTCTATGCTGAGATATTGCAAGATATAGGGGTCTCAGCTGTCTGTGTCTGCCCCTGGTAGCTTTGTTACCTGCTATGCGCATGCACATTACATGAGAAAAGAACAGGATTGGTTTCAAAATTACAAACTAAGAAATAAGAGAAAAAGCAGAAAAAAATAAAAAGCATCGAAAACTGTATATAAAATGCATTACCGTAAAATGTAATGGAATTCTCCACCCCGTCAGGGTTAAAAGCAGTTAATAACTCTATCAAACAAAAGTCTACAGATGGCGAGGAAAGTTCTGCACTCTATAAAAAGTTCTCAGCATTTGGGATCTCCTGACAATTGTTGGACTTGGTGCTTTATGATTTCCAGTAACTCCGTGTCTATCTGGATTTATGGATTATTTGCTCACACAGATTGGCTCAGGGTCCTCGCAGGACCCATGCACTCTCCACTATGTTATTAACTCCGTCTCAGAGATTAAGTGAAATGAACTTTGTGGTTTTGGCAGAGTCTCGGATGGACTGCGCTCCGCATCAGATACCCTGCATCAACATTCTTCTCCATCATCGAGTCTTAAGATTCTATAGACAAATAGTATTTTGTCACCTCCGCAGCTCTCATTTTAGTGCCATTAGTGTAGAATCAAATTATAGACTCTGCGTCTCTTCCAGGATTTCCACTGCTCCTGGCCTTCATTAGAAGAACATTAGGAGGTTCTTTATATCAAAGGTAAGAGACAACTGCGATGGTGCCACAGGGACCCTCTATACGATCTTGAATCACATGTACAGTCTGTGCTGGTAACCTAGGGGTACGGAAAGGTAAAAATGTACAGCAGAAAAAACTATACTATCTAAAATAATTTCATGGTTTCAGCAACTATTGCAATATTTCAGTTCTGAAGACCACACATATAAAGAAGAATTTCTCAATACCACGTTAAGTAATATGTAAGGGCAAGATAAAGCATTTGTAATGGCTATAGGTAGTTTCAAGATGACGTAATAAAATGCAAGTGGCTTAGATGGTAAAGGCTCATCTGCAAATTATTAAGTCATAGAGATCACACAGGCAATGCCATTGTGCCCACGTAATAGCTAGCGGGAGGATGGCTTCAACACACAAGTATACTCCAATTAACCTGTTCTTTGCTGCAATCAAAGGGGCAGTGGTGTAACTAAAGTCTTATGGGCCCCAGTGCAATCTTTTGTCCTCTACCTCATCCCTACAGAGAATTCTTGATAGAGATGGTTAAAGGTACTAAGGAGTTTAATCCACCTTAGTAAGGTTAGAGTAATCTGTAGGTCTCCTTGGCTTATGGCTAAAATGGAAGCTGCAATCTCAATACTGATGCCAGTGCTTATGAGCCCCCTAAGGTTCCTGGGCCAAGGTGCAACTGCACCCTCTTCACCCCCTCAAGTTACACCCCTGTGGAGAATTTTCTCCTTGTATCCATGATCATCTATTCTAGAGGCATGATTGATGACGATGGCTTCACTAGCCTGGCACCATAAAAAAGTGTAGGGCGTAGAGATGAGCGAGTAGTACTCGATCGAGTAGGTATTCGATCGAATACTACGGTATTCAAAATACTCGTACTCGATCGAGTACCACTCTCTATTCGAATGTAAAAGTTCGATGCAGAACCAGCATTAATTGGCCGAATGCTATACAGTCGGCCAATCAACGCTGGTTCTTCTCCTACCTTTAAAAGTCTTCTCCGTGCAGCTTCCCCGTGGCGTCTTCTGGCTCTGATTTTACTCTGCCAGGCATCGGGCCTGGGCAGAGCCGACTGCGCATGTCCGCTTGTAGTGCGGGCATGTGCAGTCGGCTCTGCCCAGGCCCGATGCCTGGCAGAGTAAATGAAGAGCCGGAAGATGCCGCCGGGACGCTGCAAGGAGAAGACTTCTCGGAGGATCCGACCCTCACTCATGGACTTGGTAAGTATAATTTGATCGAATGTTGCCTACCCCTGAAACGAGCATTTCCCCCCCATAGACTATAATAGGGTTCGATATTCGATTCGAGTAGTCGAATATTGAGGGGCTACTCGAAACGAATATTGAACCTCGAACATTTTACTGTTCGCTCATCTCTAGTAGAGAGCTGTATTTTATAAAAGACCTATAAAAGTCGTATACTTCAGCCTAAACTAACATACAAACTAACAAACTACACCTTGGCAAGATGCAAAATTGATAAATTTCTGGTGGTTTCAAAAGGAGTTAAGAAATGAACATCAATGGCATACCATTTTATAAAATATATCACCTCTATGACCTTCAAAAACATAATGTAGCGATTGGAGACCCCCAGGGATTAAATAAAACAGGTGCTAAATGGTGGGTATGAATATTAATGTAAGGACCCTTAATCACTGATCTGGCGCCATTGTTTACCTATTAATTACATGTGCACTTAACATCTCCAAACCCTTGTATGGCTGAGCGCAGATTACCATGGCGGTTGTTGTTCTCTACCTGTATACGGAGCGGCAGCCCCTGCACTCTGAAGTCAAGCATACACCAGCAGCTGAGTCTTAAAGAACGCGCTAATAGCTTAATTAATCCAACTCTTGCTCATGTAACAAATTATGACGCATTTACTTGTAAAAATGATTAAGTTGCTAATTAAGCTGTTTAGAACTCGTTTCCCTGGTTGCCAATGATAATTAACATGCAAATTAGCTCTGGGAGGGGGAGGCACTAGGGTCCCAAGTTCATTACCAACTTAATTACTGTTTGCATACTTAAGCATTGCTCTTATAAATAGTGGCATTTTACTTAATAGGCAAAAAGATAATTACACCGAGGGGAAGGTGGAAATTTCTTTTGCTATGCAAATATTATGATTTCTGTTTATTGATGGTGTTCCTGTTATAGTATGTGTAATACTGCGCAGACATCTATAATTCATAGGACTATTTAAAAGAAAATCTATAACTTAGACCAGCTGTACATATATAATTATAGACCAGAAGTGCAGGTTATACCAGCATGCTCCATATTCCTATATACAAGAAGATGTAGAAGTTGTACCAGCTGTACACATATAGTTATATACCAGGAGATGCCTAGGCTATTCCAATATTCTTAATATCACTATATACAGGAAGATATATAACTTATTCCAGTGTACAAATATAATTATATACCAGTATATTATCAGGTTATACCAGCATGGCCCATATCACTATATGCAAGAAGAAGATATATGTATGTATGTATTGTCAGGGTCTGGGGTTGCTAGGTGGGGTGGCATAGACACACAAGTCCAGTTTCTTTTAGTCCAAAACAAAGGTAGAGTTTTATTTTCACTCAAAAGGGTAGTGCAACAACAAAAGGAAACAATACAAAAATAAATCCCTGCCCGGCTAGGCTCTAACTAAACATAGAATAGGTTACCTCACCTAGAGTAACAGAAGTCAAAAGCCAGTAGAATCATTCAGGACACAGCTCCAAAAATATGGCCTCTCTGTTTGCTCTCCAGCCAAGCTCTGCCAAAGTGTTGCTGCTGGAGCTGACTTCTTAAGCCTCCTTGACGAGGAGACTCTCTGCAGCTGAGTCGCTGCCGGAACATCCCCAAAGTGTGGACTGGAGGGGAGTGGAATGACAGGTCCCACTACCAATCCTATCTGCCATTCCTAAAAATCCAGCCAAGTAACTGGAACTTTGGAATAACCCTCAGCAGACAATAGTTATCTGCTGAGAAATGTTCTTTCTGGAGTTTTCTCATCTCACCCACCTTAGTAGTCTGGGTGAGATGTACACCCCCTCCATTACCTGACCAGCCATTGGCTTACAGTATTTAATTGTATACCAGCATGGTCCATATCACTATATTCAAGACGTGGATATACAAGATATGGAACTTATACCAGCTGTAAATATACACAGTCCAGTCATACTATGGTCCATTCACATAGAGTAAACGCGCACTTATTTTGGTATGTATTTTTACACGTGTAAAAAAAGCGATGCGTTTTTTTACACGTGTATAATAACAGAAAATGCGACAAAAAAAACACATCAAAAAACACTTTGCGCCAAAAACACATAAAAAAAGCCTCGTCTATTTTTACATGTGTAAAAATACAAACAAAATGACTATGCGTTTACTCCGTGTGAATGGACCCTTAATGTGACCACCGCCTTTTTTTTAAGTCAACGTTAAATAACCAATCACAGAAGGCACGTGTCATCAGCCATCTGGGTGCACTCATCATTGTGGAAGGCATGATGGATCAACACAAGTATGCATCTATCCTTGCGGACCATGTTCACCCCTACATGCGAATTGTTTTTCCTCAGGATGATGGCATCTACTAGCAGGACAATGCGACGTGTCATAAAGCTCACAGTGTAGGTGCGTGGTTCGAGGAGCAGCAGGATGAGTTTACCGTACTCCCTTGGCCAGCAAATTTCCTGGACTTGAACCCAATCGTGAATCTGTGGGCCCACCTCGATCAGGTTATTCGCACCATGTATGCTCAACTGCGTAACCTAGAGCAGCTGGCACTGGAGTCGGCATGGCTCAACATCCCAGTGAACATCATCACAACATCCCCTCTCTTCCTGCACGTCTCGCAGCGGTCCGCTCTGCCAAAGGTGGATTTTGACAGGTGGTCACATTAATGTGACTGGACTGTCTAGAATTATAGATAAGATGCCCAGGGTATACCAGCATGGCCCCTACCACTATATACAAGACGTACTATACAAGATATGGAACTTACACCAGCAGTACATATAGAATTATAGATAAGATGCCCAGGATATACCAGCATGATCCATATCACTGTATACAAGAAGATCTATACTTATACCAGCTGTATAATGTATAATAAATATACACCGGAAAATGATTTGGTTATACCAGTATAATTTATGCTGTTGTACATATATAATTTTATACCAGAAGATGATTCAGCTATACAAGCACAAATGATACCAGTTATACATATATAATTATATACCAGAAGTCCGGGTACACCAGGTTGGTTCATCTCACTATATATACAAAAAGATGTATAACCTATACCAGTTGTACATATAGAATTATATACATAAGATGTTTAGGTTGTAAATTAAAATGAAATTGCAAATGTATTCTTCTTAACACAATATAATAGAAGTAAATAACATTATATATTTTACATTTTCTAACTTGACCTTCTCCCATACAAGGCAGAAAGCAGATACGAGACTGAAAGCTGATCTAACTCTATGGCCGCAGTCACCAGACCCTCCGTTCTGTGATAACATCCTCTGCTCTGTATTATTAAACACCAAGACATCCGCCATACAGAGCTAATACTTCACATCCGATGGACAGGGGAGTCAGGATGACAGACAGAGCTGTTAAGGTAAGATTATTGCCCCCATAAAATACAGTCACTCAATAGGACCCTGCATAGGAGTTGATCAAGGAGTCTTTGTTACAGTGTTAACATGTAGAGTTCATTGTGATGGTTACTCTCAGGTCAGACTACAATGTACAAAAATACTTCCCAAATGTACTCTATGTATAAGATAGATATATTGAAAGTCACATGACGGATGGACAGAAAGAAAGAAAGAAAGATAGATAGATAGATAGATAGATAGATAGATAGATAGATAGATAGATAGATAAAGACATGCCATATCCTATATAATATATAAATCTAAAGAGGCGGCTGGGAGAGATATAAAAAAGAAGTTGTACACACCTATCTTCGATTCTTCGTTCAGATGGCATGTCACCATCCAACCACCAACTAAGGCCAATGATTGGTCACAAAGGTCACGTGAGTCTCAGCACTCTGAACAATGAGTCCCAGCACTAGAAGGAACAAGTAATCAATAACCAAGCGGAGAACCAGGGGTAGATAGGTTTTACACCTACCCACTTACCCTGAGTTTTCAGTTTATCCTGGAAAACCCTTTTAGGCTAGGGATACATGGAATGTGTTTGATGTGCGATGTCTGTGGCAAAAAAAGTGACAAAAAACCCATTCAAAATAATCTGTTTTTCATCGCAGCTTTCAGATGCGATTCCCAGGGGCCTGTCCTGCCTTTGAACCTTTGAATTGCAAAGGTTGAACATCACACCCAAAATTGTACCAATAGTTGACATGTTGTTGATACAAAACTCAAGACACAAAATATTTTGTACTTCAAGCTTTTTTCTACTGAATGTGGTTGGTATTTGATTAAAGGGGTTGTACAGGATTACATGACTGCAGCTAAAACAGCGCCACCTCGTCCATTAGTAAGGTAGTTTTACACTGACTGTAAAACACACCGTGGGACCTCGGGAAGAAAAATACAGAGAAAAATGTAGAAAAAACTCAATGATAAATGTTGAAGAAAAAATACTCATATGTTTTTGTTGCATTTTTTTCCACAGCTTTTTTTCACTACGTGGGGCTTTAGCCATATTCCAAAACCAGAAACTCCTTAAGACTAAAGTCTCATAAAGTGAAAACACAGTGTAAAAAAATGCAACAAATACACATTGTGTTTATTTCCACAGCATTTTTCATTGTGTTTTTTGCAGAGTTTTCCTCTGCAGACTTTCTACCCTTATTATTCGTATTGGGAAATCGCCAACATTTCCGCGGGTTTAATTGACATACTACAATTTTCATTTTTGAAAACACAGATTTTCCGCCGCTGTGGATTGTTTTCTGCAATGTGTGGATGGGATTAACCAGAATCTCATTCACTTTTCAGGTACTATAAAACTCAGCATTTCTTTCACAATGTGGGTTCCCAGACTTAGGCCGGGGCTCCACGGGACGTAAAGCCGCGATTAGCCCGCAGTGGAGATGCTGCGGGAAAAATTGCGGTGTTTTACAGTGCAAGCAAAGGGGATGGGATTCATGCGAATCCCATGCCCACTTTGCGGAAAAAAACACAGTGCGGACACGTTGCAATTTGCAAAGCCGTTGCAGCTTTCAATTATATCTACGGAAATGCGGCTTTCCCATAGATATAATGTTAAGAGAAAATCCGCAGAGGAAAACTCTGTGACTTTCTCTTAAAAGCGCTGCGGAAAGAACCGCAATGCGTTCATGCAGCGGTTCTTTTCGCAGCGCTTTAGCGCTGTGATTACGGCCCGTGGGGCCTTAGCTTTAAAGAGGATCTTTCATTACCCACCAACATTGGCTCTTCGCATCCTTCAACAAGTGTCGTTCCGCCACTTGTGTTGCAGTTGGAATTTCTCTAGCTCTCACTAATATCAAGAAATCAGTTCTGCCTCAGTATAACTATGCTCTCTACTGGCGGTTGTGTCCTCTGTCTCTATGTTCCACACTAGGACGACCCACCTGACAACAGAAAGCCTAGCTAGAATATGGGGTGTTGAAATTAACAGAATTGATTGCTCCAGAATGGTGTGGGCTAGAGAACAAGGTGTGATGTCTATCATTTTACATGGACTTTATATAATGCAAGCTCTCAACAGAACTTCAGACACAGACAGGAACTTAGCCTTACTTTACTTGTCCGTTAGCGTGCAGTGTTCTTCTCCAAGTATCTCCAGTAATATTTATATGTAAGAAATCTGGGTAACAGCGAAAAATGATTATCACTCATTTTTACTACTGTCGTGAAGGTAAAAATCTACCTCTATATGCAGAGATATGTGCGGGCTGATAACCGGCAGATTTCCCATTCAGACTTCTAGGAAAGTTGGGTGAGAGCCTCAGCTACTTGATGGTAGTTTAGGTATATCCCACAAACATGCAATTCATTACAGATTATGAAACAACAGTCACAGTGTAATGAAATATAAGACACTAAGGTATTATAGTCCGATACTCTGCCCCAATGGCATTATACTGGCATTGGGAATAAGGGCGTGATTACTTATTCATGGTTTCAAATGGCCCATAAGGCTATAAGTGTGCCGCTTGAATGTGACGTCTAGTGTCTAAGTGCTAGACGTCTTACAGCCCCACTGGGCAATCTTCTGTCTGACGTTACCACATGCTATATACTTGGCAAAAAATAAAATTACTAATAAAATGCGGCAATGTTATAGTGATCGTGGGTCTAACACTTATTTCAAGTGTCATAAAATCGGTCTTCAGATATCACACTCAGGCACTTATACTCAACAAAGTTTTACAAAACCTCCAAGATCCATAAAAGTAAAATCAAATCCTCGAAGTATGGAAATTCTTGGAAAGGAAAAAGGTGATAAATGTGACCTAGAAGCCCAGGACTGAAATTAGCCATCATCTCTGATGCACCCTGAGCTCCAGTAGACGATGGTTAAAGGTCCAGAAGGCCAGCATTAGGATCGAGCTACAAGATGGGGTTCATCAGGCACACAGAGCAGGAGACATTTGGGGACTCTTTTACATATTTTGTATATTTTATATTGGAGGAACCAGGGTCTTAAAGCTACAGCTCTGACATCAGGACTAGAAAATACTACATACGGAAACCCAGTGGTCAGCTATAAAACCCATTCATTTGAATGGGTTTTTAAAGGTGACTGCCTGGTGTTCACCTGCAACCTCTCTGCGGGGAAACCGCTTTTTTTAGCAGACACATGCAGAACTTGTGTCCGACCGAAAAAAACTGTTTCCCTGCAGAGAGGCCACAGGCGGACACCAGCAGTCACCATTAAAAACCCATTCAAATGAATGGGTTTTAAAGCTGACCGTCGGGTTTCCGTCCCCTGTCCAGTTTCTCGGGGCTGAGAACGGAAACCCGGTGGAATGACACAGGGCGGACACCGGGCATAAGTGTGAACGCCCCCTAACCCCTTTAGTGCATTAGGTGTCCATTCAAGGGTGGGGGGGGGGTTTTCAAGTGGACCCCCTGAACGGAAATCCAAACACAGGTGTGAACCTAATGTAACAGTAGCTCTGCTCACAAGTTTTTCATGTTAAAGTAATTTAGGTACCCCTGAAAATAAGCTGATCACAGGGGGTACCATTCATGAGATTAGCTGTAACCTGCGATGGAACCTCTCAGCGAGTTTAGAATATGACTGCAGCACCACTGAAAAGTAAATGAAGCATTGCATGGTGTGTATTGAAATCAGTGAGTCATCTGGATTTTGTATGGCCATAATTCAAGTTTTGAGGGCCTGTACTTTAGTGATTTTGTGCTTGTCTGTTGCTCACACCAAGCTTTAACTTTTGACCACAGCGGTTTCTGTCTACAAATGTTTACTTGTCTTTGCATACTGAGATCACAGAAACAGTAGACCGTGCCACATCCATCAACTAACCAATTCAGGTCACAGACAACCCTAGTAGGTGAACACCAATAATCAGTCCCCTATGGAACTCTACTAGGTCTACTATAGCAAAAATACAGCAGCACGTAATATTACATCACGTAATAAAGTTTAATAATAGCAATAAAGGCTACACGCATGGACAAGTAATAATGGTGTCCCAAAGCAAAACTTATAATGGGGTTCTACTATATCACGACCATCTTAAGCAGCAAGTTCAGAATTTTAAAAGTGTATGATTATTTTGGTCTGCTTTACACAAAAGATAAAACATATAGTACAGTAAAGATAATAAGATAAGATAAGATATTCCTTTAATAGTCCCACAATGGGGAAATTTCAGTGATACAGTTTCATAGATGGTACAGTAGTATATAACAAGAGAGAAAAACACATACAGGCTCATGGCAGAGAAATCCTAGGAATCAGAGCAACTAAAAAAGAAAGAAACAGACACACTGCAGGATCATTTAGTTCTCTGTGCGGAGTGATGTTAATAATAATAATAATACAGCCGACTTGGTTGTAAGACACGAGGAGGGGGGTCACAGCATGTAGATATAACAAGCAGAAATTTTGCAGAGGTGGGGGACATAGTCAGCTATTATGATAACATGTGGCAGTTCTTTGGTACGTAGTGAGATCTCCTGCTCACAGCTGATAGTTCAGTATCTTGTATCAGCACTATTGTCCTTTTAACCACAAAAAAAAAATAATGCCCCAAATGTCCTTCATCACAAGCCCTCCTCCTCCTCCTCCTTACCACTGTGTTCTACTGCCCCAAGGAAGTCAGAGACTATCCAGGTATACATGGTGCTGCTCTCTTGCCAAGCTTCCATAACTCCTGGGGTAGGTTCCCAGGCAGTAGCAGAGTCCCATGTGTCCACAGTAGAAGAAAGAAATACCAGTCAGCTGTAGCATCTTCACACATCAGCAATTGACGCCAAAAATCATCTCCTTGAAGAAGAAGTCCACACTTCCATGTAGGTTTTCCTCCATGCCGCATGGTGAGCCATGCTGTCCTAGCTGGGGGGATGGTAACAGGCACATGTGGAAACCAGCTGAACCAGGTCTAGTCATTGTCCATGCTTTACAATGGAAACAAAAGGAACAAAATACTCCACAGGATCTTCCATTCGATTTATAGTTGCTAATTCATAGTGCTAGATTGCTTGGTTACAGGATTCTTGAAGATACAGAGAAAAAAGAGTGAAAAGGAAAGAAAAGTTTGCTCCCAGCTTGGAGCACTGCATCAAGGCAGCCAAGCCCCTCAGGGGGGCGGTGCCAAAAAAAAAAAAAATGCACCAAGTACTGTCACAGTACAGAGATAATACATAGTAGAATCAATGCACACAGTGATATCACAGTATTGCAATAAAGCACACAATGATATCACAGTACTGGGATAATAGGCACAATGATGTCATAGTACAGAAGTAATATACACACTGATATCACAGTATGGACATAGTGCTCGAAGTGATGGAACAGTACCACAATCACGCGCAAATTGATATCACAGTACCAGAATAACGCAGACAGTGATATCACAGTATGGGGATAACACACACAGTGATATCACAGTATAGAGATAATGCTCACAGTTATGTCACAGTATAGAGATAATGCTCACAGTGATGAAACACTACCAGGATAATGGTAAAAGTGATACGACAGTCCAGGGATAATGCATGGAATGACGTCATAGAGCACAAAGTAATTATAGTGTTAGTGTTGTTGAGAAGTCTCGTACAGGAGGTCGTAATGTCCCATGGTGCACTTCTAGTTTTCCTTATCCCCTTCCATCATCCATAGCTATCACTAATTGCACCTTAAATAGAACAGCACACCAGATTAGTCCAGTATAGTTTACTTCTTCAATACATTGTTTCATCAAAAACCGATTATACATAGAATTTCCAGTGCTACATATATTTTATATTACTTATACAGTATATGTGGCACTGGAAATTATATGTTTTAGCAGTGTTTGATGAGACAATAACTTGAAGTATCAAAACTATAGAGATGTGCTGTTTTACTCGTTTTTGGATATCTACCTATGGGATGATGGTTAGTCCTACTGTGAACATACCCCCTCTCATGTACACAGAGATAAAGGTTGAGAGTATGAGAGTGCTGCCTGGACCTTTGTGTATAATTGCACCTTAGGTCTTAATGGCCTCCCTAATTTGCTGCTCCTAGAGATGAGCGAACACTGTTCGGATCAGCCGATCCGAACAGCACGCTCCCATAGAAGCCGGCCGCTTAACCCCCCCGCGTGCCGGCCACTTCCATTCATTTCTATGGGAGCGTGCTGTGAGCGTGCTGTTCGGAACGGTTGTTCCGAACAGTGTTCGCTCATCTCTAGAGCCTGCTCCCAATTGCCACAGCTTTGTCTGCTATTTTGATAGTTATGCCATTGGCTATAGGACTGAGAATAAAGGGGGCGTTACTGGTAATGGCAGGTTTGTCAGGAACAGTTCAACTTAACTATGTAACAATAGGGGTTCTTGCGTTATTTTGTCCAGCCCTTGTAGGACCTGCTTCCTCAAATTATTGTCAAGGCACCCGACCTGTTATCTGATCTTAGGCTGGATTATGTGACTCACACATTGCTCTCTGGAGCTGTTATTTACCGCTCTTCTGTCTAGACAATCAGAATCAAATCAGCTAACTGCAGTTTACTGATAAAGGCTCAGATAGTGTAGTTATCTCTTAAATTAAACACAGAGATAACATTGAGTTTACTGCAAGTCCATTGTTAACATAGAGCATGTAAGGGCTAGTTCACACGGGGCCAAAGGGACGGATTTTGACAGCGGAATCCACGTCATAATCCGCCCCTTTACAATGGTGGTCTATGGAGACCACTAGCGTTATTTTTTCCGCTATCGGCAACTGCCAATAGCGTAAAAAAAGAAGCGAGCTGCCCTTTCTTCAGGCGGATTCCACGGCTCACTCCACGGCAGCCGCAACCTCCGGCGTTGGCCCATTCATTTGAGCCGACTCCAGGGTGGGGGAAGCTGCAACCACGACATTGTGGCAGGTGGGTTTTGACCATATTTTGACTTGGCTCCCCGAGTCAAAATATGGTCAAAATCCGCCCCCCCGCCCCCCCCGTGTGAATGAGTCCTAAGTGTTCTCCCACCCTGAGTAATGTAATCTACATTTACTGTGTATATTTATTATTTCTAGCATTGATAATAAATAATATCTCACAGTAAAGGCAATATCTATGCCTATTGTGATACTTCATAGTGTTCTGTCCATCAGACATTCAAAGTTACCCACCAGCTTTCTGAAGAATACAGGAAGCGAGAAGAAGAGACAGCAGGCAAACTGCTGAGAAAGGGAAAGAGGAAACCCCCTTTAAGCAATTTCCAAATATACTGGCAAAACAAAATAAACTACCTATAATCCAATACTGCTCTGAAGAGTAGAGTCTAAAGCATTTCTGATGCTTTCACCAGAGCCTGCTGAAAGGCAGGATGGACTTTGCTGATCAGAGATGTTAGTTACCCATTGAATCTGGTATCAGAAAATAGGTGCACCTGCAGATAAAAGCCCAAACCAGAAAACTTATAGCAGACAGAGTGAAACATACCAGCTTGGTCAAAATCATGAGAGCATGAGTTTCCTGGGTCAAGTCCATGAGTTTACAGATAAAACCAAATCAGTAAGAAATCAGCTAACCAAGGAAGCAAGCCAATACCAGTAACCAGGGAAGCAAACCCCACCTCATCTCAGGATATGACAATGAGGCAGTATTTGGATTGACTCAATGTCTCAAGGCTTTGACCGGCTATCAAGACAGCCAGAGTTTGACTTGTAGGCATAGCAACCTGCTGCACTGCAAAGTATGATGACTATAAGTAGGATAACACATATTGTATTCCTAGCATCATTTATTCCACAATAAATCTGCTATATTATTCTAGGGCTACATGGTGATTTTGGCTGTGACTCTTATTGCACAATCAGGTATTGGCAGGATGCCCTGCAGCTACTTCACTAATGTGAGTGAATGGAGTCACATTGCGACCCAAAGGGTGCCATGACTACAACTTCAAATTGACCATTGCTTGACGTTTTTGCAACTTGAATTTGCAGTCGCAGCACTCTAGAGGTTTCATTGTGATTCCATTCACTAGCATTACCCAATCTTTTGTACTATGGGGCTGCATAGACCAAGCCTCAATGAAAAAAAAAATGCTACAGTAGACAAATGATAACTGGCTATTAATTCCTATGTGGTTAAACAGATGTTGTATATTTGACATGTAGAGCCCCATGGTTTATTCCTCACCAGTGAATGATCCCAGCTCTGTGCCGCGCACCTCTCCTCATCTGCATATAAAACAATGTTCCAGATTTTTCTCCAATTTCAAAGTCACTAATTATTATTTCCATAATTAAGCTCTATCCATGGTAATTGATCAATTAGATTTTTGCTAAAATTCAATGTTTTTTCCGACCTATTATTTTGAAGTCACTGCAGATTTCACTCCATCTTGATTATTATTACGCTGAAAAAGAAAAAACAAGTAAGTATTTAACACACTTTCTAAAAAATGCCATGTAAGAATCTGGGGATCAAGCAGGAATAGTAAGACGGAGACAAAAGGGCAGAGAGATTGGCAAAAAATAGTTCTTGGCTGCTTCACATACAGGGTTAGGACCAGGAATAACTGAGAGGCCGTCACTTAGTTTACACCCGTCTCCTCTTCTGAGGGGGGCAGATTCTCTGACTGGGGCAGTCTGGACACTATATAGAGCCAGTCCCTGACTGAGGCACTGCAGGATTAGCAGCAATTTAAGCAATTGCAGAAGTTTGGGTTAAATCTGCTACTCCTGTATAAATGGGGTAAATCCCTGGCAAAGCGCTATATATGGAGAATGGTCTCGCTCAGGGGTGCTCACACTTTTTCAGCGTGTGAGCTACTTTGTTAGCTGACCAAGGCAAAAGATCTACTAGGGCGGGCCTGTGGGCGGGGACGGCTTATGGGCGGGGTGGGCGTGTCTGTGGGTGGGGCCGGGCATGTGGGTGGGTCCAGGCGGATCGTGACAGCAGGCGACAGCAGCGTTCTGTGGCTGCCCAGGGATC
This sequence comes from Leptodactylus fuscus, assembly GCF_031893055.1. Classification (NCBI taxonomy): domain Eukaryota; kingdom Metazoa; phylum Chordata; class Amphibia; order Anura; family Leptodactylidae; genus Leptodactylus; species Leptodactylus fuscus. The sequence continues at coordinate 49,825,854 of NC_134270.1, read as the reverse complement.
CCCGCTGTCTGCTTCTTCACAGCGCAGGCTGAGAGTTATCTCTGGACACTGGCAGGCTGGGGCTGCGGCAGCCCCACCTGCCAGTGTCCGGAGATGACTCTCAGCCTGCACTGTGAGCAAGCAGACACCGGGGATCCCTGCATCCCACGATCGACCCATACGTCCTTTGCGATCTACCAGTAGATCGCGATCGACGTATTGGGCACCCCTGGTCTAGCTGGAACATTTCTGTATGGAGGCTCTCTCTGCACTCTGTAGGATCTCTTGCTGGCAAGCCTTATGCATGGGACACCGGCTGATATGTACTGTGTACTAGTGTACTTATACCCTGCCTGGGACTATGCAACAGTGGGTACGTCAGATAGATTCACACTGCTAGATTATCTCAAGAGAGAAAGTTCTCCTGAACCAAGCATACTACATATAGGGGAAGGAACACATACCGCATTATTTATTAAGAGAATATGAAGCAAATGCTTAAATTTACTGCAACAAAACAGAAATACTGCAGAGTACCTTATAGGACCAATTTCTACGGACACTATGTTTGGTACTTTTGGGCTAGGACTACACAGTCTCTTTAGCCACGACTCCCGTCACATTATCAAAGATCGTGGAGTTGTTCTGCAAATCCTTGACTAATTCACTTCATTCATCAGGTGAATCATGTGATTGGAACCAGTCCCTGACCAATGGGCCGCTCAAGCCTCCCCTAGCCCTCCTGATCTCACAGGTAATTACTATGGGGGTTGGCTTTACTATAGTCAGCCAGCCCCTATAGAACAGACAGGAGCTCGACTTGAGGAGGTGCAGAGTGTGCTGTTGCAGTGGAGCCCAAGAGCTTTGGGGGCCCACAAGCACTACCATCAGTATTGAGATTGCGGCTTCCATCTGGCCCATAAACCAAGGAGACCTACAGATTACCCTAACCACACTAAGGTGGATTAAACTCCTTAGCACCCGTAACCGTCACTATCAAGAATTCACTGTAGGGATGAGGTAGGGGCCCCAGACAAAAGATTGCACCGGGCCCCACAAGACTATAGTCACACCACTCAGAACAATAGGAAGATGTGATGGTCCTGGATCCATCATCAAGTATCCGCTGAGTGAATTAAGGTCATTTTAACTCCTAAACTTAGTGAAGGAATTGCAGAGCGACCTGATGACTATAGTTGTGGAGTGCAAACTTAGCTTAAATCCAGAGAGTCACGTATGCTTTGTATCTTCGATACTAGTTAGTGCAGACAGCTTAAGTCATTTGGATAATATGTCTAGAAGATTATAGCCAGTTCTTATCATTTCTAGTCCATTTACTCATCTTTTATAAAAGAAATCTAAGCAACAAAACAAACATTTAAAAAATATAGAAAATTCATAAAAAGCTGCTGGTCAGTGTAGTCCTATACTGTGACACACAGGCTGTTGCATTGTCCCTGCAGAATTCCTTCCAAGACACTAGAAGCAGTGGGGTGTGTACAAGACACCAGCTTGCCCTTGTGTTTATGGTCACCAAGACAACAAGACTCATGGGAGGTGCGGAGACCGGCAGCTGCTGTGCCTGAAACTTCCAGGATCACCTAGCCCTATATATTATAAGACTATATACTGCAGGGTCTTCTAATAGTAGATATATCATCCAGACCATCTACGGTACCAGCAAGATCCTGCACGGAATGAAATGGCACCAGTCCGAGGGTCCAGGATCTACATGTAAGTAACTCGCAGAGAAGGACACAATGGACCAAGCTGCTCCCCATTGTGTGTCTTTGTTATGCTTTGTTCTCCTAAGAACACACTGGTACTTGTGCCTCTGTAGTTACTTGGGGCAGCTGTATAACATGATGAGGTTCCTGCATGGAGTCCCGACTCCTAACATGGTGAATATTAATATCCAGTAATAAATGCAGATATTAGAAGATAAGGATGGGAATAACAGGGGATTGTATATGAAGGATCCCAAACAAAACAGCAGAGTAAGGGAATGGGAATGGCTGACACAGGAGGTTCATCTAACAATATGTTACTACATTACCCCAGATTTACTAACACTGTAACAAGACAATGCCATATTTATCACAGTGGTGGATACTGGATGATAAATCTGGTATATATGAGTTTGCTTAAGCCAGAAGATTTCCATTCGCACCAACTCAGTTTCTTTATAGATCCATATTAAATGCACATATTTGGTCCCCTCCAGTTCCAGTAGCAATACCAGAGAGTCATAATGTGTCAGAATATGTTTTTAATAAGGATCAATAAAAAAATAATTGTTTTTAGACTGACCTGGTGTGAGCAGAAATCTTTTAGATTATTGTTGAAGCTTGCTGTCCAACAGGAGCACCGAGCACCACCAAAGTATAAGAGGGTCGGGTTCGGCACGGATATTTGCAATAGTTGGGTGACCCGTGTGAACATTAGTTAGTTCACTTACTATAAGCAATAGTTTAATTCCAAATTTTTGGTGCAATATAGGCACATTTGGCTATATTTAAGCCAAGCCTCCTTCATTGTGAGGATGTCCGCAGTCTTCTGCTCTCTGTTATCAGCCATTTCAGACAGGGAAGAGGTTGATCTATGATTGCGATATCCACTAGACCAGTGTCAGCAACTTTTGGCACTCTAACTGCTGTAAAACTACAACTCCCAGCATGCTCCATCCATTTTAAGGAGACCGCAGAGCAAGTATGGATGCGGAGAGATGTAGTTTTCACAATATCAGCAGTGCCAAGGGACGCTGACCACTGCTCTAAACCTTAGATGTTGTAGTGGTGCAAAACAATGTCATGTTACGACTTTGGATTTCTCCTGGTAGGCTACTTACTTTTTGTCAAATGTTCTCATATGTGTTACTTAAGACTGCTAGACAAGCAGGACAATTTGTAATAAAATGACTCGTTTTGATTTTCTTTAGCTGAAGATGAAGACATGTTCCAAGACATCTGTGTAGCTTCCGAGAAATAAAGATGTCCGGTCAAGACGTCCCCAATCGGTTGTGCCGTGAAGCCTACCAGCATCTTCTGAGTGATGAACACGTCTTGGCATCAGCATTCTATATGGCAGCTTTTAGCTGTAACGCTCCCATCGCCTTACAAAGAGTGAAATCTCTGGAGGATGGACAGTACCATTCTGTTATTACAACTCTGGAGAAATGGTGTCTTGCAGAAAGCGACATACCAAAAATCAAATGTGATGGCATGGCCATTGTCTCGCTTAACCCAGGAATAGCAGCAGTCTTTCTTTCTACGTTATATCCAAACAACTTTGCCTCTTCCTTATTCAAAATGGGCACCTTCCTTAAAAGTGGACGCTATGAAGATGTAGTAACTAGATGTAACTCTTTACTCAATATATACCCACAGCACTCTTTAGAACTTCTTTTGACCAGAGGTCTTGCTTGGATCCTGTCTCAAACTCATTCCAAAAATGGGGTGGTTGACTACGTCCAAGTATTTACAAAGTACAAGGAAGAAGCAAGGCAATACATATGTACTAAGCAAAGAGACCACCTGCCCCAAATCATCAATGCCTTCCATAGCTATATCTCCTCTTACGAGAATAATAACAAGGAAGACAACATGAACGTATTGCTTCATGACTGTTATAGCTTTCTAGCAGCCTTGGCTCCTGATGACCTCCAAATATGTAAAACCCAAGCTGCCCATCTATTTGAGGAATGTAAGTTTGAAGAGTGTATAGCTGTATATTCCAGGGCCATTGAGGCCTTGTCATTGGAAACTAAACTTAAGGAGGAGAAGATTTCCTGGTTGCTGGTCGACCGGGCTGCGGCCTACTATTCTTTAGGCTGCCGTACCAAAGAAATGGTTCAGGACTTAGCAGAAGCCTTTAGGGTAAGTCCTAGCCATGCCAGGAAACGGTTTATGGACATCTTCTCAGGTGCTGACATAGCTAGGGTGATGGAGCGGTCCAAGAATTGCATCGAAATGGAATTTGGAGACTTCCGAGAAGCTATAAGAGCTCGGCCGGAGCTACGGTCAGACACTGGTACTGAGCTGCTCTTACCAATCATTCAGGCCCTGGAGTTCTTAATCCAATGTTCAACAGAAAGTAGAAGGGAGATGAATGTGCGTCTAGCAGACTGCAAACTTCTTTCTGGAGATTTCCGGACCTGTCTGGATATTTGCAACCAGCTGATCAATTCCGAGAAAAAGACTTATCAAAACACCTTATATGTCTTAAGGGGCTTCTGTCACTTCCACAGTAATGAACATCAACAAGCCCTGAGGGACTTTCAAAAGATTATAGAAGATGAGTCGCCACATCCTTCTAGTTGTGTGCGAGCGCTCTGCGGAAGGGGACTAATCCGAATGATAAGTGGAAGCTCCTATCTGACTGCCCTGGACTATGTTACTGCTTCCAAGCTCAAATTAGATGAAACCTTATTGACAATTAAAACCTATGTGCCCTGGAACCAAAGAGGCCTTCTTTATAAGGTCTTACAGGAAGAAGGTGAGAAGATGCTGCACAAGAAGTCTTCTAATACCAATGAACATGGAGAGCCAAACAAAAATACTGCAGAACGCGATGATGATTCATCTCAAGAATGGTAATGCCAAGCTATAATATACATACTCTTAGGGCTCGTTCACACGTGGGCAAAGGGGCGGATTTTACAGCGGATTTCGGTTCAAAATCCGCCACTTTACAATGGTGGTCTATGCAGACTGTCGGGCTTCTTTTTTCCACTAGCGGCGAGCTGCTGCAATCGGAGAAAAGAAGCGACATGTCCTATCTTCTGGCGGAAACCGCGGCGCGCTGGACCGCGGCTTCCGCCTAGCGGCAGCACCCTCCTGTGTCGGCTCATTCATTTGAGCTGACATAGGAGGGGAAAGCCACAACCGCGAGGGTCGCGGCAGGCGGGTTTTGACCAGAGAGAGACGCAGCTCGACGCGTCTCTCTCTGTGTCAAAACCCGCGCGGACGGTTCACATGTGAACTGACCCTTATGTTACATAAATCAGAGGATTATCTATAGGAGGGTCAGTAGTAGTTGCACTAGGCCGCGGTACATATGAAAATCCCAATATAAATGACAGTAACAGTAAGTAGTATGGTGGTATGTGGTGGGCTTGTTAGAGATTTTGCAGAGGGTCCCATTTTTGAAGGAATTTTTTGGTAAGATAACTTTATGGCAAAATATGAATTTAGGCTGAGGCCCCACATTTCAGAAAAGCTTTTTTGTAGGTTTTTCTGTGTCTTTTAAACAAGGCACAGGAGTGGATACAAATAGAATGGAATATATATAGGAAGCTCTTATATTCTTCCCTTCTGTACTGTCGGTTCCTGGCTTTGGCTCAAAAAACTGCAGCAAAGTCAGCAACAAAAAAGCAGGTTTTTTGCAAAAAAAAAAAAAAAAGAAGCAATGCCATACCTCACCAATTCCCTGATGCTCCTGTTCTGATGGTAACCAGGTCCCTGCTGGTCTCTACTTCCTGGTCTCATCTTGTCACTGCGGACAGGCTACCTACAGACAAAGCAAACCTCCGGTGTCCATATGCAGCCTCTCTGCGGTGAAACAGGTTTTTTTTGCACAGACACAAAGTCCTGCATTTTTCCAAGCATTAGGACGTAAACCCAAAGGGTGGACAGGGGAGAAAGTGTGAACGCCCCCTGACTTTACTTTTTACTTTTACTTTTTGGTAGAGTTGGAAGGGACCTCAAGGGCCATCGGGTCCAACCCCCTGCGAGTGCAGGTCTTCCTAAATCATCCCAGCTATATGTTTATCCAGATTCCGCTATGACTGGTATGGATTCCTGCATCTGGCAGCTTAGATTTCATTTCTGGATCACAGAACTATCCCAAGATGGACTAGAATTCTTAAGTGGCAGGAGCTATAGGTTATTAGGGAATTCTTTTGAAGTACACTACAGTCTGAAATGGCTGATAACAGGGAACAACAGACCAGACTACAGTTGACGGATGTTAGACATGACATAGTCTTTAGTTTCAGTCTCATAGTTTGATACTTCAAGGAGCAGTGAGGCTGTACAGGATCTTATATAAAATACTGTTAAGTATTAAGCCGGTTAAGTAATTTGACCATTTTGATATTTTCCCTCTTATCCTCCAGCGATGTTTCGGGGGTGCACCAGCTGGCCACACTCCTGATGATGCTCGATCCCACCGATGATGTGTGCCGGATTCTGTGCACGGATGCCCTCTACCAAATGGATAGGACTGAAGAAGCTCACAAGATGCTTTCCTTGGCCCTCAGCAGCAGTTCTCAAAGATCTCCGGTCCTTGCCAGATTGGCTTTGCTGCAATTCAAAAAAGGTTTCATTTATGATGGAAATCAGGTAATGCATGCAATTCCATTTTCTACCACCAGGTGTCAGCATTGTTCTAGTCCATTGAACCACTCATGACATAGAAGGCAACTATGGTGGAGCAGCATATGGCACATACATCTATTCAATGCATGGTTGTATTGCATCAGGAAACATAAAACAACCGCACCAAAGCTGTGTCATTTATGGTCACAAGTTGCATGCGGCTTTGCCATTCCATGCTGTACCACAATGGAAGTTGCTAGCTAAGATATCGCTATAGTAGTCTACAGCAAGACACTAATGCATTTTTGGGTGGTCAACTTGATTCTTATGGTTTACTTCACCATTAACGGGACTTGACAAATATATTTGATTGTATATTAGAAAAAGTATACGGAATGTAAGGACAGAAAACCTAAGACAAAGAAGTATTTGACACATCAGCACAAAGTTTTAAGTGCCAAGCAAAGCTAGGACAAGGTATTTCGTCCCCCAGGGAGTTTAGTCAAACTGTGATACCCCTTCCCTCTGCACTGTTCAGCTGCACTTTGTTTTCTGGTACTCTTCTCCATTAGAAAGATGGAAAAATGGTTTCCCATTGAAGTTAATACACGACGGAAACAAAGTCTTTTGTTTATATCTGTTTAGTTTCTAATATAAAAGAGAGAGTCTAATTAGCATATCAGGCACCAAAACTAACTGCACTGATTGTCCAGGAACGGTGGGGGCTAGAGAAAAATTCAACTACCCAGGAATCAGTGGAGAGGAGTCTATTGTAGGATGTAAAGATTTGGAGGTGGTGAAAGGTCCTCTTTAACTCCTAGCTGACAGGCGTAATAGTATGGTGGATGTTGGCACTTTAAATATAGAGCCCGCTGAGTAGCAGAGCGGGTGCTATAGCTGCACAGAGACCTGGAGCTAATGTCTCTCTTTGACACTTCCACAAGGTGAGATCGGCAGGGGTCACCCTGTTCCTATGACAGCTGAGAGCAGGCATTCATAGTTATGGAGTGATTTTCCTATAGACTTTAATACAGTTGTATTGGCTTGATAACAATACAGCCATATGAATATAAATCTGGTATCGCTGTGATTGTGCTGACCATAAAGCTATATGGAACTTGTCATTTCTACCATAGAGTGAACTCTGTAAAAGCAAAACCTGTATGAAAATGGAACAGATGCAGTTTTGTCTAATTACACCCCATTCTGATTTTTTGCTGTGATGATGGACTTTAGGGTAATACAATGTTTTCCATAGTGGTCCTATAGACTTGAATGTGATAACCTGTGCTGTATTCACTTTTAAAAGTATGGCAGGTAAGCACTGGCATGAGGAGACAGCTGATCTGCAGGGGTCCGGTAGTTGGACCCCTGCTGATCTAAAATTGAGGTCCTAGTTTATGGATAACCCCTTAAAGCCTAACTACTGGAGTGAGATTGTGGCCATTTTTGTGACTTTCATACATCTGAAGCTTGACCAGCTAGCCTTGTCCACCCTCCCATCCATTTTTCGAAAAGTGGAATAAGTAACATACAATGGAAAATATTAGAAAAAAAAATTGGAACTAAACTGAAAAAGTAGCAAAACCTTATTCTGTGTCATTTTGGATTTCTGGAGTTGGACCCCTATTGTGTTATTTCTAGTGTAGGACCTGAGGAGGTGTCATGCTGCCCTGTTTATGCCCGGTTTATCTCTAGGCATAAGACTCCTGGAGTGTACCTTTACCTTATGACCCTTCGCCATGTCATGATAGAAACCAGCACTGCAAAAGCCATTGCAGTCCTACACAAGCCGGAGAGTTGCTTCAGATGTACTGCTTCTTGGGTGCTTGTTGTATGTGCCTTTGCCCAGCAGATGGCAGTAGAGTGCTGTACTATAAATCACCTTTAGCCCTGACTTACATTCACTTTTAGCCCTGTTTGACTTTAACACTGCAGTCCACAGGATTTCATGCAAGTAACTCAAGGTATTTCTTTGGACTACCGCTACTTGTCATATAGATGTCCATATAGCCTGGGCCTCAATGTGTCCATGTAGTTGCGGGTTGTGCAGTGCAGTATTTTTTTTAGCATACATGATAACATAGTGTGTGATTTAATACAGACCTCTCCTCTGCTTCCTCCAAAAATAAACATCCCAACTTACTGTTGTGACCACTAGGTGGCAATCTGTAAGCAGCAGCTATGCAGGCACATGTCATGTGTAGAGCGCCTCCTAGTGGTGGCAGCAATAAGATTGATGAGGTGCTTTGTAGTCTTTGAGTTCAGATATACATTGTAGCATGGGTACAACAGCTTGTACCAACGCAGATCAGCTGTTTGTATTGTTTACAAGCTGCTCACTTATTGTACAGAATGTAGCAGCGGCTTTAGGTACTGCTCCGCCGTCCCATTGACCCAGTCGTCCCTGCACATCTACTATTAATGGATATGCCATCAATATTAGACAGTGGATAACCCCTTAAAGCTATCCATAGATACAGTCCTATGAAAAAGTTTGGGCACCCCTATTAATCTTAATCATTTTTAGTTCTAAATATTTTGGTATTTGCAACAGCCATTTCAGTTTGATATATCTAATAACTGATGGACACAGTAATATTTCAGGATTGAAATGAGGTTTATTGTACTAATAGAAAATGCGCAATATGCATTAAACCAAAATTTGACCGGTGCAAAAGTATGGGCACCTCAACAGAAAAGTGACATTAATATTTAGTACATCCTCCTTTTGCAAAGATAACAGCCTCTAGTCGCTTCCTGTAGCTTTTAATCAGTTCCTGGATCCTGGATAAAGGTATTTTGGACAAACAATTCAAGTTCAGTTAAGTTAGATGGTCGCCGAGCATGGACAGCCCGCTTCACATCATCCCACAGATGTTCAATGATATTCAGGTTTGGGGACTGGGATGGCCATTCCAGAACATTGTAATTGTTCCTCTGCATGAATGCCTGAGGATTTGGAGCGGTGTTTTGGATCATTGTCTTGCTGAAATATCCATCCCCGGCGTAACTTCAACTTCGTCACTGATTCTTGAACATTATTCTCAAGAATCTGCTGATACTGAGTGGAATCCATGCGACCCTCAAATTTAACAAGATTCCCGATGCCGGCATTGGCCACACAGCCCCAAAGCATGATGGAACCTCCACCAAATTTTACAGTGGGTAGCATGTGTTTTTCTTGGAATGCTGTTTCTTTTTGGACGCCATGCATAACGCCTTTTTTTATAACCAAACAACTCAATTTTTGTTTCCAAAATGAAGCTGCCTTGTCCAAATGTGCTTTTTCATACCTCAGGCAACTCTATTTGTGGCGTACGTGCAGAAACGGCTTCTTTCTCATCACTCTCCCATACAGCTTCTATTTGTGCAAAGTGCGCTGTATAGTTGACCGATGCACAGTGACACCATCTGCAGCAAGATGATGCTGCAGCTCTTTGGAGGTGGTCTGTGGATTGTCCTTGACTGTTCTCACCATTCTTCTTCTCTGCCTTTCTGATATTTTTCTTGGCCTGCCACTTCTGGGCTTAACAAGAACTGTCCCTGTGGTCTTCCATTTCCTTACTATGTTCCTCACAGTGGAAACTGACAGGTTAAATCTCTGAGACAGCTTTTTGTATCCTTCCGCTGAACAACTATGTTGAACAATCTTTGTTTTCAGATCATTTGAGAGTTGTTTTGAGTAGCCCATGATGCCACTCTTCAGAGGAGATTCAAATAGTAGAACAACTTGCAATTGGCCACCTTAAATACCTTTTCTCATGATTGGATACACCTGGCTATGAAGTTCAAAGCTCACTGAGGTTACAAAACCAATTTTGTGCTTCAGTAAGTCAGTAAAAAGTAGTTAGGAGTATTCAAATCAATAAAATGATAAGGGTGCCCATACTTTTGCACCGGTCAAATTTTGGTTTAATGCATATTGCGCATTTTCTGTTAGTACAATAAACCTCATTTCAATCCTGAAATATTACTGTGTCCATCAGTTATTAGATATATCAAACTGAAATGGCTGTTGCAAACACCAAAATATTTAGAACTAAAAATGATTAAGATTAATAGGGGTGCCCAAACTTTTTCATAGGACTGTATAAAGGTAATCTATAATTCTAATCATTCACTGATAATTGGCTTCTTTATGGTACTAAAATCCAGCTGAGGAGTAACCCCAATATCCTGCACCCCAATGCAAATCTAGTACATACTTAACATGTACCATTTATAATAAAGGAGTCTCCTTATTGCTTCCCCCTCAGGTACTGCCTGCATGCGACTCCTATTATAGAGACGCCCCTGATGATTGTGCTAATATTAGATATCTGCGGTTTGCTTCCAATGGGTCTTCATATTACCATACCTGTAATCCTAACAATGACCAGCAGGTGGCAGTCTTTATTTCTAGTTACAGATACAGTAGACCATAGATTCATGGTCCCCCTATATGAGTAAATGCATAAACCATTCAGGATTATCGGAAAGTAGGATGATGAGTTTGTGAGAGCTAAACATCCCCTCATATTGGTATATCAACAAACAGAAGGGAATACGATTGTTAAACACCTGACAGCAAAGGCGACTTAAGAACTTATATAGAATAAAGGGAAAATCTCTTCTTTGTGTAATGTCTTTATAAAATAATCTCTACTTGTGTGTTTCCAGCTCATAAAGAAAGTTATCCAGTTGGGTGACACTTCCTGCCTCCTTCCCATCATGGACATATTTAAGGAAGAGGACCGTAAATTGATGCAGAATCATTGTCACTCTAAGGCTATGGCGATTTTGCAAATCAAGCAAGGGGACATGTATCTGAAGGAAGCCATTGCCTACCTGTCATTTGCTATTATTGCTTCAGGTAAAATAAGATTTATTTGCTGTAAAAAAATATAGAGGTATAGTAAGGGGACATAAAACATTATAAACCCATTTTCATATACCCTATTAAGGTATTACTAGTTTTCAGGAGCCCAACTTATGACCCTTATCAAAGCAGTGAGCGACTAGAAAGAGCTCCTCTCATCCTATAGGACTCAGCATGTCTCTGTATTACATGGGTAGCATTGTAGAAGGAAAAATATCTTCGTACCGTGTTAGCCAGTGGATATGAAATAATAACATTTTGGAGAAGTCTTCTGTAGTTGATACCTTTATTAATGCCTAACTTAAAAAAATGATGACATATTGTGAGCTTTCGGGAACTACTAGAATGGTCCCTTCATCAGGCTAATATAACACAATGTCTGAAGGCAAGCATATTTAAGTTAGCCTTTAATAAAGGTATAAACTACACAAGACTTCTCCAATTTTTTTTTTTTTTTTATATGGGTAGCATTTTCAATTTAAAGACAGCTATGTAATGCTTCTTTTCTCCTGTAGAGGCGCTGCAGAGAAACTGATCACTTAAGCAGATATCGGGTGTAAAAGGCACCAACATGATTGGAGAAAGAGGACAACTTCTATCCAAAAAATTCTGGAGTAGCGGACACTCCCAAACCAAATGATAAAAATCATCTGGCGAGATTGAGGACTTAGGACACTGTGGTGTTGGGATTTGTCCTCCTGTTGTTATCCACTCACTTTTGGTCCTCATCAGTGTCATGTGACAAATTGTCAGGATCTGAGATATATAAAATGGTTGTGACTGTGGTTGTGTTTTTGGTGGTGTTCTTCTGGGGATTCGAGCCGGTGTCCTGCGGTTCTTTAGTCGATTCTCTTCGCCAGTGATCTGTTGGGATAGTGGTTGGGTATCTGCCTTAGTGTCTACTTGAGCTTGCTTTGTGTCTCGGTGGATGTGAGCTTCAGGTGTGTGTAATTGTCGTCAACATATCAGGTCTTTCCGGGGTCTGTATAAGGCTGACTGCTGGTTTCAGTCCTCGCTGGTGTTTGTGGTTACCAGCTAGGATTCTTGGCCCAGTCTAGAAGGAGCATTTAGTTGGAGTTGTAAGGTTTCTAGAGCTGAATTGGAAGTGGTGTGAGTTGTGTTCTGTGTGAATCTGTTTTACCCTCAAACATTCCTACTCAACCCCTGTCCTGCATTTCTGGCTGCCTGACACTGTTTGGTATAAGTGAGTTTCTGTTTTGGGTTCCAGGTTTGTTTTGCCCCTGTCCTGTGATACCCTTTCCTCACTACTCCACATTTCCTTTCCTCAATCTGTGTTGTGTGTTTAGTGGTTGTGCTGTGCCTGTTAGTTCTCCAGCACGTCCCATCCTAGTTAGTACTGTTTTTTGCTGCACTTATCCTTTCTCTAGGGGTGACCACCTCTAGTTTTCCAGTCCCTAGCCTCTTTCAGCTCTCATCTTACCTGTCTGTAAGTCTTCACGTTTAGAGAGCCAGTAATTGTCGGGGCTGAGCTTAGCTCAGGAACAGTGACCAACACCCTCAGGCAGGGCCTAGTCAGCCATTGTAGCACTAGGGACAGCTTACCTACCCTGTTTTCCGTTTCAGTACCACGGTTGTTCGGCATCTACATAACCGTGACACAAATATTGACTCTCCAATTGACCCGGTGAGGGAGATAAACCAAAACCCTCTAACTTTTAGCCAAAAGTTGCATCAGATTTTCCAAAGTGTCTAAACCTGTTTGAAAATCAGTCAGTCATACTATTAAACTCTAGTCTAACTGTACAGCACTTATTACATTATTTCTGGCTTACAGTTTAGCATATTAAGCATTATCCCTATTGAAACATACGAACCTCCCTAACATATGATGTCACTCAGTCTTGCACTCATTTTTTATTCAGGACTAATTTTTCATTCAGACTGCAAATTGAGTGAAATTTCGCAGGGATACAGTTGAGGTCCCAGTGTTAGAAGCTAGGGTCCCACCCCGTATACGATATGTAAAGGAGAGAGCTTCACACAGTTATGGGCCACCAAATAAACGTGTTTTTATTGGTAGAGCGTGATGGAGCGAACGTTTTCGGCCTCTAGGCCTTTTTCAAGCTCTGTATGTTAGATGCAGATAGACAATAATGACTCGGGTCAGCAGGTAGAGGGAAATCCAACTGCCTCTGCTGCCGCTATCCGGAACACCCGCTCCCCAAGTGGGGAAGATGAAACAAAAGTAGATGATGATATGCGCACAAGAAAAGGGTATATACCACACGAAAGCGCTGAATCGTAGCCACTAAGAGGTACGTAGACTAAGAGGTCCTTTTCTCTACCTCGAAACGCGTCAGCTTTTCCCTTTATTGTCATGGACCTACTGTGACATGAACAAATACTTGCATCCTTTATGGATTTTTAGTTGATGCAATAAAAGTTATATTTTATGGAATCGGAGTGGAGCTGGATTCCTTTTTTTTCATGCATTTCCATGAGTGAGGGTTGGGCTTGATTCTTCTCCCTGCGCAGCATCCCTGAGTCCTCTTCCAGCCTTGAATTCACTCTGCTAGGCATCGGGCCTGGGCAGAGCCGACTGCGCATGCCCGCACTACAAGCGGACATGCGCAGTCTGCTCTGCCCAGGCCCGATGCCTGGCAGAGTGAATGCAGAGCCGGAAGAGGACGCAGGACACTGCGCAGGGAGAAGACTTCTAAAGGTAAGAGAAGAACCAGCGTTGATTGGCAGTGTATAGCATTCTGCCAATCAACACTGGTTCTGCATCGAATCTTAACTTCAAACAGCTAGTAGTACTCGATTGAGTACGAGTGTTTCGAATACCGTAGTATTCGATCGAACACCTACTCGATCGAGTACTACTCTCTTATCTCTAGTCCTTTTGTTTCCATGTAGCTTGAAGAATAAAGATGGTCAACACAAAGGTGTGACAAAGTTCTCGTGCAATTCACAGTCTTTTCTACTATGAAGTTCCTGGCATGTGCTTAGACATGCTTTTTGCCCCCTCCTCCCCTTTTCCTCATCTGGCAAAGCTGAGTATCTTCCAGGTTTTTAAAGTCAGAATTAAATTCCAGGTAAAACTTCCCTCCTGTTGTGCCTGAGTGATCTAAAAGTGACAAGGAGTTGTAAAGCAATAAATCTGGTTTGTTCTGTTCAACAAGCCATGCCCACATGCAGTACAAGGTGCACACACCGATACACATAGAAAATGAGATGTATAGCATGTGCAACAGGTTTTTTTGGTGCAAATTAAGGCAGAATTCTGGTGCATATTATTAGTTTGTCTGCCCAAGTTACTCAGTTACTCTGTTCATTGCTGAGACTCACATTGAGGTTCTCATAGGAATGACTAGAGAAACTGACTTTATAGATTCTGTATTGCTGGTCATGTGACACAGCTGAGATGCCAAAGGAAGATGACAACTTACAAATACAGTCACTGGTGAGATCACCTTCACCACAATTCACACCACTTTTTACTAGGCTCACATATAGCGAATTACAGTTAATAAACACTGCTGTACTAGTGACTGTCACCAGGCTTTCCAAGAACCAGATAAACTTCAGAAATGTCTGATTGGAGGACTCGAGGACTTGTATTTACCGGAGATTTTTTTTTTTTTGGTAGAAACATGTTCTTTATACATAAGGAGCCTGAATATATGAAATAATAGATGATCAAACAGCAGGTGAAAACCATTCTTATTAACCTCAATTGGCACGCTACCGCAAAACTTCAAAGGGGTCATTTTCATATTGCAGATGGCTTTTCACACATGTAGCAGATCATCAAAGCCAGGGAAAATTAATGTAACAATAATTAATGAAGTTTTGTTATTATGTAACTTACCCTTAAGCCTTAGCTTTAGCATCAATGGAGATGGAGGGAATGTGCTGCTATGTGGCAAGGGAGAAACAGCTTTATGTGGAGGTTACATGGTTGGGGGTAGGATTGGCAGAGAAATGTATTTTAATATCCTTTCCTTTAATCCCTTAAAGGGTTTTTTCATAGAATAGGTCATCAATATGAGACCTGTCAGGGTATGGCACACAGACCGCACACATATCATCTTTCTAGCAGCTTCCGCGTGCCAGAAGCTGCAAGTAATAAAAGCAGTACAGCAGCCCTCTCACTGCATAGCTATGAGTCCGCTGAACTGCAGCGCCTCTTCTATTATTTCATCGCAGGTGCCCTCCATCCACCTGGAGGCTACTTGACAGCTAAAATACTAATGGATAGGTCATCAGTATGAAAATTCATAAACCACTTTAACACAAAACATTGAAACTGTATGTCAAGATTTTTTTTTTAGTTCAGTACGTTAGCATCTTCACAGAGTGACTGACACCCCAGTGCCCATTTCCCCCTGAAATCTGCTTGTAGGATGCCATTGAAGCCAGGGTCCTAAGAATGCCCCCAAATTTGTCATCTTACTACACCTATTAGGTCATTCCAGAGGCAGGGCCTAATATGATGCCTATCAGTATTATACTGACAGGCATAACATACTGTAATACAGAATATTAAATAGGACAACACTACAGTACCACGCTCACTGCTACAGTCATTGTCTCCCTTGCAATAACAACGCTTCTGCCTGTACAATTCAGTTTACATACTTGTGAGTATACGCATCATCATACTAGAGACTGGTCGGGTTATTAGTCTTTCCCTAATCGTTTCATATCAAGATAGTATATTCCTAATAATGCGGGTATTTAGGGAGGGATTTGCTCTAATACATGCATGAATTAATGACCCCACCACTCCAAATGGTTAAAGGGGCTCTATCAGCAAAATTATGCTGTATGGGCCACACATATGCATGAATAGCCTTTAAAAAGGCTATTCAGACACCGCTAATCTTATTTTAAAGCTCCCCCCCCCCCCCCCGTTTTAAAATAAAACCATAAACATATATGTAGATTATACTTATCGTGCATGCTGGGCGGTGATGCACGATCCGACGTCATCTTCTGGCACGCCTTCCTCTTCTTTCTTCTTCTTTCGGCGACGCCCTCCGGTCCTGGCTCTTTCCCGCCTTCATCGTCCTCTTCTTCCTGCGGGATTGGTTCAAATCCGGAGCGTGCGCAGTAGCGCTCCGGAGGTACTATAACGATAAGTATAATTTACATATGTTTTTACAGTTTTATTTGAAAATGGGGGGGTTTAAAATAAGATTAGCGGTGCCTGAATAGCCTTTATAAAGGCTATTCATGCATATGTGGGGCTCATACAGCATAATTTTGCTGATAGAGGCCCTTTAAGGCTAGGTTCACACCTGCGCCTCTTCTGTTTTCAGAGTTTTTGTCCCAGAATCACCTTAGAAAATGCGCAGGACTTTTCTGTCCACATTTTTCGGATGGAAACCCAGTGGACCACGTTATAGTCTTGTTAAGCGGATTAGGTTTCAGTTCTTCAGGTCTCCAAGTGGACCCAAAGAACAGAAACCCAGGCATAGGTGTGAACCTATAGTAAGTGTTTCAAGTGAGGTTTATTACATCTAAGCAATCCATATGACTTTAGTCAGTGACTAAGGCCTCGTTCACATCTGTGTTGGTATTCCGTCCTTGGAAGTCCGCATGGGGACCCCCAGAACGGAAAACCAAATGCAATTGCAAGCGCTGTACAGGAAAAGCACACATAGACAATAAAGGGGTCTGTGTGCTTGCCTTCAGATCTCCACACAGAACATGCGGACAGGAATGTAGTTCACAATCTACTTTCCTGTTTGCATGTTCCGTGCGAGCAGCGCGCGGCAAGCACACGGACCCCATTATAGTCTATGGGGTCCGTGTGCTTTTACTGCACAGCACTTGCAATTGCGTTTGATATTCCGTTCGGGAAGGGGGGGTCCTCATGCGGATTCCTCAGAACGGAATACCAATGCAGATGTGAACAAGGGGTTAGTGAGTTTTGGTCCGTCAAAGCCACAGCCTTTTTTCCCCACGTGGCTTTTTGATTGTGACTTCATTTTTGCCAAATAAGACTGACACTGCGGAATCTGGCTTGTGATCTTGTACATCTGAGATTGTATTCACCGAATTTTAAGAACTTTTAAGGACCAGATTTTTCTTCTTCATCCTGATACATAAAACCATAGAATTCTAAGAGGGTAGACTTTGTTATTCTCATGACTGTCTACAATCTTATAGTACATATTATTCATCATTACGATACAAACAAGCAGAATATACGCTGAATGATCTTAGTATTAAGTATAAGATATTGCTGCTCCTCGTAGCATCTGGTGCAGGTGGTCTGGAGAACATGGAGTAAATGGCTTTCACATCTGTCTGACCCAGTAAAGCACATTGCATTCATAGCTGCGTGTAATGTCAGGGGTAAAAAAAGATTACATCTCGTAACGTATTCATGTCTTTTTTTATTCTGTTTCAGGGGGACACGCCAGGGAATCTTTACTGGCCAGAGCCAGATGTTACGGGCAGCTGGGACAGAAGAAAACAGCCATATATGATTTAAAAAATGTTCTGAAGGAAGAACCTGGCAGCGTGGAGGCGCTGTGCGGAAAGGGGCTATTGTACATGACACTGAACCAGCAGAAGGTAACGTTATAACTTACCCCAAAGTGAATCTTAACCTTTTTATACCAATTCAGTTTTAAGTGCAAAGATTGTGCAAATTCATTTTCTTATGGATCTTCAGAGCATCCAGGGCTCCATTTTTCTGATGTAGATCTTCAAAACCCCTTTTATATATACAGATAAAGGTGTGTTTTGGTAATATCAAGGTATCAGGTTTCTACATAATATGGGACACCTGTCTAATTGGTAGGAATCCAACTATTGGTACTGCCTCTTATCATGAAAACTGGGTACTGCATATGGTTGGTGGAACAAGTCGCCCCTCCATTTTCATTGTCTTTCTTTTTTGTCTATTATGCTTTTTTTTTTTTTTTTGGTTTTCCAATTTCTCTCTAGTTCTCAGTTATCTCAGAGCTGTTGGGTAAAAACTAGCTGCTATGATGTCTCCCATACACTGTGCTAAGAAAGTAGAGGAGAATCTGCTTAATAACTCTCTTATTCTCTCTCTCGGTCAGGAGTATCAACAGGATTATATAGGACAGTTCTCCATCACTTTCTCAAATTTTCTCTCTCACTCAGAAGCATCAACAGGATTATATAGAATATGTTTATTGTAGAGTGTACTCTACAATAAACGGTGATTGGTTCACACAATTTTGTTTGTGAAACTGTAAGGGAATTGCTAGGACCGCAATTCCCCAGTAAATGTTTGAACCCTGGGACGGGACACAAGAGACAGTGAGCCCTAAGCTGGAGCCCCCCACTGACCCTTCCTATTGCCGGCCCTATCCTACGTAATAGGCGGCAACCATGAAGACGGTCCCTTCCTGTATAGGTGAGACACAAAACACAGACAAGACGGACAACAACAAAGGGAGGTCAGCTAGCCAAGGGTCAGTAACACTCGAGCGATGCAGTGCCAAATCGGAGTCCAGAGAATAGTCAGTGAGGAAAGCCAAAGGTCAAGGATAAGAAAGCAAGCAAAATAGTGACAGTACGGAGCGAGTATGCACAAGGCAATAGCAAGCATAGGTGTGAATGAGAGCCAAGGTTAAGCCTTAATTGCCAAATATCTTGTCCATACAGCTACACACATGTGTCACTATGGTTACAGACTATAAATCCTATATGTAGTCTGGTCATGCATCTTGTACTCTACTTGCTAATCCCCTGGCCAGAATGGTAGCTATTTGTACAAAAAGAAAGGACATTTTAAATCAATACCAACATTGCAGTTTATTTCATTTTAGATATAATAAAAATATAAATGTTGGCAAGAATGTTCCTGCCTTTTATTGTATATGCCTGGAACTATATCAGCCCTACCCTGTCCTTGCAAATTCTGCAAATTCTACTCAGGTACTCTCAGTTATTGGCACTCTACCTTGTTCCTCATGCGTTTCATTGTCTACATCATTACCACCAGGCTATATTAAGAACTGATGTGATTAATTGACAGTCGGTAGGAGCTCAATGGCAAGTGCTCAACCGTTCCCGGTGTTAATAATAAGATTATAAATGTTAATGTCCAGCCAGTTTAGCTATGGGAACCAGAAACAATGGCATTCTCAAGGTAAATGATTATTTTTGTTATCGCTGAGAGCCCTTCACGTACTGTGATGTTCTCATGCTGCATCTGAGCAGTACAGACTTGGCATCTTCTCACCATGGGCTGGGCAGAGTAGATACATGAATCAAAAAACAGGACTGGGAGGAAATTTGCTTATTGTGTTCTATCTACGAGATAAGAGCCCTCCATTGAGACATTGTTTGCAGTGCATAGCCATAAACAAACAGAGACTGAAAGTAATATATTACAAGAACCAAGTCTAAATCTTCTCTCCAGTCCAGTCTACTGTTCCCTGTTATCAGCCATATCCAGGTCTGACTGTAGGATTCTACAGTGAGATGTCTGGTACGAGATCCAGAAAAATGTTTCCCAGAGCTGACCTGAGGCCCGGTTCACATCTGCGTTCAGGTTGTTCTGTTCTCCTCTCCGCATTTTTTGTGCAGAAACTGAGCCGAGACCACACGGACCCCATTATAGTCTGTGGGGTCCGCAGGTTTCCTAAGGTAATTGCTTTTTTATATGGATTAGGTTTCCATTGGGGGGGGTCTCCAAACGGACTCCCCGAACAGAAACCCATACGGAGATGTTAAAGAGGACCTTTCATCAGATTGGGCACAGTCAGTTTTATATACTGCTGGAAAGCGCACTGTCGGCTTTCCCGATCTGTGCCCGGGGTAAAGCGGGCATTCCTCCCCGCTCACACTCTACAGCGTGATAGGCGCTGCTGGGCAGAAGGACGTCCCTGGCTAAGTGTCAGAAACGCCCTTCTGACTGTAAAGAGCTACGGTACCGGGACCGATAGCGCTTTACCCCGGGCACAGATCGGGAAAGCCGACAGTGCGCTGAATTCAGCGCACTGTCAGCTTTCTAGCAGTATATAGAACTGCCTGTGCCCGATCTGATGAAAGGTCCTCTTTAACTGGGCTTTAGGGTATGCAACTGCTGCAATTGTCCAAGGCAATTGTCAATCTCCCCTGCTGGAGGAGGAACCTCAGATCACCCATAAGCCCTCCCCTAGTGAAAATTGCATGTAGTCAAAATTGTATTTAATGGGAATATCTTATTTTTAAAAAATCTATTTTTATTTTTCAAAAGTATCTAAAATTAAAAATGAAAAAAATTGCAAATAGTCATTACTAAACGATATCTGACTGTTTTATGTAGACTGACACATTAGAGAACAGAATACATCACTGCAGGAGGGTTGTGTGTATACAGCTCCTATGCAGATCCATGTGTCACCACAGTAACAGACCATGAACAATCCTCGCGTAGTCTGATTCTTCAGACATACTGTCCTTACAAATGTATGTTAGTAAGAGTTAGGGACAGCTGAACAGCAGTGTGCAGGATCAGGCCATCTTATAAAAGGCTGCAGTCTTTGTAAATGTGAATGCGCTTTTTCTTCCCGTTACATAAGACCATCTTCTAATTATCTCTACAAGAGGGAGAGAGCCATTGAAGTGACCACACAGCCAGAACCAGTTCCTACAAGGAGGCAATCTCAGTCTGTTTTGCCTTTAAAAGCTAAGAAAACAAGACGCAGCGATGCATCTGCATTAATATAAAAGCCTGTAAATGACATGTCGGCACTCGCACTCCCCGGCGTCATCTTATACCTATACACTTGTCAAGGTCAATCACGGCTCATCGTTCCATTTAACTAATTTTGTTCTCAGCGCAAATGGCTTTTCAAGCGTAGGCCCCACTTAAGGTAGTTAGGGGGATTCAATCCTAGTAAAATGCTGAAAATAGAGGAAGAAAGAGGCACATATTGAAGAACACTTTGTGCACTAGAAATTGTGGTCACTGGTAAATGCATATACGGTATTAAAGGAGCAGAAAGAAGAAATATCTCAGTATCTGAATGTACACAGCACACACTGCACGACCAGGGGTGACTGGGTACAGGCATAATTATGTAGGTGTGAAGTGGTAGCAGCCGCAGCTAGGAACTAGTAACTGATGGGGTTCAAAGGCCCCCAAAGACCAAAGAAGACACCAGCTCTGTAATGTAGACTAACTTTTGCTTGGATTGCAAATGGAATTCGAACATTGGTGTGAATCCAGCCTTAGAGACACAGGTCTCTCTCAGTAGGAGCTGAAAACGCAAAACGGTACAAAATTGATAAAAGTATTTGCAGAGTTGCTTTATTTCTACAGTATGTTAGATACATTAGATCAATAACATGGTGGACATCCATTGGATTGCAGGACGCCACCATTCACCATCATTATGTGCATTATCATTGTATCGTTGTATAGTCCTGGTATTTTGTGACCTCACATAACAGAATAACAAGTACTCAAGCCATGTTTTGTTGCAGGTGCTTCCCCTCCTTGAGTTTGTTCTCGTTCTTAAAGGTTTCTTAATATACTTGTCTACTTTTTGATTCTGTAAGTCTTCTGTACAGAGAATTGGTTTTGCAGACAAGTCATTGTTTGCTCTGGCACCAGAGATGGTATTGAAGATGATGACACACTAAACTCATTGTTCCCACGCTGTGAAGTATGCTGGCAGTGCCCAGTCAAGCAGCCATTGTGATTACAATATTATTATTAATATTTACCCAACTTAGATGTGACCAAGACATCATTAAGGTCAGGCAAGGACATAGAGGAAGGTTATGTGTGGATGCCAACATCAGCATCTGATCAAAACTATGGTGCCATGTGGCTAGGGTCCAGGTAAAAAACATCTCATATTCTTGCCATGTTTTTGGAGATCATTTTTGTCTGAACTACGGGGTGAGGGAAGTGACAACCTCTACAGGATACGCAGTCAAATATTGAGAAGAAGATCTGATGGGTTCTTATCTTAGGAAAGCACAGGAACGTATGCTGGCAGCAGAGTTAGGCCTGGTTCACATCTGCGTCGGTAATCCGTTCGGGAGAGTCCGCATGGGGTCCCCCCCCAAACAGAGTACCGATGCAGATGTGAACAAGGCCTGAGTCATTCAATCCTGTTCAATGGCAGATTATAACATGGGCAGCTGTCTGGGAACAAAGGCTCCAGTAAGGCCCATGGATGCCCAAACAGCTACCAGCCCTGTACGATTGACCAGGAGAGGGGCCTCTACTTGTGCAGTCCTGCTTACATTTGTGCAGGCTCCATTCCAGAACCTTTGAGAGGTCTTCCAAAGGTCCTTAAATCTGAAGCACTACATCAGGAGACAGAGGATATGTTTGATTTTATGAGTGTGCTCTCACCCTATATAAAGCCACATCCCAGCACAGCACTACTATGGTTATCCTGCATATATGGACCCAACACAGCTCACTTGGCAACACGGTGGTTTAGTGGTTAGCACTGTTGCCTTGCAGTCTGAGGACATCTGCAAGGAGTTTGTATATTCTCCCTGCATTTGCGTTGGTATCCTTCAACATGGCTTCTCGTAAAAAACGGATCCTTCTGGGTGTCTGGCATGAGCGCCAGTATGGCAGGCACTGATGGTCCCTTCACTTAGAGTCCCTTGGTGAACAGATGATTGATCACTTGGCAGTACCTTAGGGATAAAACATGGTATACTCTTACTAAGCAAACTCTACAATTTAGGAAATAATTAGAAAAATCTGCATATTTCTCCTTTAAAATTCCAGTGTGTGTAACCTGAGAACAGACAATTAAAGAGTCAGCCATAATATTAATAGTGCCATTGATATGGAAGACACAACCCAAGAGGTCCTGGAGTAGGTTTAATGGCTGAGTAATGATCGCTTGAGGAGATGGGTAACGTTATTACAATAGCTAAGAATAGACTTTATTCTTCCCAGATTCCTCGGAGAATCGCGACTCAATAATGAAGACACCATTTCTGTCTTTTATTTTTATCGCCCTTCTCAGGGGAAGACGACACATTGATTTAGAGCCTTTAATCAAATAACGGCCTTACTAGGATAAACTTATTAGAACAAGAATTCCGGAGGATAATGAAATGCAGATTTTTTTCTCTTTTGAATTTTTCGAATTTTTGACATCAAAAAGTTTGAATTCTGAATTAATTTGTGGGGTCATATAGGAAAACCATATATAAATTAACTTTATTAATTTTCAGAAGCTCAGATTGGCTCAAGGTTTGTTCAGCTTCTCCTAGTGTAAAATTGGATAGTCTGAAGTGGAGTATGTTAAAATACTCTGTGCTGCGGTAAACATTGTTCAAAAACAAAGAAAAAATCCCAATCTAAATGTGAATTATTGTAAATTTTAGTAAGATGGTAAAATTTTTATGTGTACTTCTTGTTGCATTGCTGATGTATGTTTTGTATTGCATGCCTATCATTGCCAATGTATAAAATCTATGGGAATATGTGCTATATATTGGTTGTATAAGCAGATGATATGCATACAATACATGTATAGCAAGCAGTTATCACATATTTTATAAGATAAAATAATCCTTTAATAGTCCCACCATGGGAAATGCAGTGTGTTACAGCAGCATGGATAATAGAGTAATATATACTAGAAAGAACACATACAAGCTCATAGCAGATAGAAAAGATACTAGGAGTCATAGCAACTAAGAAGAAAAGAAAGACTTCAGGATCATTTAGTTCTCTGTGCGGAGTGATCTTCGCTTAGCCTGATGTTGATTATACAGCCTGACCACGGTTGGGAGAAAGGATCTCCGATAGCGCTCCTTCTCATACTTAGGGTGGAGCAGTCGGTCACTGTCAGTACTGCCCAGTACTGCTACAGGCGGGTTCACACTTGCACCCGGTCTCCACTTCAACCAATCTGGCGGGTTTCCATCTTCCGCCCTGAGAAACTGGACAGAGGATAGAAACCTGATGGTCAGTTTTCAAACCCATTCACCACAGAGATGCAGAAGATGCACACGGGTGGTCACTTTGCAAACCCATTCAAGCATATGGGTTTGAAAACTGACCGCCGGGTTTCCGTCCCCTGTCCAGTTTCTCGGGGCAGAAGATTGAAACCCACCGGATTGGCTGAAGCGGAGACCGGGTGCAATTGTGAACCCGCCCTTAGCTGACTGGTGGTTTCCTGCAAGGTGTGTAATGTGGCCTCCATTTGCATTCTGACTGATGACAGGAGGCGCCCATTTATTTTTTGCATTGATTAGAAAGTGGCGCCCGATGAAGGGAGCTCCATTGGCATCTATCACCCTATCATCATTAATGTACATTACTCGAATCTTATGACAGATAAGAGCAAGTGACATTTATAATGGTAGTGTGAACTTCCCATAACAGAGTATAACTATTATGCTACACCTGCCACATAGGTATGAACCAGTTGTTCAAAAGTGTGCATTTTCATTACTTTTTGGGAAGACAACCCTTTTAGGCTGTTAAGGGTTAAATCCTACAAGATTCCTTTTCACATTCTTTCAGATGGTAAAAAAAACTCACTAAAGTTTGGCATCTTCCCAACTCTTCTATTTACCAGCACTAACAATAGATCATTTACACCGCTCCGAACTTTCCATGTCTAGAGGTTAATTATCATTAGAATATTAATGACTTGACTGTAATGTCTTTGTTGGACATAACTAATTTTTATTATCCTTTTAATCACAAAGGAAGCGGTGTGTGACCTGGTGCTGGCCCTCCGAGCAGATGCAGGTTACGTCGTCCAGGAGATCCACTCTTTGAAGTCGGAGGCTCAGTTACAGGTGGTGAATTGGCTACATGACCATTGTCGTACAGGTCTGGCCCAATTACTCAGTGCCAATAAAAACCTGCAAAGCGACCCCATATTTAAGGACTTGGACATGATTGCAGAATCGCTTTGTAAAATTGACAAAATGCAAGGAAAAATTCATATACTGTACACAGATATCCTTATTGCAAAAGGTAAGATGAGAATATAATTTTGGGAGGATCTAACTGGTTAGTGATAACCATAGAGGCTTACATAAAAAGTTTTCAAAAAGTCATATGCTAATAAACTTAAAGAGGAACGTTCTTGTCCTCATGAGTGTGCGGTTTTATAAAATGCTAGAAAGCCGTCAGTGTGCTGAATTTTCAGTTTTCCCGGTATGTGCCCCGGTGGTTGAAATACTGGTGCCGTTACCAATATCTCCCCACTGTCAGTAGGACGTTCCTCACAGTCCAGTGTCATCACTGGGTGGTAAGGAATGCCCCCTCTGACAGTACAAGGCTATGTCAGAACGGCGTTCCTCACAGCGATGATGCCAGACTGTGAGTAATGCCCTTCTGACAGTGGGGAGATATCGGGTCCAAAACAACACCAATATCTCCACCACTGGGGCAGATACCGGGAATTCAGCACACTGTCGGCTTTCTAGCGGTATATAAAACCACACATGCACGAGGACATGAAAGATTACAGAGGGGCAGCAACGGAAAGAGGATGACTTAATCCTGCACACGATGGGGGCAGTTTATGATGCAAAAAATCCCTGCCAGGTATAGTTATTATTGTATAACATGGATACCATAATTGTAAGTGTTGGAAAATATGTAAGGAGAAACACAAGATATTAATAAGACTAAGAAAAAAGCACTGAAACTTGAGACCACAGACTCAATAACCCATGAGTCACTCACCACAACATCAGATGACTAGAATTTAATAGTCGGACTTAGCCACAAGACACTGTGAATAAGCAGAATATGTTATAGTCCATAAGTAACATGTCCTTAGAGAGGAATAATGTGCATTATATCCTAATAAGGAATATGCTGCATATATGGTATCATAAGATTAAGTGGGCTCCATCTCATGCAAGTATTACATTGATGAACCATAGATACTGTACAATTATATAATTATTATCATTATTAATAATTGTTTTAGAACTTTCTCTTCTTCATTTGGTGTTTGAGTTTTTCATTGTGAGATGTCAATGAATGAGAGTATATACATAAGCTGAGAACTCTCATAAACCTAATATTTCATAGCAGATGGTTTGCTACAAATATATTCCTTACAAGCAATTGTGAGCTAAAAAGTCCGGACTCCAGATAGATTAGGGCCATTTTAAGACATTCAAACTACTTGAGACACAAAACATAAAAAATATATAATTTTATTAATAAATATCACATAAGACAATACAATACGTAAACAAACAGGGGAGACACATGGGGAAAAAGGGTAAATTTCCCCGTTAAATCGCAGAGGAGTACCATAACCCTCCCACCGGCAATCACACAGAGTATACCCCCAACTACAGAAGATAATAGAAGGATACTAAGAAAAAAGTCACAAGAATCACAAAAAGGGAATATATTCCCTAATATAGACTGAATACCTAATATTACACACCAAACATAGGTAAGAGGACTAGATATCACATGTCCACTAACCATATAGTACAATCAATAAAAATAGAAGGTGGTAAATAGGTAAAAAAGTGTACCCCAATAAGGTCACCCTTAATACATACCCGTAGGTACCGACATGTTTCCTATGATCCAAAGTAACAAATGAAGGTAGCAATAGGGGGAGCTCGGTCTGAGGCCGGTGGGACTGTAAGAAACGCCTGACGCGCGTTTCGCCCGCACTCGGCTTCGTCAGGAGGCCTCTTGACGAAGCCGAGTGCGGGCGAAACGCGCGTCAGGCGTTTCTTACAGTCCCACCGGCCTCAGACCGAGCTCCCCCTATTGCTACCTTCATTTGTTACTTTGGATCATAGGAAACATGTCGGTACCTACGGGTATGTATTAAGGGTGACCTTATTGGGGTACACTTTTTTACCTATTTACCACCTTCTATTTTTATTGATTGTACTATATGGTTAGTGGACATGTGATATCTAGTCCTCTTACCTATGTTTGGTGTGTAATATTAGGTATTCAGTCTATATTAGGGAATATATTCCCTTTTTGTGATTCTTGTGACTTTTTTCTTAGTATCCTTCTATTATCTTCTGTAGTTGGGGGTATACTCTGTGTGATTGCCGGTGGGAGGGTTATGGTACTCCTCTGCGATTTAACGGGGAAATTTACCCTTTTTCCCCATGTGTCTCCCCTGTTTGTTTACGTATTGTATTGTCTTATGTGATATTTATTAATAAAATTATATATTTTTTATGTTTTGTGTCTCAAGTAGTTTGAATTATATTCTGTATTTGTTTTGAGGCCAGTTTGTTCTATTCTGCTGGGTTCTAGTTTTTGGTTTTCATTTTAAGACATTGATGGGTCCAGTGCAAAGATTTCATAAGTGCCCCCCCCCTTCCATCACTACCACTTAAACATACCTGACCCACCCAAATTAAAATGGCCCCCACAGAGTATAATTCCTTCTTACTGGCCCATACAATATAAGTGGCCATGCCCCTGCACTTAGAAATAATAGCCCCCATTTATAAATAATATGTCCTGTTCGAGGCTATCTGCGCCCTTATCAATAATAATTATAAGGTGGTTATTATTTATAAGCAGGGACTATTATTTACAAGGGGGGGGGGGGTAAGATTCCTATTACAGGACTAGAGGGGGCAGTTGGAGGGAGACATTAAACCATGTTGGTAGTTGGATGTGGACATTAAACTGGGGGCTGCTGGAGGGGGATATGAAATTGGGGTCAACTAGAGGAGCACATTAAGCTGGGGAATCTGGATGGAGACATTAAACTGGGGGCAACTAGAGGCAGACATGTCACCGTCAATCTACCCCCACAGTTTAATGTCCTCCAGTTGCCCACAGTTTAATATGCCCTTCCAAATTGCCACCAGTTTAATGTCCAGCAAGCCCCACTGTTTAATGTCCCCTTTAGGCTGCCCCCCAGTTTAATGTTCCTTTTTTATCTCCCCCATTTTAATGCCCCCCCTTCATCTGCCCCCAGTTTTATGTCCCCTTCATCTGCTCCAAGTTTATAATGGGCCTCCCTTCATTTGACTCCAGTTTAATGCCCCCCTTCATCTGCCTCCAGAAAAATGCCCCTCCCCCCTTCATCTTCCCCCAGTTTAACAAGTATTTGGACACCCAGTAAAGTTCGGTGGAGGTGGAGTTATGGTCTGGGGGTGTTTCTCCTGGTATGGACTGGGACCCTTGGTCCCAGTGCATGGTAAACTGAACGCAGACGCCTATTGCACTGTTTTAGATAACAGTGTGCTTCCTACATTATGGCGGTACTATGGGTCGGACCAATGTTACTTCCAGGATGACAACGCCAGCTGTCATGTAGAGAGGTCTACCATAGCTGGGTACAGTGACAATCAGGTTAGCCGGCTGGACTGGCCTGCCCAGAGCCCAGACTTGAACCCTATCGAGCACCTCTGGGACGAGTTGGATCGTCGAACTAAGGGGTGCAGCAGCCGACCAAAATCGGTGAAAGAACTTACCTGTCTTCTCCAAGCCGAATGGAATAAAATACCACTAGCCGTCATACAAGGATTTGTGGAAAGCATGCCCCGGATGGTAGAGGTTGTAATTGCCACTTGTGCCACTCAGACCACAGGTGTCCATATACTTATTGTTAGACAGAGTAGTTGCAATTGATACTGGTTTGTCTCTTGCAGTACCACTTTTCTCCATGACTGCTAAAGCCTTGTTTCATTAGATATCATTGCAACAGCGCCCCCAGCTCTAATCACATGATTAAATGAATTCATTATAAAGCTGTTCATTGAAATGACTTTATATTGCATCTTCACAGCAGGTTTATAAGAAATACACGACACATTATATATAATGAGATTTATTTCCCTCTTTCTCAATTTTTAGAGCGATATGAAGAAGCTTTTACACACTTGAAGTTTTTCACCAACAGCGTCATTGATGAATCCACTAAAGCCAGGTATGGAATCCTCAATGTCAAATGGCGCAATGTTCTGGCCGCAACGCAGGAGCTATGTGCCTTAGCTGGTAAAAACCCCAGTGAACTGGAAATTCTAGTAAAATTTTTGGATAAAAGGGAACGGCAAAGCCTCTCTCAGGTAACAATTTCAATGCATATACTTTTCTATCAGTTGTATATATCATTATAAATGTTCCTATTTAATTATGTTATTTAACCCCTTCCACCCAAGCCAATTTTCATTTTCCAATTTTCATTTTGCATTCCTCACCTTCCAAAAGCCATAACTTTTTTTATTTTTCCACTCCCAGCCATATGTGGGCTTAATTTTTACAAGGCAAATTGTAATGGTACCAGTTAATATTCCATGTGATGTACTGGGAAACCGGAGAAGAATTCCTAATGAAGTGGAATTAGAGAAAAACTGCATTTGTGCCATTTTGTTATGGATTTTTCTTTTTACAATGTTCACTATACAGCCAAAATAACCTGCACCCTGTATAACCTTCTGTGGGCCATTACAATTATGACAAAGCCATATTTCTGTAATTTTTTTTAACACAATAAAAAATCCAAAACAAAAAAAATTCTATTTTTATTTTTTACTTTTATTTTTAGACCCTCTACTGGTGGTCTAATATACTGTAATACTAATGGGATAGGTTCATGGTAACAGATTACCACGCCCATAAGCACTGCGACAAAAAACAATGCGTTTTACAGTACCTGCAAAGTGGATGGGATTCTTGCTGGGATTGCAGAAAAGATCCACAGTAGATCTTCTGCAATTTCAAATACCACCATGAATCGCAGCATATCAATCATACCTACAGAAATGCTGACATTTTCTGTATAGGGATAATCGAAGCAGAAAGTCCGCAGAGGAAAATTCTGCAGATTTTCTGTGAAAAGCGCTGTGGAAAAAAAAACATGATGCATTTCTACCGCAGCTTTTCATGCAGCACTTTTTGGTTTCTGCCTGCTACATTGAGCCGTAGCTTAAAATAGTTTTCCCTTTACATGACTGTAATTTTTATTTTGTATTGTGTCTTCAGGGGTGGGGCTAGAACCTGAGATGTGGGCATGTTATTGGCGTATTATTTTATTTATTTATTTATTTTACATTGTGCCCCCATAAGGTCATAATACCTTTGGGGGCAT
Organism: Leptodactylus fuscus; assembly: GCF_031893055.1. Lineage (NCBI taxonomy): Eukaryota > Metazoa > Chordata > Amphibia > Anura > Leptodactylidae > Leptodactylus > Leptodactylus fuscus. The sequence continues at coordinate 49,795,708 of NC_134270.1, read as the reverse complement.
CTGAACACTATTTTATGGTGGGAGGAGCTGATTTCCCTGATGCATTAGCCCCAGTTACAGGAGGAATGCAGCCTCCTGCCCATGACTGCCTACTTGATCTGGGTCCTCTAGGACCCAGCATCTGTAAAAGTCTCTGATCCCTGTCGGATCTTGTGAACATTGGGTCAGAGGGGAGCCGCATCATGGCGACTCCCATAGCTGTGTAAACAAACCTTTGGGGGCATCTGAACACTATTTTATGGTGGGAGGAGCTGATTTCCCTTGTAACTGGAGCTGATGCATTAGGAATGCAGCCTCCTGCCCATGACTGCCTACTTGATCTGGGTCCTCTAGGACCCAGCATCTGTAAAAGTCTCCGATCCCTGTCGGATCTTGTGACCATTTGGTCAGAGGGGAGCCGCATCATGGCGACTCCCATAGCTATGTAAACAAACCTCATTGAGTGATGTGTATACAGCGATCAGGAAGGTAGGGACGGTAATAAACCATCCCTGCCTTCTCTAGAGGAGGCCCAGCTGTAGTAAAACCCAGCTCCTCGCTTCTACAGCTGTACGAGTCCTTTCAGAATAAGAGAGAGCTCAGCCACACATATATAATCTATGTGTAGTCCAGAAATGGTTAAAGCAATGGGGGTGTTGCCATTTACCCTTTGGAGCATTGGCAACGCCATTGGAGACTGGAAACTACAAAGAGGAAAGCACTATTCGATTCAGGTGGTTCTATCTCTGCAGGGCTGGGTTAATAGGTTATGTTCTGGTGACAAACTCCCTTCAATGATCCAAATGATTATATGTTTTTACTGATAAAAATTGATAAACCTATGGTACTAAAATGATTGGTTTCAACCAGTAGAAGCCAGCCTCATAGGTTAGAAAATTAATAGCAATCAGACCCTCAGATGCTTTCACAAGAACCAGCCATGAGGCCAGATGGACTTTAGCTGAATCTGAAAGTCACCAAACAGAAAACTGTACAAATAATGAACACACAACAAACACAAAACAAAATCAAAACCAGAACCCAACAATTGGCCTACTAGGTAGAACTGGAACAGGAAATTTGTTGTACAGGCACGGGTCAAAACCAGGAGAGGACATCAGAGGCAGAATCAGGAGACAAAAGTGATATCCAGTAACAAGCCAAGGGTCAAATCTGAATGGGTATGTCAATGATAGAATCAGTGGGCAGTAGAGTAAACAGAGAAGAGGCCTAGAGTCAACACAGCAGTCCAAAACACACAGTCAGGTCTTGTGTCAAGCTAAGGAACAAAACAATTAGTCGGCGCCTGTGTGAGGAGGGAGGGGTCTTATAAAGGCCTCCTCAGCCGCTGAAAATGCAGAAGCCTCCCAGGTTCACATGGGAATCTAAAAGGTAAAGCAGCTGAATTGAGAATCCTGAGAGCTACGGTCAGAGCCTCAGGAAAGTACACGTCAGACAATTCAAAAATATTTGTCAAGTTCCGAATAACTCTCTATGGGAAAAAAATAATTGGAAATGTCTATCAATATGAGCAGGATGGCAACCTCAGGATTTTAATGTACCAATTGCCATAACAAAGTGATGCAAATGACAAACCCTTTGAGTCAATGACAAGATGGCATTATTAGACAGTGATAGGATTTTGCAGCTGCTTGTTAACAAGAGCTTCCAATGGAGTTCATGAATGGTGGCCAAGCTCAGTTTGCCACCATCCTTCCTTCCGTAGAGATTTCAGTCTTGGAGGAGTTAAGAACTGGCTGGCCTGAAGCTCATCTTGACTCATAAATATCAAGTGTTCTTCACCTGATCTGATGTTTTACCTTAAGGTGCCAGAAGTATCTATCTTTAGAAGTTTACAAGGCATATGGGGCACTTAATGCTCAGCTATGGACATAGTTTTGCCATAAAGTTTGTATGTATGACCATTATGTGACCTGCCCTACATTTCACAACAAAGAATGAATTGCATCTACTCCATCCCCTCAAGTGAGAACTTATCACATGGATAGAAACCTCAATGTATAGATGGCTATTCCCATATTAAATATGCCTCTCCTTGTGAGCCCAGAAATTGCCTCCAGCGCAGGACAACACATCCATTATTGTTCACTTCCATCAGTGATGACGTTTACAACTTTAATGGCTTTCAAAGAGCATTCCCCTCTAGTATCTTAAAATCCACCGTAAATATAAGAACTAGAGTTGTCCGCCTCTATCAGGTTCTTAGTTATATGCGTGCCTGGGAAAGTCAAGTGACAGCCAATATGGCCCCAGTTCCAAGCGGCCTAGAACTTCTTACACAGCAATTCTAAACTCCTGAATGGAAAATCTGTTTTGTTATAAACGATTATCTATACATCCTAATAGAATTCAGAATCCAAGAAAAGTGTGAAGAACTTCTCAGCAATATCTGTTGTCAAGAAATAGGAAAAATTAATGAGGTCTTCTATAGCTTGGTTTGTTGGAATTGCGGCTGGAAACTTTCTATGGGGGTATTTGGGGCTGCCATACAAATGTCATGGCATATTGGGAGTTGGAGTTGTTACAACTGCTGGGATATCTCAGGTTATGGAGCACTATAGAGCATTATTGGCTGGTATATTGTTGAAGGTATGTATGAATATAACCTTGTGTAGGGCATATTTAACTGGCATGTTATATGTACATCTCTAACACATTAGGACTACAAATGTTGGTGTCTGAATGTTGGAGGTATGGATTTTCACAGTAATTCCCTCTAGGTATCTCTGTATTATTACCTATACACAGGGGCATATGCAGGCCCATAGAAAATAATAAATGGGACCCCCATTCTTTGAGCTACATACTAGTAAAAGCGAATGGACCTTATTGCAAAGATGGGTTAAGGATTAGGGTGCCCAAGTTTGTTACCTGGGACAGAAAGATCTGATGTTTGTTTTCCACTTTATCCCCATCCCACAATCTTTTTGTCAGTTTATATCCCCCCTTTTTCCAGTTGCTATGGTAAGGGGAGTTGTTACTGTACATAGTCCGCCTATATGGTATTTACACCCCTACTCCTATTCTGTACTTCCTTTCCTTGAATCCTGGGCTCATTTATCACCCGTTTGCCAATAATGCAGTTCCTTTAGAGAGGTTCTAGTCACCTGCTAGCAAAAGACGATGTGATCAACTAATTGGTCCTCTTCTTCTAAGGACTCAATATCAGCCTTATGGCGTGTAACCATCAGAGCTGATATGGGTCTAGTAATGACTGATTCTGAATCTAAAAGGGAAAACTCGTATTCAGATTATTAGAAAAATACTTGTAACTAGAGATGAGCTGAGCTGAAAATTTCAAGATTCGGTTCGGGTTCAGGTTTGCCAGTTTGCACCATAATTTGGTTTCAGCTTAAACTGGTTCATTCCAGTCCAGAAGTGCAAATAAATTGTTATATAAAAGGATCCAAACCCCTTTCTAGCTCTCTATATCAAACACAACCTTTATAATGTTGAAGTGACATCAAGAGATATGACTATGGGTAAACAGATGGCCGTCGGAGGTAACAAACAGCCAAGTCGGAAAACAGACCAAATTTTATAGTACCAGTTTTGAAGTAATGTGTATTACTTTGCTGGATTTTGGCATTTGGCAGTGGAAAAAATTGCCAAACTACGGCCTATTCGTACTAAATTAGTTCCATGTGGCATGAATTATCTGGTTTTGATTTCAGACACATAATGAAAGTTTTCACTCTTGGTCTCATCTGTCATAAAGGCTACTTGTAAGGCATTATGGGAAAGTCCTCTTGATTTCTGAGGTTATATGATTCTTCCTTTCTGCTTTCTCCGTGCCTTCACATGGTGGCCACCATTTTAACTGAACAGCAAAAAATTTGGGTTAGCATGAACCCAAAATATTTGGAATGTTTGGGCCAAACAGAGTACAGCATTCGGCCAATCAACGCTGGTTCTGCTGGAGACTCATCTGTGAAGAGGCGGAGTCTAAAATCTAACCAGATTGGAGACTGTTGTGGACCGATCTTAGACTCCGCCTCCTTCGGCAGCACCAGTGTTGATTGGCCGAATGCTGTACTCTGTATGGCATTCGGCCAATCAACGCTGGTCAATGCATTCCTATGCTGAGATGTAGCAGTGCTGGCCGTGCGCTCAGCTTGCCTACTGCGGAGATGCAGCCGAGCTGAGCGCATGGCCAGCACTGCTACACCGGAGAACTGCTGCTACATATGCTACATCTCGGCATAGGAATGCATTGACCAGCATTGATTGGCCGAATGCCATACAGAGTACAGCATTCGTCCAATCGACGCTGGTTCTGCTGGAGGAGGCGGAGTCTAAGATCGGTCCACAGCAGTCTCCATTCTGGTCCGATCTTAGACTCTGCCTCCTCACAGACGAACCTCTGGCAGAACCAGTGTTGATTGGCCGAATGCTGTACTCTGTATGGCATTCGGCCAATCAACGCTGGTCAATGCATTCCTATGGGAAAAAGTCAGCTCGGGCATATCGCAAGCTGACAGGGATCCCGACGTAATACAGTGACTTGGGCATGTTAGATGCCCCAGGCATGCTTTCCCTGCAGTCCCAGTTGCATTTCAGGGTGTTGGCATCATTTCCTGGGGTGTCATAGTGGACTTGGTGACTCTCCTGAGTCGAAGAGTGGGATCCCCTGAAACAAGCATTTTTTTTTCCCCATAGACCAGCCCTGGGCAATGTAGGGCCCGCGAGCCACATTCGGCCCTCTGACTGCTTCTATCCGGCCCGCATAGCTAGTTGAAGTTTTTTCAAGGACCTTGGATGATGTCACCAGGATAGGCTATGCCTCGTTAGTGGGCGGAGCCACACGGGACTGTGTGCTTGCTGCAAGCTGCGTGTGAGACAGCATGTGTGAGCAAGAGGGGGGAACTAGGGGCAGATGTAGGGGGGCAGTTAAACTGAATGCATATGGAGAGGGGACATTAAACTAGGGGGCAGATGGAGAAGGATATTAACCCATGGGGGGTAGCTGGAGGGGGACATGTCTGCCTCTAGTTGCCCCCAGTTTAATGTCCCCTCTAGTTTCTGCTAGTTTATACTGGGGCACCAGTGGGACATTTGGAGAGAAACGTTATAATGTGGGGGTGTATAATGTTAGGGTGACTGTAGGAGGATTTTACTTTGTGGGGCCATGGAAAAATGATTGAGAATGGGCGGCATCAGCGGAGAAGTGAGTGGAGCTAAATTTGCCGCTGTGTGCATGGCCCTCTAGAACCGTTACAATTTCTCATGTGGCCCCATGGGAAAATTAATTGCCCACCCCTGCCATAGACTATAATGGGTTTCGATATTCGTTCGAATAGTCGAATATTGAGGGGCTATTCGAAATGAATATCGAATATTTTACTGTTCCTCATCTCTATTTAAGATATCCGATTCCAGACCTTTATGTCCCAAAGTAAAGCAATGTCAGGTGGACATTAAGGAGATAAATAGCTGTGCCCTTTTTGCAGGAATGAAGTGATTTTCCATGCAATAAATGCAGATGAGTGCACAGGCAGAGGCCTAGTACTGCAGTATATGCTGCAAGGCTCTTCAAGCATGTCCAGAGGTAATGAATCTCCCACTGACGTACATGGACTTGTGTACACTGCTATCTTATATCGCACAGTGTAAATGAATTTCCTTCTGTCTTAATTTGCTGCTCGTCAAACACAATTTATTTTGCCATTAGGCTTTGTCTAAAAGGCTCTTAAATCTACATTAACCTTCCCGAAACCCCAAACAGGTCGCTGCTCGCTTGTTGTTGTTTTTCCAGGTGTTCATTTTAGGAAATCTGCCAAAACATCCATTTCTCACAGTGACAATGGAGAAACTAAATCACTAGCAAGAACGCTGCACGACCTGTAGTTCTTCAGCTGTTATGGGACTAGAAGACACAGGACAACTACAGTTAGAATGTGCAAAGTGACGCTATGTCTCTATTGACTTTCATATAAAGCTGAGTGCTTGCATATCTATCTATCTATCTATCTATCTATCTATCTATCTATCTATCATCTATCTGTCTGTCTGTCTGTCTATCTAATCTATCAACCTATCTATTGACTTTCATATAAATCTGAGTGCTTGCATATCTATCTCTCTCTATCTATATCTATCTATCTCTCTATCTATCTATATTTATCTATCATCTATCTATCATCTATCTATCTATCTATCTCTCTATTAGAGATGAGCGAACAGTGTTCTATCGAACACATGTTCGATCGGATATCAGGGTGTTCGCCATGTTCGAATCGAATCGAACACCACGTGGTAAAGTGCGCCAAAATTCGATTCCCCTCCCACCTTCCCTGGCGCCTTTTTTGCACCAATAACAGCGCAGGGGAGGTGGGACAGGAACTACGACACTGGGGGCATTGAAAAAAATTGGAAAAAGTCATTGGCTGCCGAAATCAGGTGACCTCCATTTTAGACGAATAGTGGATTTCAAATCCGGGTCATATGAGAATGTGAACTTTGTGACTATGAGACAGGGATAGCTGTACAGGCAGGGATAGCTAGGGATAACCTTTATTTAGGGGGGAATGTTATTAAAAATAACTTTTTGGGGCTCTATCGGGTGTGTAATTGTGATTTTTGTGAGATAAACTTTTTCCCATAGGGATGCATTGGCCAGCGCTGATTGGCCGAATTCCGTACTCTGGCCAATCAGTGCTGGCCAATGCATTCTATTAGCTTGATGAAGCAGAGTGTGCACAAGGGTTCAAGCGCACCCTCGGCTCTGATGTAGCAGAGCCGAGGCTGCACAAGGGTTCAAGCGCACCCTCGGCTCTGATGTAGGAGAGCCGAGGGTGCACTTGAACCCTTGTGCACCCTCGGCTCTGCTACATCAGAGCCGAGGGTGCGCTTGAACCCTTGTGCACACTCTGCTTCATCAAGCTAATAGAATGCATTGGCCAGCGCTGATTGGCCAATGTATTCTATTAGCCTGATGAAGTAGAGCTGAATGTGTGTGCTAAGCACACACATTCAGCTCTACTTCATCGGGCTAATAGAATGCATTGGCCAGCGCTGATTGGCCAGAGTACGGAACTCGACCAATCAGCGCTGGCTCTGCTGGAGGAGGCGGAGTCTAAGATCGCTCCACACCAGTCTCCATTCAGGTCCGACCTTAGACTCCGCCTCCTCCGGCAGAGCCAGCGCTGATTGGCCGAAGGCTGGCCAATGCATTCCTATGCGAATGCAGAGACTTAGCAGTGCTGAGTCAGTTTTGCTCAACTACACATCTGATGCACACTCGGCACTGCTACATCAGATGTAGCAATCTGATGTAGCAGAGCCGAGGGTGCACTAGAACCCCTGTGCAAACTCAGTTCACGCTAATAGAATGCATTGGCCAGCGCTGATTGGCCAATGCATTCTATTAGCCCGATGAAGTAGAGCTGAATGTGTGTGCTAAGCACACACATTCAGCACTGCTTCATCAAGCCAATACAATGCATTAGCCAGTGCTGATTGGCCAGAGTACGGAATTCGGCCAATCAGCGCTGGCTCTGCTGGAGGAGGCGGAGTCTAAGGTCGCTCCACACCAGTCTCCATTCAGGTCCGACCTTAGACTCCGCCTCCTCCGGCAGAGCCAGCGCTGATTGGCCGAAGGCTGGCCAATGCATTCCTATGCGAATGCATACTTAGCAGTGCTGAGTCAGTTTTGCTCAACTACACATCTGATGCACACTCGGCACTGCTACATCAGATGTAGCAATCTGATGTAGCAGAGCCGAGGGTGCACTAGAACCCCTGTGCAAACTCAGTTCACGCTAATAGAATGCATTGGCCAGCGCTGATTGGCCAATGCATTCTATTAGCCCGATGAAGTAGAGCTGAATGTGTGTGCTAAGCACACACATTCAGCACTGCTTCATCAAGCCAATACAATGCATTAGCCAGTGCTGATTGGCCAGAGTACGGAATTCGGCCAATCAGCGCTGGCTCTGCTGGAGGAGGCGGAGTCTAAGGTCGGACCTGAATGGAGACTGGTGTGGAGCGATCTTAGACTCCGCCTCCTCCAGCAGAGCCAGCGCTGATTGGTCGAGTTCCGTACTCTGGCCAATCAGCGCTGGCCAATGCATTCTATTAGCCCGATGAAGTAGAGCTGAATGTGTGTGCTTAGCACACACATTCAGCTCTACTTCATCGGGCTAATAGAATGCATTGGCCAATCAGCGCTGGCCAATGCATTCTATTAGCGTGAACTGAGTGTGCACAAGGGTTCAAGCGCACCCTCGGCTCTGATGTAGCAGAGCTGAGGGTGCACAAGGGTTCAAGTGCACCCTCGGCTCTCCTACATCAGAGCCGAGGGTGCGCTTGAACCCTTGTGCACACTCTGCTTCATCAAGCTAATAGAATGCATTGGCCAGCACTGATTGGCCAGAGTACGGAATTCGGCCAATCAGCGCTGGCCAATGCATTCTATTAGCCCGATGAAGTAGAGCTGAATGTGTGTGCTAAGCACACACATTCAGCACTGCTTCATCACGCCAATACAATGCATTAGCCAGTGCTGATTGGCCAGAGTACGGAATTCGGCCAATCAGCGCTGGCTCTGCTGGAGGAGGCGGAGTCTAAGATCGCTCCACACCAGTCTCCATTCAGGTCCGACCTTAGACTCCGCCTCCTCCAGCAGAGCCAGCGCTGATTGGTCGAGTTCCGTACTCTGGCCAATCAGCGCTGGCCAATGCATTCTATTAGCCCGATGAAGTAGAGCTGAATGTGTGTGCTTAGCACACACATTCAGCTCTACTTCATCGGGCTAATAGAATGCATTGGCCAGCGCTGATTGGCCGAATTCCGTACTCTGGCCAATCAGCACTGGCTAATGCATTGTATTGGCTTGATGAAGCAGTGCTGAATGTGTGTGCTTAGCACACACATTCAGCTCTACTTCATCGGGCTAATAGAATGCATTGGCCAATCAGCGCTGGCCAATGCATTCTATTAGCGTGAACTGAGTTTGCACAGGGGTTCTAGTGCACCCTCGGCTCTGCTACATCAGATTGCTACATCTGATGTAGCAGTGCCGAGTGTGCATCAGATGTGTAGTTGAGCAAAACTGACTCAGCACTGCTAAGTCTGCATTCGCATAGGAATGCATTGGCCAGCCTTCGGCCAATCAGCGCTGGCTCTGCCGGAGGAGGCGGAGTCTAAGGTCGGACCTGAATGGAGACTGGTGTGGAGCGACCTTAGACTCCGCCTCCTCCAGCAGAGCCAGCGCTGATTGGCCGAATTCCGTACTCTGGCCAATCAGCACTGGCTAATGCATTGTATTGGCTTGATGAAGCAGTGCTGAATGTGTGTGCTTAGCACACACATTCAGCTCTACTTCATCGGGCTAATAGAATGCATTGGCCAGCGCTGATTGGCCGAATTCCGTACTCTGGCCAATCAGCACTGGCTAATGCATTGTATTGGCTTGATGAAGCAGTGCTGAATGTGTGTGCTTAGCACACACATTCAGCTCTACTTCATCGGGCTAATAGAATGCATTGGCCAATCAGCGCTGGCCAATGCATTCTATTAGCGTGAACTGAGTTTGCACAGGGGTTCTAGTGCACCCTCGGCTCTGCTACATCAGATTGCTACATCTGATGTAGCAGTGCCGAGTGTGCATCAGATGTGTAGTTGAGCAAAACTGACTCAGCACTGCTAAGTCTGCATTCGCATAGGAATGCATTGGCCAGCCTTCGGCCAATCAGCGCTGGCTCTGCCGGAGGAGGCGGAGTCTAAGGTCGGACCTGAATGGAGACTGGTGTGGAGCGACCTTAGACTCCGCCTCCTCCAGCAGAGCCAGCGCTGATTGGCCGAATTCCGTACTCTGGCCAATCAGCACTGGCTAATGCATTGTATTGGCTTGATGAAGCAGTGCTGAATGTGTGTGCTTAGCACACACATTCAGCTCTACTTCATCGGGCTAATAGAATGCATTGGCCAGCGCTGATTGGCCGAATTCCGTACTCTGGCCAATCAGCACTGGCTAATGCATTGTATTGGCTTGATGAAGCAGTGCTGAATGTGTGTGCTTAGCACACACATTCAGCTCTACTTCATCGGGCTAATAGAATGCATTGGCCAATCAGCGCTGGCCAATGCATTCTATTAGCGTGAACTGAGTTTGCACAGGGGTTCTAGTGCACCCTCGGCTCTGCTACATCAGATTGCTACATCTGATGTAGCAGTGCCGAGTGTGCATCAGATGTGTAGTTGAGCAAAACTGACTCAGCACTGCTAAGTCTGCATTCGCATAGGAATGCATTGGCCAGCCTTCGGCCAATCAGCGCTGGCTCTGCCGGAGGAGGCGGAGTCTAAGGTCGGACCTGAATGGAGACTGGTGTGGAGCTATCTTAGACTCCGCCTCCTCCAGCAGAGCCAGCGCTGATTGGTCGAGTTCCGTACTCTGGCCAATCAGCACTGGCCAATGCATTTCTATGGGGAAAAGTTAGCTTGCGAAAATCGCAAACTGACAGGGATTTCCATGAAATAAAGTGACTTTTATGCCCCCAGACATGCTTCCCCTGCTGTCCCAGTGTCATTCCAGGGTGTTGGTATCATTTCCTGGGGTGTCATAGTGGACTTGGTGACCCTCCAGACACGAATTTGGGTTTCCCCCTTAACGAGTTTATGTTCCCCATAGACTATAATGGGGTTCGAAACCCATTCGAACACTCGAACAGTGAGCGGCTGTTCGAATCGAATTTCGAACCTCGAACATTTTAGTGTTCGCTCATCTCTACTCTCTATCTACCTATCTCTCTATCTATCTATATTTATCTATCATCTATCTATCTATCTATCTATCTATCTATCTATCTATCTATCTATCTCCTATCTATCTATCTATCTATCTATCAATCATGCGATCTCATGTGATTACTGGGTATCCGTTCTTGCCCTGCAGCCAGTCATTATGATAAATAATCTTTCCAATCACAGTCAGACGACTTTTATCTCATGTATGGTTAGCTGTAAAGCGTGAGTGTGTCATTATTTAAGTTGCTCACTCAGTTGAGGAGTGGAAAGACAGATATATTGTACAACACAGAGACAGTCATGTTCCCTGCCAATTCTCAATGTTCCATGGCTGCTCTGAGATCTTCCGCACTCAAATATTTATAGCCCGGAGGATCACTATGTTAATGAGTTAGAACATGGCTCAGAGGACATTTGGCATTAGACAACTCTTGGCGTTTGGAAGAGATAGTTTGTTAGTCAGGCGCAACCTTGCTATTCTGGCTGACAGTTAATTTAAGCCCTGACAAACTATTAATGTCATCCATAATTTATGTCTAATTTCTTTATCCTTTCTTATTGTTTTAAAGGGAAAGAGTCGATAGATAGATAGATAGATAGATAGATAGATAGATAGATAGACAATAAGATAGATAGATAGATAGATAGATAGATAGATAGATGATAGATAGATAGATAGATAGATAGATAGATAGACAATAAGATAGATAGATAGATAGATAGATAGATAGATGATAGATAGATAGATAGACAATAAGATAGATAGGTAGATAGATAGATAGATAGACAATAAGATAGATAGATAGATAGATAGATAGATAGATAGACAATAAGATAGATAGATGATAGATAGATAGATAGATAGATAGATGATAGATAGATAGATAGATAGATAGATAGATAGATAGATATTCTGATCATTTTTTGAGATGACTCCTCAAAAACCTTTAAATAATCATCATCTCCAAAAGTGAATATCTTGTCACACATCCGCTGAGATTCTTAATGCTCCCAAGACATCTTTATTAAGACATGGGTCAGCCAAACTTTGATAAGCGACCACAAATAGCAGAAGCATTCCCGAAATAGAGATGAGACCACAGAATGAAAACATCACCTCTTCAGTGTGGTCTAACAGTGTCATCCTGCCTATGAAAAGCAGTCATTGCTTTTGAATGTGGAATTACCCACAATGCCCTGCTGTTGTGAAAACATTTGTGATGGTGGGATATGTAGAAATCTGTTTGCTCAGTACTTTGTGGTTTGTATTTAATCTTACTAAGCAGATTCAGGGAATTTTAGGAATGTGTAAATATTTTGTATTTCTTCCATCACAAAAATGTACATAGAAGAAAAAAAAAGAAAATAGCTCCCCCTTCTGGAGGTGACTCATAGCACTATTCCTATCTAGCCCCATCCTTTCATCATTTTGTAGGTCTGAGGGTCCCTGTTCTCCTTCATTATCATCCCCCTTCCTATGCCTTGTAGAACAGAACGTTATTGGTATCAATGGCCTTTTTCTTGCCATTTTTGCTCATGCCAATGCAGTGGGACTTGCCATTAAACTGGTTTGGTATAGGGCTACTCCTGATGGTAGCGATCCCATGATAATCATCCTTCAACTGGAGAAGCTGAGGTTGAAGCATGAAGAGTACAAATATATACCGAGGGGGATGGGGACAGCCTAAAATGGTTTCTTTTCTCTTTATGCTCTAGTTTGCAAACACAAAGGGCCCCAGGAACATAATTTCATAGTCCTGAAGTTCATACAAGATCTTTGACAGGATCCTAATCTAGCATGTGCCATATATAGAACTGGTGTCCTCCTATATGGTAGAAGGCTCCGCCCCTCTGACTCTAGGGTGTGGGTGTGACTACAACTTCTATACCCACTAGGTCCATTCCTCTAAGAGGCCAATATAACCTGGACACAGTTGGCTAAACATTGAGATGGCTTATCCATTTATACATTGAGGAGACCCCCAAGATATATAAGATGCATAAATAAAAATATATTTTAGGCAAAAGAGAAATAACAAAGGTAGAGAACTTTTTTTTCAACATATATGTATCTATTGCCTTGCTTAGAAGACTTTTTGTATATGGATGGGCTTTTATCCATCAAAAACTTAATCACATTTTTGATTCCATTATTCAGAATAGGAAGACTATTGTTGCATTATTGAGCAAATTTGCCCCTTATGACTCTTAGAAAGCTGTAGGATCGTCCTTATGAGAGCTGAAATTGCCACCATATTGGTTGTTGTCAGTGGTGTAACTAGGAATGGCGGGACCCCGTGGTGAACTTTTGACATGGGTCCTCCAACTGACACCGACGCCGAAGACCTCGACTGACCCCTCCTCCGCATTCCTGCGCGCTCTATTATGTCCCTTAGTGGCCCCTGCACACAGTATTATGTCCCTTAGTGGCACCTGCACACAGTATTGTGGCCCCTGCACACAGTATTATGTCCCATAGTCGCCCCTGCGCACACTATTATGTCCCACTGTGGACACCCATAAACACTTATTATACTCTGGGGTTTTTTCAGACCCCAGAGTATAATAATCGGAGACCCGGGGGAATAAAAACATAAAAAACTACTGTTTCTTACCTGTCCCCCAGCTCCTACGCTGTCGGCCTCCGCTGCCGTCCTTCTTCAATGACATCGGACGTCACATGACCCGGGACGTAGGCCAGGTTCATGTGACGTCAGAGACGTCAGACAACTAGGAAGGAGGCCTGCCTGGATCGTGGAGAGGAAAGTAACAGTGTTTTTTATGTTTCTTACCTCTCCCGGGCCTCTGATCATTATACTCGGGGGTCTGCAAAGACCCCCGAGTATAATGATAGTGTTTATGGGACCCGCAGTGTCACTTACCGATCCCGGCCCAGCCAGTAACGGCCTATTAAAAAAAAAAAAAAAAGCAGCGGTAGCGGCTGTCACTGGGCCCCCTGATGTCCTGGGCCCTGTGGCAGCCGCTACCACGGTAGTTACGCCACTGGTTGTTGTACTGCTTTCTCCATAACTAGTTATAACTATAAAACAACTGGCTAGAAGACAATTATAGCGTTCCATAAATAACATGGAGTAATGAGAATATTCCGTAGTGACTCTTATCTAAGTTTGAATGAATTTTTGTGATTTGGAGCGGTGTACTAGCATTGAACTGCTTTGCCACGGCGGACCTGTTCAGCTGTGTATGATTCATGGTCCACAACCTCTCAGGACCCTTGTCAATTTTTTGTATAAACCTCCAGAGTTCCATAAAAGAGTTTTTTTTTACATACTCCCTCTCCGCTTTTCCTCTGTGATACAGCTGTGGTCAATGACTTCCATTCCTGTTTTCATGATTGCGTCATAGACATAAAATGAGAATTTTTGAAATGCTTTATAATAACATAAGACCTTGATTGTAAGAACACGTGTATGCGAGGACATGGATAATGATGTGCCTGGTGGGGGCATTTTACACATCTCCTACACACAATCATTTGTGTGTCCATTTCTCCAGACATTGGTGAGATCACAGAAGCGTAAATCTATTCACAGATTCAAGTAAGGCTTTTGGGAGCAAGAACTTTTGAAGGCAAATACATTTTCATTGAACCTGGACAAGAAAAGGAATTGAGGTTACGTATAGGAAGAATGTTACTGGAGCTATGTGAATCAAAACTGAAGGATATAATTATAGTGACTACATAGTTACCAGGGGTCAAAATGTAGCTAGTTCCACCCCCATTCCCCTGTGACTCTTTACATAGCTCCTTAAAGTGTAGCTGAACAATCCAATGTCTTTTCAGATTAAGCATGTTAGTGTATGAAGAATAACATTACTATTATGTGAATTGTATCCTGAATTTTTTGTGAATCAGTGGGTAGAGCATAACTGCTATGAGATCTCCCATAATGAGTAAATAGAAGAGGAGATCGTATCCCCCTTTTTGTAACAGACCCTCAGAAGCAGCATGGACGACTTTAAACAGCAGTACTGAGTATAGTCGTAAGTCCAGCACTGGGGTGAGATAAAAGCCTTACTAGAAGCTGCAATCCAGTCTCTTTGTGTCTCTGTACCTCTCGCTGACTTCAGCTTCTTACTCCTCATCTTCTTCCTACCTCTATAGTGTACATTTTATCAGTAAATTCAGAGTACATAAGGCAGAGTGAAGCGAATGAAGGGGGTGATTCTAGTATTTTTCTCTAACAACATGTATTACAGCCTTCATCTGTACCATTGATTTAGAAAGAAACATATAAGTATACTAGCGTGATACAATGTACCCACTTAGGTAAAGACAACCAAATTTTAGTTTGGGAGATGAGAAAGATTTGTTCCCTCATAGTTATTTGGTCCGGATTTTGACGTGGAATCTGCGTCAAAATTCGGATCAAAAAACCACCTCCCATTGAATTCAATGGTAGCCCATAATTTCCTTTTTCCGCGAAAAGAAGTGACCTGCCCTATCTTGATGCGGATTCCGCAGCGTCCGCGTCAAGACAATGCCTCCGGACTAGGCCTATTTATTTGGGTCTAGACCGGAGCGGAAAGCGGCAACTGTCGGAATCCGCAACAGTTACGGCTATCCGTGGTAGGCGCATTTTGGTCCAAAATCCATACCAAATAACTACGTGTGAACTAGCCCTTAGGATACAAAACATTATCTAATCTGTTTATTGTTATATACCTATTAGTTGTGTTAGCAGGTCTTGTCCTGTAAATACAACACATCAGCAAGCTCACCAAGCAAATAGCCGAAGCCTCATGGCACATGGATCTATTTTGAGTGAACATCCACAGAATAAACAGGAAGGAATAATCCAGCGTTGCAGAAGATAAAATTGATTGATATTTTATTGTCTCACAAATAAATTGTTTCCACAAATTTTCATTTGTGAGACAGTAAAATATTGATCAAGATGAAGATTGTTATCTTCTGGAGTGCGGAGTTATTCCTTCCTGTTAACTTCCAGCATGCTCTAGAGATGTCAAGGATAGAGACCATAGCCCTGAGTGACTGACTATTGGTGCCAACATTCAAAAGCCTTCCAAATATTTTGATACTACTTTCCTCTCTGTTACCAACAGCGTTGAGTTTGTTCAGTTCACTTAAGGTCAGTTGTCTGACATCAGCAATAAAAACTGTATTAGGATCTGAAGTGTTTTTACATTGAATATTATTAGAAATGCTTTTGGTTCTGCAGTGAACACACTCTATAAATAATAATTAGCCATAGTTACGCTATGTCACACTAGTGTTTGAGATTCCGTTCTTCGGGTCCACTTGGGAACCTGAAAAACAGAAACCCTATCCACTTAAAGAATCTCAAACACATGGCCATACATGTTGCAGAAATGTTGCATTTTTGGTTGGTGCAGGATCGCAGTGGAAAACAATGCTGCATTTTACAGTACCAGCAAAGTCAGGCCTGGTTCACATCTGCGTTTGGTATTCC
The DNA here is from genome assembly GCF_031893055.1 of Leptodactylus fuscus. NCBI lineage: Eukaryota > Metazoa > Chordata > Amphibia > Anura > Leptodactylidae > Leptodactylus > Leptodactylus fuscus. The sequence continues at coordinate 49,779,506 of NC_134270.1, read as the reverse complement.
GTTTGGGGAGTCTGCATGGGAACCCCCAGAACGGACTACTGAACACATTGAGAAGCAGTGAGCAATGAAAGCACATGGACCCCATAGACTATAATGGGGTCCATGTGTTTTCCCCGCAGTGTCTGTACGAGTCATGTGGAGAGGAAAGTAGTTCATAAAGTACTTTTCTCTGCACATGTTCCTTGCGGAAAACACACGGACCCCATTATAGTCTATGGGGACCATGTGCTTTCATAAGCTCACTGCTTGCCAAGGTGTTTGGTATTCCACTCAGAGGGTTCCCATGTAGAATCCCCGAACGGAATACGGAAAACGCTGATGTGAACCGGGCCTCAGTAAAATTTTGATTAATGTCATTCGCGCATTATGGAAAAAGCACACCAATTTCAGGTGTAGAAGCACAAGAGTTTTCACTATGGATTTAATAAGGGTAAAAAACTCAGAAAGAAAGACGCAGCAAAAATACAATGAAAAACGCTACAGAAAAAAATGGGATGTGTTTTATTTCCACTGCTATTTTTTCATCTGCGGTTTACTACATGGAACCTTAGCTTTATACTAAAACCCTATGTTATGGAAAGCTGCTTCTTTTGTTAGATTTTGCTGTGGGTTTTTTGAGCCAAAGTCAAGAGGCCTTTAGGGTCCATTCACATGGAGTTTTTTGGCGAAGAAAAAATCCGCTTTAGGAATTAGGATTTTTTTTTCCCTCCAGCACAGTGTATGGACCTTGAAAAACTACTAGCGCTTTTTGCCTATTCCATGTGGAATAGACAAGCCTCCATTGACTGCGTTGTTTTTCACAGGCGGAATCCGCTTGAAGGAAGCTTTTTTTTCCACTAGCGGAACCCATAGAACTCTATGGGGAGGCGTTTTATCCACGTGGATTCAGCACCAAGATCCTCACCAAAAAACTCCGTGGGAACTGCCCCTAATACTTTACCTCCCTTTATGATCCATTCCTCACCTGTATAATCATGTGATCTATGACAACTGCAGTCCGGCAGGATTTCTTCTCCTTGTGACTGCCATTACGTTACAATGCAGCCGTACACATCTGTGTTTTTACTTATATTAAATACATGAAAATGACTAAAAATGCAAAACATGTGTTTTCGAGAAACATATACTTTAACATGAGTAAAAACACAGATGATACAATAGCATCCTTAAAGGGCTTTTCCCACGAAAGACATTTATGGTTTATCTGCATGATATATCCTAAATGTCTGATAGATGGAGATCCCACCTGTGGTCTCAGAACTGAGTCCAGTAATAAAAGTCCCCAATACATAGCGTGTCACCTTCCTTACTGTAATTAAAAAAGCATGCAGTTATTAATTAAAAAAGCAGCATGTGAACTCAGCCTTACTGTGTCCAGTGAAAGCACTGGCCGCCCACCCCCGCGTGCAGCACCCTAAAAGGACACTCGCCATGAAATACAAAACAATTGTGCAGAATGAGGATGGAAAGCTTTCTGCCGAGTCTCATTATTTCTGCTCATTAGTCTCCACATTCTGGCCTGCAAGTGCTTGATCTGTTGTCTTATACAAGACACGATTCAGTCACATGATCCTGTTAATATTGTTAAGTATGCAAAACGCTGAACTCCTCTGCTTGTTAACTTGACCTTACTTAATGTCTGACAGCTGGTTAGCATGTTCACATCAGAAAATATGTTTCTTGGAAATCCATTACAGGGCAAACAAGTCCAGAGAAACCTTAGCACGGCTTACAGGTTAAAGCTGTATGCATGCTCTTTCAGATAAGGCAAGGGCTAGGATACCTGCAAAATGAGACGAGTATTGAAACAGATATTTCTGGCTCTGTAGGGTACATATAGGGGCACATTTATTAGGCCTCTTGTGTCTTTTTTGGTATTAATTGCACCTTTTTGTGGTGTTTTTCTGCTCTGCATTTATAAAGCATTATGCTGCCCTCTCCACTTTTGCTTTTTGTCAGGGGTATAGCCTAAATGGAGATCCTTGTCACACTGTATTTATGGCTGGTACCTTTTTAAAAAGGGGTAAAAAAGGCTCCAGCCCATGGTCAGCATAAAAAAACCTGTCCGGTAAGATAGTATTAAAAAGGGGCAAGTGTACATAGCTTATAAAGGTGCATCGAAACTAATACATGCACAACATCTAACAAGGAGGTGCGACATCATAAATAGACACCACAGTAAGGCCGGGTTCACACGGAGTATTCTGGCTCGTGATTTGGTACGTAGACGCCGCGGGATCTTTTGCAGGCCGTATACGCTCCCATTGTTTTCAATGGGAGCCGGTACCGTATACACGGCGCTATTTTGTGGCCGTGATTTTGCGGCATCACCCCTCAGCCTTAATAGGATATGACTTCTCTCCAGTTTCTTTTTCAATAGCCATGTGCCAGAACTATTTTACAACTTTGCTGCCAATCATGTTATGCTGATTATATTAGTCCAACCTGTTCTTTGTCTGTTCAATGTATTAAAACTACCTCTTTCCCTCCATTAAGGCAGACCCCAGGGGCGTAACTACCGCCATAGCAGCGGAGGCAGCTGCCACAGGGCCCGGGACATTAGGGACATTAGTGTCTTTGCAGACCCCCGAGTATAATGATTGGCGGACCAGGAGAGGTAAGGGAACGTAAAAAACACGTTACTTACCTCTCCACGATCCTGCCAGGCCTCCTTCCCACTTGTCTGACGTCTCTGATGTCACATGAACCCGGCCTGCTTCCTGGGTCATGTGAGGTCCGACGTCATATAAGAAGGGCAGCAGCGTAGAAGACAGCGTAGGAGCCAGGGGACAGGTAAGAAACAGTAATTTTTTATGTTTTTATTCCCCCTGGTCTCCGATTATTATACTCTGTATGTAGAGTATAATAATTGTTTATGAGTGTCCACTATGGGCTATAATACTGTGTGCAGGGGCCACTATGGGACATAATACTGTGTGCAGGGGTCACTATGGGGTATAATACTGTGTGCAGGGGCCACTAAGGGACATAATACTGTGTGCAGGAGTCACTATGGGGGATAATACTGTGTACAGGGGCCACTATGGGGCATAATACTGTGTACAGGGGCCACTATGGGGCATAATACTGTGTGCAGAGGCCACTATGGAGGATAATACTGTGTACAGGGGCCACTAAGGGACATAATACTGTGTGCAGGGGTCACTATGGGGGATAATACTGTGTACAGGGGCCACTATGGGGCATAATACTGTGTACAGGGGCCACTATGGGGCATAATACTGTGTGCAGAGGCCACTATGGAGGATAATACTGTATGCAGGGGCCACTAAGGGACATAATACTGTGTGCAGGGCTTACTAAGGGACATAATTGAGTGTGGAGGAGGGGGTCAGTCGAGGTCTTCGGTGTCGGTTGTGGGGGGAGGGCCATGTCAAAAGTTCGCCACAGTGCCCTGCCATTCCTAGTTACGCCACTGGCAGACCCCACTATATACACCATAGCTGTGTGTGTATGTGTGTTTCTCTAAGCTAGCTTATACATCAACTTTATGAATTCGGTGATACTTAGAGCAGATTATGCTTTACCCACTCTTGGCTTTGGGTGAAAAAGACACAACAAAATTTGCAATAAAAAAAAAGCATTGGGGCCTTAAGCCTAAAGGCTATGGTCTAGGGGCAGGTATGCTTTCTGTGTTCTTTACTGTATTCTTGTGCCTTCTGAAGTTCCTTAAAAACTGTCCATGTCTCCATATAAAGGAAAAACCATATTTTAGTCAATAATAAATAAACTTTTTTATTTTTTTCCATTTAGAGTAAATTATACCTTCGTGCTCTTTAGTATTTACCTGCCATCGTAGCCATCATAAGCCTTTGTTACATAATATGCTTTAATAGGAATTTTTTATTAAGAAAATGAATGTTTGCAAATTTCACAATGGACTTAATGTGTTACTTGACAGGTGTTGATAAACATAAAATAATCTTATCTAGATGGGAACAGGCTTCTGTACATACACCTGTGCAATCGCAGATTATGTGACAAACACTTACTGCTTGAAGGGCTTTTAGCAGTGAAATTGATGCTCTACATGTATCCAGCAGCTGCCTGTCTGCTCTTCTGTCTTTTTTTTAGTAACATAATGCACAGCAACTCTGAGTCTTGGGAAAATAAAATAAAGCAGACAAGTGATGGTAGAACATATGCAGAATGCCCACGGCTAAATTACCGAAAATAAGCAGAAGATGAAAATAAAAACAACTGCAGTACCACATATCGGCCACAGGACAGAAACAGCCTAACAATATAGTAGTTTTTGATGTTTTTATTTTTAAAAGAAGCAAAAAAAACCCCACTTTATTCTATCCCTGCACCCCGCACCTGATTGTCTGTGGTTCCTCCATTCTGCACTCTTATCCCTACAATTCAGATTCTTCTTTGCTCCTGATCAGACATTATATTGGTTTGTATAATTGTAATAACAATAATAATATATTTTATTTATATAGCGCCAACATATTCCGCAGCGCTGTACAATTTGTAGGGTTGAAGTACAGACAGAAAGATACATTACAAAGAAATAGTGAATTCACACAATGAGACTGAGGGCCCTGCTATGAGGTAGAGGGGGTGACACAAGAGGTAGCAGGGGCGGCATTGCTTATACAGTGGACAATTTTATAATAGAGGTTACTGTCATTACACAAACATAGGACTGTATGAGCCATCACCAGTCGTGTCCTTTAATATGCAGGTGTTGCCCGGACATATAAGGTTAGCCTGAAACGGCATTATATCATGTGCAGTAATGTGGGAGTGGGAACAGAGGAGGGTTGGTTTTAGGGATTCTAATGACGGTACGGAAGGGTTTACATTAGGAATTGTGATAGACCTGTCTGAAAAGATGTGTCTTTAGTTTGCGCTTGAAGCTGTAGAAATTGGGAGTTAATCTGATTGTCCGGGATAGAGTATTCCAGAGAAGTGGTGCAACTCGGGAGAAGTCTTGTATACGAGCGTGGGAGGTTCTGATAATAGAGGATGTAAGTGTTAGGTCATTGTCTGTCTCTTTTTCTTTGCTATCAATCCCATGATGCCTCAAGACAGAATCACAAAGGCAACTAGAGACTTTACTATATTTACCTGCTTTGGGACAGAACAAATATCCTTCTATCTATATTCTTCCACATGAAGTAAGAGGCTGTAAATATGTATTAGGAGGCGTAGTCCTGACACACTGCACACCATTATAGTTGTGTGACAGATACTGTCTACTCATCAGTAGTTAGTGACAGAAGAGCCAGTGTGGGAGAGTCCACCATAAGTCGGAAAAGTCAGGGATCTATGTACTAGCTCCTGTACATTTTATCTGGTCAGAGTCCTATGACCTTACTAAAGCAAAGGATTGTTACAGATTTTGCATTGGGACCCTGTAGCTTCTCGTATCGGCAAATCTTTTTTTGGTGAAAAAATGGTGACTAGTTGTATTAACAATGGGGCTGGAAAAGACAACCCAATAATAGAATTACTGCTATGTCAATGAAATGATATATTTATTTATTTATTAATATTATTTCTTATATATGTATTTACTTTACAGGTAGCAGGACAAGAAGGGGTCGCCTTCACTCAAGGGAATGATCATGACAAGGCTCTGAATTATTTTACCCTAGCCATTATAGCCAGTAATAATAACCCGAAATACCTCCGTCAGCGCGCCACCTGCCTTCTTCATATGGGGGACTACCACAGCGCGGTCACAGATATGGACAAGGCCATCCAAAGGCACAGCGCTAATGACCTCAAGACACAAGTGGAGGACTTCTGCTGTAAGGGGCATCTCTTGTTATTACAGGATGATGAGGAATCTGCCTGCAGACAGTACATGAAGGCGCTGAGCCTGGACAGCTCTTTGACACTGCCGGCCATTAGCAGTACACCAGGAAAGCAACGGCTGGCGGAGATGTTCAGCCACGTCTCACATAAATATTATGAGCAGAAGCTTCTGGAGGAGTCCTGGAAAGTGACTGAATGTGGATTGCTTATCGATGACACCAATCAGGAGATGAAGAAACTCAAAGCCAAAATTAAAAGGGAGGCGTCAGGATGTATTGTCCATTAGGGAACATGCATAGAACTTTACATCTATAGAAACAGGTCAATAATCTTGTCCATAGGGCACAGTAGTGAGTATAGCGTAGTGAACATAGTAGATTTAATAGGTGACAACTATTTTCCCCAGCTCTAAATTGGCCCATATCAGTCATCAGAAGAGTCATAGCCATGATGGGTGTAGCACTGGCAGTATGGGATACCTGAGGGGTCCAAAGTCCCTTCTGTTACATAAAATAATAAATGATATTGAAGTCTAGGAGCTTCAGCTAATAAGCAAAGCGTAAAGCCACATACTACATATAGTTGTGCCCACAAAAAAAATTAGCCCTATGCATAAACATTGCTTTGTCTATTACGGCATACACTGTCTACCAATAAGTATTTGGACACCCAGTAAAGTTCGGCGGAGGTGAAGTTATGGTCTGGGGGTGCTTCTCCTGGTATGGAATAGGACCCATGGTCCCAGTGCATGGTAAACTGAACGCAGACGCCCATTGCACTATTCTAGATAACAGTGTGCTTCCTACATTATGGCAGTTCTATGGGTCGGACGAATGTTACTTCTAGGATGACAACGCCAGCTGTCATGTAGTGAGGTCTACCATGGCTGGGTACAGTGACAATCAGGTTAACCGACTGGACTGGCCTGCCCAGAGCCCAGACTTGAACCCTATCGAGCACCTCTGGGATGAGTTGGATCGCTGAACTAAGGGGTTCAGCAGCCGACCAAAATCGGTGAAAGAACTTACCTGTCTTCTCCAAGCCGAATAGAATAAAATACCACTAGCCATCATACAAGGACTTGTGGAAAGAATGCCCCGGATGGTTGAGGCTGTAAGTGCCGCTCGGACCACAGGTGTCCAAATACATAGTGGTAGATAGTATATGAAGGCCCCCTGTTCATGACCTCCATTTCCTCTTTGGGGCCCATCATGCAACCAGTTATGATATGGTTGGGATTTATGTGAATGATCAGGCTCAAATTGCCTCACAGTCTAATAATAGTAGGAATCTAATAGGAGGAGAAGCATATGTATGTGGCCAGCAACTGCAATACAGAGTTAATATTTTTATTAATAGATTAACCAAATCATCCTACAGGTACACCAGGGACGGCCTGATTTGCCAGATTTAATGCAGCCCTTGATGCACTTGTAGGCACATTTACATATGCATAAATAATCATTATCTCTGCATTGCTTGGTGGTCCGAAAGATATGTTTCTGCTCCAATTAAAAGCCACTACAGAGAACTATTAATGGTCTGGGAGGAATTTAGGACTTTAAAGACTCCTTTTATCTTTTCTGAGCCCAGATTCTCACAACTCAGTCCCATTCAAGAAAACCAGCATGTGTGCAGGATGTAATCCCTGGACTGAATTTGGCTGTATGAACTAAACTTCCTGCATTGAGAGATCCTGAGCATCTGAAGCGCTACTATACATAAAGCTGTAACACCCCTATAATACTGATCTTGCCATATAAGGAATGTACCATATGATGTAATATATACATGTATACACAATTGTAGCAGATTTCAACCTGCTGAGTGAAATATTTATTATTAAAATATGAAGAATTAATATGCGCTTTCTTTAATCTGTGTGTTAAAGGAAAAACATTAAATGATCACTAACTTTTCAGACACCTTAGGTTGGGTTCACACTAAAGTAAGTGTCCGACAGCTAGTGTCTGTTTGTGTCCTTAAGTGTCCGTTTACAATCATGTCTGATTTTTCAAGCAGGCAGAAAAATCCTGATACAGCAAGGTTCTCAATGTCAGACCCAGGCACATCCTGTCACTCCCAGGATCTGCCCTGAAGTGCAGGCTCTTCAGCCTTTTCTGGCCCAGTAATGAGCACTGCGCAATGGCGCTGAGGCCTATTCCAGACCTTCCCTGGACCATACATGTATCAGAAACCTGGGGCTGATATACCGGGACTCCAGCACTCTGCCTGTCACCTTCTCACAACTCGTAGATTATTCTTTTCCTGTGCCATGCCTGGTTGATGCTAAACATAGTGGATTCCTGCATGTATTTGCCCTATATTTGCAGTTTGGTGTTCCGGGATACTTTATATGATGGTCACTTGGGCTTTTCGTGGCTTTTTTTTTTTGTTCTTATACAGCTTTAATGAAGAGGGAAGGGGCATACTGCTCCTTATCGAACACAGTCACAGCCTCAAAGCAAAATGCAGAATATACTTCAGCCAAAATTGAGACATTAGCAAGAAGAAAAACTGATAGGACACCATGTATGAAGGCTTATGCAGGCATAGAACAGCCTGCACTTCAACTTTTGATGAAAATTCAGTTACCCTTTAAAGATATTTTACAATACATTTCAGAAAACCACTTTACTGTTAGGTCTGGTTCACATCTGCGTTTGGTAATCCGTTCGGGGAGTCCGCATGGGGACCTCCTGAATGGAATACCGAACGCATTGGCAAGTGGTGAGCAATGAAAGCACACGGACCGCATAGACTATAATGGGGTCCGTGTGCTTTTCCTGTGGTGTCCGCACGAGTCATGCAGACAGAAAAATAGATCATGAAGTACTTTTCTCTCTACATGTTTCGTGCAGACACCGAGCGGAAAACACACGGACCCCATTATAGTCTACGGGGTCCGTGTGCTTTCATAAGCACACTGCTTGCGAATACGTTCGGTATTACGTTCGTGGAGGTCTCCATGCGGACTCCCTGAACGGATTTCCAAACGCAGATGTGAACCAGGCCTTACCTGTGTATGAAGCATGCTTCCACTGCCGTTTTCTTTTTCTGCCACAGGTATCTCTTTAGCAAAAGGTCCAAGGTATCCAAACAGGACTAGGATTGTCTGCCATGGCCATGTGCATTCATATCACTGTGGACACTATCCTTTACTAACATAGTGCAACGAGTACCTGTTACACATCTATGGGAAACTTTACCAGCTTGGCAGTGATATGATCCAATCGGGGACTGGGAAATGTATGAGACGCTAGATGCTAAAGGAGTCTCCTACTTAAAAATTTTAAAAAGTCACTGTCAAATTTGTCCACATGCAACTATTAGCAGTAGTATATAGAACAATGCATAAGCTTTCATACCTTTAGCAATATTTCAGTTTGCAGAAATAAAGCTTTCCCTGTTCATGCAAATAAGCTAAATGATCCATGGGGGTATGCTTGAGTGTCCTGGTACACATGAGAATACCGCACTGGAAGGAAAGCGTAATAGGTATAATACATAATGATTAAAGAGCATCTGTCAGCTCTCCTGACATGTTTCAGTAAATACTTGTATTCCCTATGAAGTAACTGTTCTCTTCATTGTACAGTCTTTGCGTTCTACCTCCAGAACATGTATAAATTAGGCCTGACCTACATAGAGATGTTTTGTGATGCAGATAACTAAGATTTATTATAGAGCTACACTATAGCTAAAATTGGCATATGTTGCATCATACAAAGCCTCCATGTAGGCCAGATCTTATTTACACATTTTCAGGAGTCACAGAGGAACCTGACATTGTAATTAACCATATGCTGACCGCCCCTTGACTGTAACCATTCGGGCAGTAGGCACCTAACTCTGCAAGGATGGATATATACTTCCTTGCAGAGTAAGGCTAAGGCCCCATGTAGCGAACCGTAGCCAAAAAAAGCTGCAAAGAGAGTAGCGAAATGCATCATGTGTTTCATAGAAAGTCCGCAGAGCTTTCCTCTGTGGACCTTCTGCCCCTATTATACCTTTACGGGAAAAAAACGCCTGCCTTTCCCTAGGTATAATTGGCATGCTGCAATTTTTTTTTTTTTTTTTAAGTGTTTTTGAAATTGCAGTTTTTCTGCATTTCTGATTTTTTTTCTACAATGTGTGCATGGCATTAACCAGAATCCCATCCACTTTGCAGGTACTGTAAAACACATGCATTTTTGCACCGTGGGGCCCCGGTCTTAAGTAGTTTCACAAGAGGCCGTATGCTACCTCTTAAAATGGCTAGACATCTCACAGACAAGGAACAGACTGTATATTGCCATTGCTGCCTTCCAGATCAGTAAGCACTGTTTACAGCTATGGGAGACTTTCTAGGGCCTGCGGTCATGTGATCCACAGGGGGCTGGTTATTGTATGAGTTGCTGGGTCCTAGAGGGGTCGCCAACCTAGAAATTATCGTAACGGAGAGGGAAAAAAAATTAAAAATGTTAAAAGCAGACACATTTTCCCAATTTTTTTGCTTGTATTTTTATTAAAAAATAACATAAAAATAATGCTCTATATATCACTGAAAAAGCCGCAAAAAATTTAACCCTACTAAGAAAAACATTATAGCCTTAAAAACTACATGTACCAAAACAAACCAAAAATGTGTCTGGTCATCAACCGGAGGAAATGGCCTGAGTATGAAGGGGTTAAAGATGTTATCTCATTTACTGTAACAGATATGTCAGGAGAAATGAAAAATCTTCTATAAATCTAGTAATTCATAGGTAATATATTATCTGATTGTAGACATGCTTTTTCTTATCTTTCTGGCTCAGATCGCCATGACCAAGAGATTTATTGGATGGCAAACCAGCATTGAACCGCAACATATTAAGCTCAGCACAGAGGCTCATATATACTAGTGGTTATGACTAGACACTGGCATATACATGGTGCATCTATGGCGCCGTACGGGACGTCTTAATATTTTTCGACAAGCTACACATGTGGATGGGGATTTTCTAGAAAAAGGGTTTAATGTGGCCATAATGTGCACCAGAATAGTGCACTAGACAGTCTATAAATATGCTAGATCCATTGTCTGCCACTGTGATAAATCTGGTGTAGTTTCAGACTGCCTTGCCAAGTATTAGTACATCTGGGCTAGAGTGCCTCAATGTTAACCAGCTTCTGAACCTTGTGTACATGCTGAGGCTATCAGGTCTGCTGAGTGACAGGTGGTCTACGACCTGTAAGAACTAGATTATAGAATTCTATAAGGGGCGGCCCACTGACCGGTAAAGGAGATTGCCAGTACACTCATGGGAGAGCCTACACTCACCGGCCACTTTATTAGGTACACCTGTCCAACTGCTCGTTAACACTTAATTTCTAATCAGCCAATCACATGGCGGCAACTCAGTGCATTTAGGCATGTAGACATGGTCAAGACAATCTCCTGCAGTTCAAACCGAGCATCAGTATGGGGAAGAAAGGTGATTTGAGTGCCTTTGAACGTGGCATGGTTGTTGGTGCCAGAAGGGCTGGTCTGAGTATTTCAGAAACTGCTGATCTACTGGGATTTTCACGCACAACCATCTCTAGGGTTTACAGAGAATGGTCCGAAAAAGAAAAAACATCCAGTGAGCGGCAGTTCTGTGGGCGGAAATGCGTTGTTGATGCCAGAGGTCAGAGGAGAATGGCCAGACTGGTTCGAGCTGATAGAAAGGCAACAGTGACTCAAATAGTCACCCGTTACAACCAAGGTAGCCAGAAGAGCATCTCTGAACGCACAGTACGTCGAACTTTGAGGCAGATGGGCTACAGCAGCAGAAGACCACACCGGGTGCCACTCCTTTCAGCTAAGAACAGGAAACTGAGGCTACAATTTGCACAAGCTCATCGAAATTGGACAATTGAAGATTGGAAAAACGTTGCCTGGTCTGATGATTCTCGATTTCTGCTGCGACATTCGGATGGTAGGGTCAGAATTTGGCGTCAACAACATGAAAGCATGGATCCATCCTGCCTTGTATCAACGGTTCAGGCTGGTGGTGGTGGTGGTGTCATGGTGTGGGGAATATTTTCTTGGCACTCTTTGGGCCCCTTGGTACCAATTGAGCATCGTTGTAACGCCAAAGCCTACCTGAATATTGTTGCTGACCATGTCCATCCCTTTATGACCACAATGTACCCAACATCTGATGGCTACTTTCAGCAGGATAATGCGCCATGTCATAAAGCTGGAATCATCTCAGACTGGTTTCTTGAACATGACAATGAGTTCACTGTACTCCAATGGCCTCCACAGTCACCAGATCTCAATCCAATAGAGCATCTTTGGGATGTGGTGGAACGGGAGATTCGCATCATGGATGTGCAGCCGACAAATCTGCGGCAACTGTGTGATGCCATCATGTCAATATGGACCAAAATCTCTGAGGAATGCTTCCAGCACCTTGTTGAATCTATGCCACGAAGAATTGAGGCAGTTCTGAAGGCAAAAGGGGGTCCAACCCGTTACTAGCATGGTGTACCTAATAAAGTGGCCGGTGAGTGTATGTTTAGTAAACTAAATTTTGTGAGACTGCATGTCTTCACAACTGGCCTTGTTAGGCACCCAAGGTGGCACTGTGGCTTAGTTGGTTAAAGCGCCTGTCTAGTAAACAGGAGATCCTGAGTTCAAATCTCAGCAGTGCCTTTCTTTTCATCACGTTGCTTCACAACTTACTTAAGTGTGTGACTTGCTTGTCTGCACTCCAGAAAGAAGTTAAAACAAGTCGACAAGGATTTGAAGCCACGCATGCAAAGCACAAGGGATCACTTTAACCGCTTGGCTACCTTGTCCCTGACTATTACACTTGCAGCCTGATCTATTGACAAATTTAAGAGGATCGGATAGCTGGTACTAAGAAGTCCACTTCGTGTTTTTTAGACCACGTCACTATGCAAAGGTCGAAGAAAGAAGTTATCTGTCTTGGGAGATATTTATAGGATATTTACATGTCATATTTATATGACATCCATGTGCCGTCCTTGAACCAGCCGTGACCCGACATGTGCAATAAGCCTAACTTAGACGGCCCCAAAATTTCAGGAACTTGTAGAAGCTTTTGCAGAATGATGGTGCTGAAATTCTACTGTTAAATAGTGCACACATGGCAATACCTATATGGTATATAGCCTCCCTATGTGTAATAGGGACAGCTAGCAGGAGATCATGGCAACCTCTTTGACCCTGTGATGTCAGTGATAGAGACCTAAGGGGTTCAAAGGGGAGGGCACTCTCACCCCCAACTACTAAGATGCCATGATTGATAGTGATTAGAGATGAGCGAGTAGTATTCGATCAAATATCGAATACCATTATAGTCTATGGGAGACACATTAGATCCTCCAAGTTCAAGAAGTAGCAGGACGAGGAGCACGAGTAGGTTTTTGAATTGAATTCAATGGAATTTTCCTGCATGGTATTCGACCGATACGAGTATTCGATCGAATACTATTCGCTCATCTCTAATAGTGATCACAGTATCTGATGGATTCAGCTGTTGGAGCTGGAGAATTTTCCCAGAAGCCATGTAACAGGCACATCTCCTATGCCTGCAACAGAACTGCACCGTATTATTACACTATAACTATGCACTCAGCTTGATATAATAGTATGGTGAAGAGTGGGAAGGGGTTAATAATTAAGGGCATATGGGTTAAACCAGCGAAGTGGACAGAGTCTCCATGTGCTGCATGTCATAGAATTTTACCTCCAACTTGGCTAGTAAGCCCTAATTTCTTCAACATTAACAGGGCTTGTATCTTAATACATGGACCAAGTCATGTGAGAAATGCAGCCAAGGCTTCTTACTTGATGCCACTATGGACAAAGGTTATCTGATAATTGTTAAATGTGTAATTGAAATATCCAATCCTTAAAGCAGCGAACAATCACTTTTATCTCCGTCCTTGAAATTGTAGTGATTTCGAGTTCCTCTCCTCTCGCTCCTATGTATCAGGGGTGGCCATGCAGAATTTGAAAGATTCTATTTTGGGACTTCTAATAAATTGTGCTTTATCTTGGTGTATGAGGGTGAATGGTTTTAACTGATTTAAACTTGTGATACTTGGAATTACCCACGAGGGAGTCTTGGAAGGACTGATTAGCATTAGGCAATTTCAAGGCTCTGTAGAGACACTGTCCTTGTGTACACAAGGTCACTTTTAATAAATTGCAATTGGCATAACCGTCTGTCTCATTAGATACTTGTTCTGCAATCATAGTGCATTTGTGCAGTCTCGGAGAGGTCTACTGGTATTCTGAATTTATTAGTCAATGACATTTCGGATGATCAGTTGTCGTCTTCCAAAATATGCAGAAGTTTGACACGGGTGGATAATGAGTCACGAAGCTGCGCCTTTTATGTCTTCTCTTTTCTTCCTTGGATCATGACAGTAAAATTATTAAGACACTAAACGTTAATAAGGCATTAAGAATGATAAAGACATTCAAAGGGGTAAGGATTCGTGCCCGCTTATCGATGAAATAAGACAAAACCATTGAAGCAAAGTCACGTATTCTATTTAAATCACTACGAATTTGCAATATCTCGGGTTTTTCTATTAAAATGCTTTTCTTTAAATTAAAGCAGGTTTTAGATATTCCGTCACAGGCTGTGAGCTCCGTGTAAATGAACTGAATCCATATAGGTAGAAGTTTACACTGCTGGAGCCTAGGGTACACTTTATGTGGGTTATCATAGATGTCTTCTGTCTCAGTGTATAACCTTGTGTATTAACTGAACTGTCTGGAAGGTACAAGGACCCGGGCTATATATCTAATATTCATTGAAACGGCAAACATGCAGAGGTATGAGAAGGGGGAGAAGAGCGTATAAGCCTAAGGCCGCATGTAGCATCCAGCAACAAAAAAGAGCTGCGGGAAAAACTGCAGCGGCAACGCATCGCTTCTGCTTTATTTATACCTATAGGGAGACTGCCGGAGTTTCCGTAGACATAACTGACATGCTGCAATTTCCAAAACTGCGACGGCTTATTTTACCGCAGTGTGGGGATGGGACTGAAAAAAACACGGAATTTCCGCCACATGGGACCCCAGCCCAAAAGTGTTTGCGCGTACTTGTAAGTGGTGGGTGACCAGAATACATAGCTCTCTAATTCTAAAATATCTAACTGAGGTTCTCACATACATATATAAGATTTTGCTGAAGTTTTTTGAGCCAAAGCCAAGAATGGCTACAAAAGGAATGGGAACTATATAGGAAGCTCTTATACTTCTCCCTTCTTCTCAATCCACTCCTGACTTTGGCTCAAAAAACGCTGCAAAATTTGGAACAAAAGAAGATGTGTTTCTGCAACGTGGGCCTAAGCCTATGGATGTAGTGATATATTACAGGATATCAGAGGGAATATGGAAAAAAATCTGTACATGTGTTTCTCTGAAGCTCCCTGATGTCAGTATTCATAATTAGTCAAGTATGATGTGCACCTATGTGTGTATATAGTATGTGTGGGTATATGGTGTATATTTGTGTGCAGTGGCGTAACTAAGGTCTTGTGGACCCTGGTACAAACTTTTTTCAGGGGCCCCCTACCCGCTCCCTAGAAAGAATTCTTGATAGTGACGGTTACAGGTGCTGCAACGATATCTCAGATACTAGAAAGTAAGGCCGCAGCCACGACGCAGCGGTCTGTGGAGGCCACCATGACAGGGCCTGAGGAACTAGGCCGGTTGTCAAGGGGCAGAGCCTTCACAGCGCGAGTTTTTAGGGGGAGGTTATTTATCTCCCAGCGATCCCTCCACGCGGTCAGTACGCCCCAGGAAGGTATCGAGATACCGCCCACCCTTTGTGTTCATTTTTCTTTCGTGGGTTTGTGTATTTCTCCTTGTTGCAGCAGCGCGGCAGGGTGGGGGGTCTTTGGAGTTGGTGGAAATTTGCTGTTTGGGGAAAACTTGGTAGTCAAGTTCCCCTATCTTTAATTAAGGAGTTTAGTCTGGCGGGTTTTTGGACTCCTGATGGGCTGGTGTCTCGGGGAGTGGTTGATGTTTTATTAACTGTCATTCTGTATGGTATGGTGCCTCTGGGCCTGTTATTGCGGCTGGGGGTAATTTTGGTGGTGGACAGAATGGCGGCCAGACCTGTTTGGAGCTCCATGGACCTCCCCCCTCATCAGCTCGTTCTGGTAATTGCTAGTTAGTTAGGATGTTATGGTTAGGTAATTGGTTAACATTTAAATAATTATGTATTTCTTATTTATTTACAGAGGGATTAATATTTGGCATGTTTAATATTGTTTGTCACATTTTTAATAAAATGGCTGCTGTGGCCAATTAATCCAAAATTATTGTCTTTGTCTTTATTAATGGGTGTTGGGTATTGTATGAGGGGTATTATGGAGGTTTATGGGTTTACAGATAATGGTTGGTCCGGAAGGGGTGTAATGGTTAGTTTAATTCCAAGCTTGTTTCCTCAAGTGCCAATGTCTAGAGATACAGCTTTAGTACCCACAACTTCAGTTATCAAGAATACGGTGAGTGAGCAGCACAACACCAGGCATGTAAACAATACTGGGACAGTATAATATGCTCCAGAGTGACCCTCACCCAGTATTATGTGCTCCAGAGTGGCCCCCACACTGTATTATTTGCTCCACAATGGCCCCCACAGAATTATATGCTCCAAAGAGCCCCCCATCCCCAGAGCTGGTAGTATTATTATACTCTGGGGCGCTGGCGAGTTTTCAAGCAAGCCAAAGACCCAACAAAGAAACAAAGGTCTTCTGCATTTGCCTACTAAGACTGTCAATAAATAACTGACCGGCACCAATACACAGTAATACGGGGTCTAATAACTCTGAATTTGGCAGAATTACAATTTGTTTCTATTCTCCTCTTCAGCCAAATAATAATTAAAAAGTTAATGTCATTGAGGAAATATAACTCATCCTGAAAAAAAAGAGATAAAACATTATGGATCTTGGAAAGATAAGGCTATTCCTGATTTTTTTTTTTTAAGTTTTTCGATATCAGATATGAGTAGCAAAAATTCTCCATTTTAGTCATAAAGCTGTAATAATTCACAGAGCTTATCTGACTTGAACTCTTATGCACTCATATCACTTTGAGAGACATGACTTTGTTAAGCGCGGCAACAGCAGCGTCGCTACAGTTTGTGTCAGAGCCGGGATTTCATATTTTTCGTGAATAATTGCTTAGTATCCTTGGTGATAATGAAAGAGAATAAGCTGGAGGTGATGGTGGAGGGAGAATGTAAGGAGATGTGTGCAATGACAGAAGTGCTCACATTATAGGGGCAAGAAAAAGTGCAACTGTTGCAATTTTGGTTCTATAGCTCAGTCTACGACAATCCAGCTCATCACGAGCGTATGTGGAATGTATGACGGCCTGGTATAATGACTTATTTGTGCAAGATATTTTATTACATCAAAAAACTGGTTCCATATGACTGAAAAATTACCAAGGATTGCGCAATACTTAGAGCCCTGAATTTTCAATCAACATTTCCTAGAGAGTTCCGGAGCTCCGTCTGATCCTTGGTGGTGCTTTGTCATTATATTCTAGTTAAAGGATCCATTCTCATTAGATAAATTTCAGATGGACCTGGCTACTTCGCCTAATATGTATGTAGATGTCCTGATTCCTGATCCTTCATAGATGGAAGATGGAGTAGTAATGTGGTGCAGACACATGCCTTAACTAGTTGGCTGTTACAATACACAATAGACATGTAGATAGGTGGGGTCGGGATTCAGTCATTGGCATGTCCTGGTTTGCACTAGCCATTGCTAGATATAGCAGGCACGGCAAAAAAAGTGCTGCAGGGAAAATGTGGCGGCAACGTATCACGGTTTTTCCCTCAGTGCTTTTCACAGAAAGTCTGCAGTTGTTTCCCCTGTGGACTTTCTGGTTCCATTATTCCTATAGGGAAACTGCCAGAATTGACATGCTGCGATTTTCAAAACCGCAACGGTTTTGGAAATCACAGCGTGTCCACTGCCATATTTTTCCACAATGTGTGGATGAGATTTTCTAGAATCCCATTCACTTTGCAGGAACTGTAAAAATCTGAATATACACCACAAGGGGCTCCGATCTTACTCAGGTTCTATTGCACCGTGTAATGTGCCGATTGGTTCATGTCACTTGAGCTGGTGCATGTCATTGGGTGGTTGTTTTAGAAAGTGTCTGGACTGGATTGTGTAAAGGCTTTTCCAAGGTGAACAGAGTTGCACCTAAAGGGAGCCTTCACACGGAGTATACACTCCGCTCATTCTGAACGTAAAACTCGTTCAGAATGAGCGTGTAAAAACCAGATCCCATCGATTTTCATGGGTGCCGGCATATGTGTGCTCCCCATTGAAATCAATGGGAGGCTTTTTTCCCTATTGCTTTGAGTGTGATACGCGCGTATTTCAAAAGTAATACATATACTGATATATTTAGATGCCCTAAACCTTGAAATTAATTACCAAAATCAAATAATGGTTTTCCCTTTGTCAGTAGATTTTTAGTTTTTTAGTTTATAGTGAATATTCTGCTACTAACTGGTTAGAAGTTTTAGCCACAAGGGGCAGTATTACAGAACTTATTTGATGACCATGGAGGAACATTTAAGAACTAATATTATTCATTATAAAGGGCAATATATTTCTAGTTATATTTTTGTCCCTAGGAGCAGTATTATGGTTTCTATTAGAGATGATCGAATGTTTTAAAATTCGATTCAGCAACATTGACAAATTTTCAATCCAAAGTAATTTGCGGTGAACCGTGTTAAAAAACAGCTATTACCTGGCTGCAGAGAGCCTGTATAGTGGTGTAGAACACTGTGCCTTGTAGTGGTTCTTAGTGATGTCCCACTAGAGAACCTGAACCAGCGATACACTGATTGCTGGTTCAGCACTATAGACTGTAATACACATGTATAGCAGTCTATAGAGGAAGCTAGACTATGCAGACTCATAGGCTGACTTCTTCACCTCTGGGCAGGATCAACCAGGCACTGGGGGCTACTAGCAGACTGAGGTCACTGGTCATACCCCAGGCTGCAGAAGATGCATATTGGCACCCCCCCAGTGCTGGGGTGAGTGCTAAAGGGGACATGTAGCAAGGTGTAACCCCTTGAATGCCACGGTCATGTTTATCCACAGCATCCAAGGAGTTAAAAACTCTGATCAGAGCTGTGATCTGACCAAGGGTTACGGAGAAGGATGTTAGCTGTCAGTTACAGCTAACACCCGCTCTCGATGCAATGGGTCATCGCGAAGGGGTTAAAAGGCTGTGACATCATAGGGCTGGCTGCAGATTGGCAGCCCGCTTGGCATTATGAGTGATCCTGCTTTTACAGAGTTCCTTGCTCCATGTCCTAACATCTGCAGCAGCCATTTTAGGAAAAAAATGTAATTTATTACTACGAAGTGTGAGGAAATCCAGATTCAATGTGAATCGAATATTTCATGAAATTCAGATCAAATTCCACTTTTTCAGCTTCGATTCGCTCATCTATAGTTGCTAAATTCATATACCAGTATTATAGCAGTTATTGTACTTGTACATACAGATAGTATTATAGTTAGATTCTTGTAATAGAACAGAATTATAGCAGTTATATTCTTGTCCATAGGAGGCAGCATTTTGCTAGTCATATTCATGTATATAAGGACAGTGTTAAAGTAGTTATATTCTTGTATATAGAGAGCAATTTTATAGTATTTATTGTTTTGTACATATGAAGCAGTATTATAGTAGTTATATTCTTGTACACTATATGGGGCAGTATTATAGTAGTTATATTCTTGTATATGGGGCAGTATTATAGTAGTTATATTCTTGTATATGGGGCAGTATTATAGTAGTTATATTCTTGTATATGTGGCATTTTATACTAGTTATATTCTTGTATATGGGGCAGTATTATAGTAGTTATATTCTTGTATATGGGGCAGTATTATATTAGTTATATTCTTGTACACTATATGGGGCAGTATTATACTAGTTATATTCTTGTATATGGGGCAGTATTATAGTAGTTATATTCTTGTATATGGGGCAGTATTATAGTAGTTATATTCTTGAATATGGGGCAGTATTATAGTAGTTATATTCTTGTATATGGGGCAGTATTATACTAGTTATATTCTTGTACACTATATGAGGCAGTATTATACTAGTTATATTCTTGTATATGGGGCAGTATTATAGTAGTTATATTCTTGTATATGGGGCAGTATTATAGTAGTTATATTCTTGTATATGGGGCAGTATTATAGTAGTTATATTCTTGTATATGTGGCATTTTATACTAGTTATATTCTTGTATATGGGGCAGTATTATAGTAGTTATATTCTTGTATATGGGGCAGTATTATAGTAGTTATATTCTTGTACACTATATGGGGCAGTATTATACTAGTTATATTCTTGTATATGGGGCAGTATTATAGTAGTTATATTCTTGTATATGGGGCAGTATTATAGTAGTTATATTCTTGAATATGGGGCAGTATTATAGTAGTTATATTCTTGTATATGGGGCAGTATTATACTAGTTATATTCTTGTACACTATATGAGGCAGTATTATACTAGTTATATTCTTGTATATGGGGCAGTATTATAGTAGTTATATTCTTTTATATGGGGCAGTATTATAGTAGTTATATTCTTGTATATGGGGCAGTATTATACTAGTTATATTCTTGTACACTATATGGGGCAGTATTATAGTAGTTATATTCTTGTATATGGGGCAGTATTATAGTAGTTATATTCTTGTATATGGGCCAGTATTATACTAGTTATATTCTTGTACACTATATGGGGCAGTATTATAGTAGTTATATTCTTGTATATGGGGCAGTATTATAGTAGTTATATTCTTGTACATAGGGAGCAGTATTATAGTAGTTATATTATTGTATATGGGGCAGTATTATAGTAGTTATATTCTTGGACATAGGGGCAGTACTATAGTAGTTATATTCTTGCATATGGGGCAGTATTATACTAGTTATATTATTGTATATGGGGCAGTATTATAGTAGTTATATTCTTGCATATGGGGCAGTTTTATACTAGTTATATTCTTGTACATAGGAGCAGTATTATAGTAGTTATATGCTTGTGAAATAGGAGGCAATATTATTAATAGCAACACTGGGGTCAGTGTCATAGTGCTTATAATCTTGTCTTTAGTGGGCAGTATTATATCGGTTATATTTTTGTTCATGGTGACAGTATTGTAGTATCTGTATTCTTATGGCATCACCCAGCTCCTGGGTACCTGGGGCCATTTTTGCCTATTCCAACACCTATGATGTCATATGCACTATGTAAGTGATTACATCACACTGTAAAGTATATGCAAACTCTATAAATAATACAGCAGAATATCTCAGCACATCCTTGTCCCATATTCCTATGGTGCTAATGGTTTTATGTAACAGTGTGACTTAGTAGTGGTTAAGATTACAGTCTTGGCTGCCATTAGAACTTAATCCTAAAAAGTGAACACCCGTTTATAGAATAATAAATGTGCGTTGAGCGGTTGTCTGTGCCTTTTCCTACTCCTCTTGGAATGCTTTACATAAGGGCAGAGGAAGAGGCAACAAGCAGCAAAATATCTTTCAGGGTAATAAGAGTATGAATATTTGCCCCATCTTGGGGCACGGTGGGATAGTTGTGTCAATAATCCATAGAGAGAACCAGATTTGATGCAAATTGATGTTTTGGATCTGATAAGTCTAGGTATATACAGGCACATTGCACAGAGCTGTATTGGATCAGCAGGAGTTAATGTAACGATAACCTTGGTCGTGTATTACCAGTGCTGGAAATTCATTGGGTAATCTCAGACACCTGAGTGTGATGAGACTGCGAGACCAAGAGCGGACAAAAAAATGTAGAGAGTGAAAAGGAAGGTTTATAGTCTGAGCACTTTGTGGGAAAGCATCTTGCTGGGAAAAGCTGCTTCTAATAAGCTGCTGTTCAGAACAGCCATTGGCTCCAGCTGAAAATGTAAATATCACAGGTGAATTTTTTTTTTACATCCGCTCAGTACTTGCCAGTGACTGCAGAGAAAATCTTCACATTACACAGGTGAGAGGACATTATACAAGCTAGAGAATAACTAGAAATGTATGCTGTATAATAATAGGAAGGGTGCGTATAAGGATGTGTGTGTACAAAGAGGAGAAGGGTATTTATATTATTTCATAACATATGTCAATATTTATCTAATTATAATTACTTTTAGTATTTCATTAATTAATTTCATAACTAAATGATGTAACTTAATTAATACTGAAAACTAAAAATATATGTTTCATGAATTTTATTTTTATTAAAATAAAATGTGTTTTTAAATTTTTTTATATTAAAAAATACTCTCATCTAAAGGAATTGTTTAGTTACAGTCTATACTGAATTTCCCCATGTAGGGACTATTAAAGGATTATTTTATCTTATCTGGCCCTTTTTAAGTTTTCATGATATTAAACTTTGCAGCTGGGTCACTATGAAGCTTTGAAGCAGTAAAATAATCATTGTGCAGATGTTACAATGGATTCACGAATGCTTATGAAATATTGATGAATTCAACCATTTGATTAAACTTTAATCCACGTTTTTTTTATACAGTAGGCAGAAGAGAACGGCATACTAAAAAAAAAAAAAGTAAAGTTTTGTTTTTAAAAGATTTCTAATAATAATGATCAGAAATTCCGCAAGTATTTATTAGCGGGACAAGTATTATTTCTGTGTATAGGTAGAGAAATATTCTCTTCGAGTATGATATTTTTGCATTTTTTGCAAATTTATTTCTATTCTATTGGCTATTTTTTTTCCCAAGTACAGCAAAAATTGAATACCCTAATAAGGTACATGAGTCAAGAGGCAAAAAAATACCTGAACAAGTTTTCAGGACCATCTAACCTTTTAACCTGGTTTCTTCTTTTAGCAAAAATTTACTTAAAAAGTTGAGCAACTTTGTAAATAGTTTGTGCATTTTTGAACTGGTTTTGAGTTTTTCAATATAACTTTCTCCACTATTATATTATGTAGCATTTCTACGCTATATTCAATATTGCTTTTTCCATTATTATATTGTGTAGCATTTCTACTCTATATTCAATATTACTTTCTTCTGGTATTACATTGTATGGTATTTCTACTCTATACTCAATATTACTTTCTCCATTATTATATTGTGTAGCATTTCTACTCTATATTCAATATTACTTTCTCCACTACTATATTGTGTAGCATTTCTACTCTATATCCAATACTACTTTCTCCACTATTATATTATGTAGCATTTCTACTCTATATTCCACATTACTTTCTTCGGTATTATATTATGTAGCATTTCTACTCTATATTCAATACTACTTTCTTTGGTATTATATTGTGTAGGATTTCTACTCTATATTTAATATTACTTTCTCCACTATTATATTACTGTATGTAGCACTTCTACTCTATCTTTTATATTTTTATTCGTACTATTATTGGTATCTTTTTTCTTTCTATTCAGTGCTATCCTGTAAATGTCTTCCTCAATATTTATTTTACTCACGATTTGAGGGAATAGGGAACAATAGGGGCCACATGGGCCGATGTTGATATGATATATTTGGGCACAGTTTATATGTGTATGTTTTGCAACTTGGAAAATTGGGTGAAAATTAAATTTTTATCTAAGGTTGCACGATTGAGATTTATACCTACCAAGAAGGTGCACCAGTGACTTTTTACAACACTGACACAGACCATAACCCACTAACCCTAACCTCACTCCTTTCCCATCCTTCTTATGATCTACTGATGGGGGTCTCAATTAATTGCCAACATTGTATTTCCTACGGAAAGTGAAGATGCGTAAGGTTATGATGGGGAAGGTGGATGGAGCCAACAAGAGCTAGAACTCCTTTACTCTCCTATCCCATACTAGTTGCTATATGGTTCCTTCAGTTTCACTAATACATCTACAGCTATACTTAATCCTTCACGTGAATAGAAATGTGCAGAACTTTCCATAAGCCGATATAAAATAGGAATAATTAAGTGGAAAAGTAGTGGCTGGAATTAAATGGAAATGAGGAAACATAATCTATTTCTTCTTCAGAAATTCCTAATACATTTTAATGTAACATAAGTAGGCAAGGCTATTATTAGATTAGGGTTTTCTGCCATCAATCTGCCATGAAATAGGATGCATGTGAAAAGGGTGATTGTGTAATTCACAAGACTATTATATCCTATGGGGCAACCATCGGAGTGGCAAGAAATGAAATATAATATCACATATTGCAGATAAGTAAAATGTGTCATAAATTGTAGGATTGTATAGAATATGGGACATAAAGAAGTCATATGAATATATAAAGTACCCTGGTGGCCAGTGGTATAACAGAGCAATGTCCTAGTCTATGTGGTGCCTCATTTTAGATGAATTTTGGGTCAATGACTTGTTACGCCTATGGTGGCCTATTAGTCGTGTACATAGTGTCCTAGCTCAGATGATGTATGGTTAATTAAAGTGCCAATCCCTGCTGGTCAGTTATTAAGGATATTGTGGCCTATTCGGGATGATCTGGTTAATGAGTCAATCTTTGGTAGTCAGTGGTTTATACAGTGTAGTCAGTGGTATATTCTATAAGGTTCCTGGTTGACAATAATATGTTATACGTCCACTCCTGGTGATATTGCAATCTGGTCCCTGGAAATCCGTGGTACATGCTGGCTCTAGTTCCTGGTGGCCCTGATCCTTGAGGGTCAGTGGTATATATATACTATTCCTGGGTTTCAATGGTGAATCATTTGTCTGATCCCTGGTGTTAATACTACATACAGCCTATTATCTAAGTGGTATATGGTCCCTGAGGGACAGTGCTATACTCCATTCCCTGGTGAACAGTGGTATATACTGTACAATAGTATGAGCACTACCTGGTTCTTTTGGGTTTGATGTAACCCATAAATTCACTAATATCCACTTACTCCTGTTTGATACAGTGTCTTAGTGACAGGTCTGGATGCTGTTTGCTCGATAGGAGATTTTCTAGAAAGATGGTGGAGAATAATATCATAACTTAGAGTTTAATGACCTGGACATTCTTTCCACATAAGTTAATGTCTTGAATAATAAGAAATACTAAATACTATAAACAGACATAACCCTGAGAGTATGAGATGACAACACTTGATAAACATTTCAGCGCATCGTCTCAATGAGGCTTCAAGTCATTGAAGTTCATTTACAATAGTTATAAACAGATTGTAGCAGAGCTGAGTTTGTTGCTTAGCTGTTTTAATACTATGTCCTAAGGCTTTACATAGGCTCGTAAGTAACACTACCCCATTGTGTTAACATACAGAGATAGCAATGTGTACAGAACTGTCATTTTACCTATGGTACAGAATATTGAATATACAGTCCTATGAAAAAGTTTGGGCACCCCTATTAATCTTAATCATTTTTAGTTCTAAATATTTTGGTGTTTATAACAGTCATTTCAGTTTGATATATCTAATAACTGATGGACACAGTAATATTTCAGGATTGAAATGAGGTTTATTGTACTAACAGAAAATGCGCAATATGCATTAAACCAAAATTTGACCGGTGCAAAAATATGGGCACCTCAACAGAAAAGTGACATTAATATTTAGTACATCCTCCTTTTGCAGAGATAACAGCCTCTAGTCGCTTCCTGTAGCTTTTAATCAGTTCCTGGATCCTGGATGAAGGTATTTTGGACCATTTCTTTCTACAAAACAATTCAAGTTCAGTTAAGTTTGATGGTCGCCGAACATGGACAGCCCGCTCTCAAATGATCTGAAAACAAAGATTGTTCAACATAGTTGTTCAGGGGAAGGATACAAAACGTTGTCTCAGAGATTTAACCTGTCAGTTTCCACTGTGAGGAACATAGTAAGGAAATGGAAGACCACAGGGACAGTTCTTGTTAAGCCCAGAAGTGGCAGGCCAAGAAAAATATCAGAAAGGCAGAGAAGAAGAATGGCGAGAACAGTCAAGGACAATCCACAGACCACCTCCAAAGAGCTGCAGCATCATCTTGCTGCAGATGGTGTCACTGTGCATCGGTCAACTATACAGCGCACTTTGCACAAATAGAAGCTGTATGGGAGAGTGATGAGAAAGAAGCCGTTTCTGCACGTACGCCACAAATAGAGTTGCCTGAGGTATGAAAAAGCACATTTGGACAAGGCAGCTTCATTTTGGAAACAAAGATTGAGTTGTTTGGTTATAAAAAAAAGGCGTTATGCATGGCGTCCAAAAAGAAACAGCATTCCAAGAAAAACACATGCTACCCACTGTAAAATTTGGTGGAGGTTCCATCATGCTTTGGGGCTGTGTGGCCAATGCCGGCATCGGGAATCTTGTTAAAGTTGAGAGTCGCACGGATTCCACTCAGTATCAGCAGATTCTTGAGAATAATGTTCAAGAATCAGTGACGAAGTTGACGTTACGCCGGGGATGGATATTTCAGCAAGACAATGATCCAAAACACCGCTCCAAATCCTCAGGCATTCATGCAGAGGAACAAATACAATGTTCTGGAATGGCCATCCCAAGTCCCCAGACCTGAATATCATTGAACATCTGTGGGATGATTTGAAGCGGGCTGTCCATGCTCGGCGACCATCTAACTTAACTGAACTTGAATTGTTTGTCCAAAATACCTTTATCCAGGATCCAGGAACTGATTAAAAGCTACAGGAAGCGACTAGAGGCTGTTATCTTTGCAAAAGGAGAATCTACTAAATATTAATGTCACTTTTCTGTTGAGGTGCCCATACTTTTGCACCGGTCAAATTTTGGTTTAATGCATATTGCACATTTTCTGTTAGTACAATAAACCTCATTTCAATCCTGAAATATTACTGTGTCCATCAGTTATTAGATATATCAAACTGAAATGGCTGCTGCAAACACCAAAATATTTAGAACTAAAAATGATTAAGATTAATAGGGGTGCCCAAACTTTTTCATAGGACTATATTACTTAATATGTGTATGTCATTGGAATATGTATCTGATTCATAATGGCCTGATGGTTTTTACCACGGGGTTGGGTTGGAGGGTATTTTAGTGTCTTGCAATGTTTCTTCAGAAATTCACTAGTGCATCTGTTCATTGACAGTCACAGAAATGTATCTGATAAGGGGGCCACACGGTGGCTCAGTGGTTAGCACTGCAGCCTTGCAGCGCTGGAGTCCTGGTGTTCAAATCCCACCAATGGCAAAAAACCATCTGCAAGGAGTTTGTATGTTCTCCCCATGTTTGCATGGATTTCCATCCCATATTCCAAAAAAAGACATACTGATAGGGAAAAATGTACATTGTGAGCTCTATGTGGGGCTCACAATCTACATTTAAAAAAAAAAAAAAAAAAAAAGAAATGTACCTGATAAAACAGGACAAAGGCGTTTTTAACTTTTATTTCTTCCAAAATGCCCCAGTGATAAAGGGATTAATATACACTAATAAGAAATCCCATCAATTCTTCTAGGTACACATGCACATAGTTTTGGAAGGAACTCGGCAGGGATGTTGTCCGAAACACCTAGGAGAACTAACCACACCACAGATCTTCTGTGGCTGTAGGCTTGCTCCAATCTATCTCTTCATGTAATCCCAGACAGACTGGATGATATTGAGATCAGGCCTCTGTGGGGGTCATATCATCACCTCCAGGACTCTTCCTCCAAAGGATGGTCACACCAAATACTTATGTGATTTAGATTTCTCTTTTGTTCATTCAATTCATTTTGGGGATAATCGTACACATCAAGGAGAGTGTGTGCCTACATAGGCAGTACGGAGACTTACAAGTCATTCCTGCTCCGCTAGGGATTCTGGGTAAAAATTGCCAAATTAGTATTTCTATTCTGTTCCTTTTGGAATAGAAACACTAATTTGGCAATTAAATCCACATCATGATTAAAATAGACTTTGTAACTGAGTCATGCATGATGTTAAGGATGCTGCCCTCTAGAGGGTGGCGTACAGAGTGCACTGTTCTCCTAATTACATCCTGGAGAATAGATTTGCATATTTTTAACCCTCAATTCATTTTGTTAATTGATCAAAAATAATCTATTAACACTTCTATTTTTGAAAGTATTCTTACGTTGCAGCAGTTTTTTTAAAACACGTTTCAAACCTCTGCACAATACTAAATACAGTCATGGTTGTAAATGTTTGCAACCCTGAAATATTTAAGTATTTCTCCAAGAAAATTAATAGAATTACACATGTTTTGTTATAAACATGTTTTTTTCCTTTGTGTGTATTGGGAAAAAAAACAACAGAGAAAAAAAAGCTAAAAATTCCATAATTTCATGCAAAACTCCAAAAATGGGCTGAACAAAATTACTGGCAACCTCAACTTAATATTTGGTTGCGCACCCTTTGGTTAAAATAACTGAAATCAATCGCGTCCTATAACCATCTACCAGCTTCTTACACCTCTAACTGGAATTTTGGACCACTCTTCTTTTGCAAACTGTTCGAGATCTCTCGTATTTGAAGGTACCTTCTCCCAACAGCAATTGTAAGATCTTTCCACAGGTGTTCAATGGGATTTAGGTCCAAACTTCTGAACTCTCCAATGCTTAGTTTTTATTCTTTTCTAGATACTTCTCAAAATATGTTTTGGGTCATTGTCTGCTGGAAGACACAAGACCTAGGATGTCAACCCAGTTTTCTGACACTGGGTCCTACATTCGATCAAATATTACGGTATTCAACATATTCTATTTCGATCGAATACCAAGCTGTAAATGCAGTAAAAATTTGTATCCCCTTCCACCTTCCCTGGCGCTTTTTTTGCACCAATAACTGCAGGGAAGGTGGGACAGGAAGCAGGAAAACGTAGGCATCGAAAAAAAATAGGAAAAAGGCATTGGCTGGCTATATCAGGTGACCTCGGATTTATAAAAATAGTGTCAGCCGTATTCGTGTCAGATGCAGTTTGGTGAGAGATGGAGAGACATCGTAGTGAGGGTCAGATAGCGATTAACTTCTGCTAGGCAAGAAAGCTGAAAACAAAAAGCTCTTTTCAAAGCTACACTGCAGGAAGAGTGTATATACTGAACCGTATATACACTCAACCTGCCAAAACTTCACAAAAGCCCTTTTTAGGGCTCAAATTTATTACAAGTGGTATACACTATATACCTGTCCCATAGGGGTGAGAAGAAAGCTTCATACTGTCTTCACCAGTACACATCTGAAAATGTGTCAGGGTATCGCAAAGGGACGGGGAGGTGGAAATAAAGCTGGGGATCCAGGTCACAGTCGAGCTACTGCGTATCCAATGGCTACTGGAGAGAGGCAGCCAGCAATGCCCCTCGTCATTAGCACAAAGGGACGGGGACGAGGATGGGGACGGGGACGTGGAAATCCAGTTGGGGATCCAGGCCGCAGTCGAGCTACTGAGGATCCAATTTGCTACTGGAGAGGGGCAGCCAGCAGTGCAACAACGTCAAGCATGGTGCAGGTGACGAGGCCCGAGCACCAGGAACCGATGTTACAGTGGATAGTAGATATTGCTTCCAGTGGCATTTGCAACAGCCAGTCAGCCACTACCTCCAGGTGTGTAGTAACACAACAGTCTTCCTCTCCTGGCGATGTAGTGGCCGTGGACCCGCAACCAGAATGTCCCATCAACAGTGCTAATGACGAGACACAGTTCCATGTTTCTGTACCAACTCACAAGTTCCTCATCCTCCTCCAACTCCACCACCATCACCGTTAAAAAATAATTTAAATAACCCCATTAAGATTCACCCCAAGGGCCTTACAAATAATTTTTTAGGGCTCACCCCAAGGGCTTGAAAATAATGTTTTAGGGCTAACCCCAAGGGCCTGAAAATTAATGTTTTAGGGCTCACCCCAAGAGCCTGAAAAATTATTTTTTAGAGCTCACCCCAAGGGCCAAAAACTAAAACTCTGCTGGTTAAAGTCTCAATTCACCCATAGGGCAAAAAACACTGCTGGTACAAGGCTCAACTCACCCCAAGGGCCAAAAACATTGTTAGTACAAAGCTTAACTCACCCAAAGGACCAAAAACACTGCTGGTTAAAGGCTCAACTCACCGAAAGGGCCAAAAACATTGCTGGTACAAGGCTCAACTCAAGGGACTCTAACTTAATTTGGAAGGGCTCACATGAAGGGACAGAAAAGTAATTTTTAGAGGTCTCACCACATCGCACACACACACATAAACCATGACCGTTAAGGGTGGGGGCTGTTGGATTTACCATTGCCTATGCCATCTCTGGTTGTCATGGGCAACATGATTTAAAGGGTGCATGCTAATGTTTCTTTAGCTTAAAATTTGTGTTTCTGTCCATACTAATGTATAGTTTCCATATTGAGTTTGGAGTGTCTAGTTGATAGGCTGTGATAGTAGGGTAATCCTGGGACTTGGGCGTGTTAGGTGCCCCCAGGCATGATTCCCCTGCTGTCCCAGTTGCATTCCAGAGGTGTTCGCATCATTACTTTGGGTGTCATTGCGGACTTGGTGACTCTCATTAGTCAAATAGTGGTTTCCCCTGAAACGAGCATTTTTTCCCCATAGACTATAATGGGATTCGATATTCGGTCAAATAGTCGAATATTGAGGGGCTCCTCGAAACGAATATCGATTATTTCACTACTCACTCATCTTTAATTGCAACCCAAAATCTTTCAGATTTCATGATGACTTGCACACAGTAAAGGCACTCAGCGCCAGAGGCATCAAGACAAGTCCAAAACATCTTTGACCCTCCACCATATTTGACTATTGGTTCTGTGTTCTTTTATTTGTAGGCCTCATTCTGTAAACAGTAGAATGATGTGCTTTATCAAAAAGCTCTACCTTGGTCGAATCTGTCCACAAGATGTTTTCCCATGAGAATTTTTGGCTAACTCAAGGTTGGTGGGATCTGTGTGCTTGCCTGTGTGCCTGTGTCTGTGTGTTTGCCGTGCACTGCGGGCAGTGCGCAGCAAGCACATGGACCCTGTTATAGTCTATGGGGTCCGTGCGCTTTAACTGCACAGCGCTTGCAGTTGTGCTTGTATTCTGTCCTCATGCGGACTCCTTCCGGACGGAACACATAAGCTAGTGTGAACCAGGCATTACATACATTTTGGCAAACTTCAGTCTAGTTTTTTTTATGTCTCTTTGTCATCAGTGGGGTCCTCCTGGGTCTCCTGCCATAGAGTCTCATTTCATTCAAATGACGATGGATAGATCACGCTCAGGGGTGAACCTTCCCCTTTCGCCGCCCGAGGCGAACTACAGAAAGCTCCCCCCCCCCCCGGAGGAGGGGGCGTGGCCGAGCGGAGGGGGCATGGCCGATCGGAGGGGGCGGGGCTTAGCACCGTTCGCCGGCAGAGAACAGGCCCGGAGACTGCCTGCTCTCTGCCTGAGCGTGAGGGGAGGCTGCTGGAGCAGCGCTGCTCCAGTGGCCTCCCCAAACCCCCGCTCGGTGCTAAGCCAGTCCAGGACAGCTTGTCCTGGACTGGCTTAGGGAAGCAAAAATGCCGCCCTCCCTGAGGCCCTGACATAGCGCCGCCTGAAGCGCTCGCTTCAGGTCGCCTCATGGGAGGTTCGGCGCTGTTCACGCTGACACTAATGTACCCTGAGCCTGCAGGACGGCTTGCATTTCTTTGGAACGTGAATGTAGTACTGTGCTATACCGATATCAGCATAATATGATTAGTAGTACTGCACTGTGCCTATATGTGCAGGATAAAAATAGTAGTTCTATGTTATGCCCATATGTGCAGGATAAGAATAATAGTATTATGTTGTGCCTATATGTGTAGGATTAGAAGAGTAGTACTGTGTTGTACCCATATGTGCAGGATAAAAATATTAGTACTTTGTTGTACACATATGTGTAGGATTATGGGGGTGTTGTGCCTCTGTAATATGTGCAGGATAAGCAAGCGTGGCATTCAAATATTTAGCAACAGAGACGGGGTAGGAGCAAATTTTTTTGGGGGAGAGATGGGGGAAAGAGGTGTGGCTATGTGTACAGCATGCCATTACATAATTTCAGCCTACATCTCATTTTGCAGAAAGTCATGCCACATTTGGGGCCCCGTACAGTGTCTCCTGCCCCCCTAATATAAATTATGACTCTGTTTATAGGGTTACAGGGTTGTTTTTTATGTTTTTTATATTTTATAACCACTGGCTAACACGGTACCAAAACAAACATTTTCTGTTTATAATATGAGTTAAACATCTTTCTAATATTGATGCCTACACTTAGGATAGGCTATCAATATTACTTCTGCTGGGGTCGACAGCCATGATCAGCTGTTCCAAGACAGTATGGCTTCCAGTAATATTAATATACCAAAAACTATTTTGTTCACTTGCCGTACAATGCTAAAGTGCCTAAACCCACCAGTACACATTGTATGATAAGTGGGCAGATTAGGCCATCAATATTTGAAGGATGAATAACCCCTTTAAGGCTTGACTCATGCACCTCAGATTCCTCTTAATTTGCTGACCCTCTGGCTCCTTGCGGTGTAAAGTCAAAGCAAAGCTATCCACCACAGCTTTCCCTTGCTGATTAGGCTCGTATGAATGAGCCCAATGATTGGGATGTCTTGTGCTGTGGACCCTGTGGCTAGATTAGTCATGGAATTCATGGAAAATCAATCAGAACGCTTATTTTTTTCAGCTTTCCATTTCGATCTCTGTGGCAGAATCCTAAGTAGGAAGGATTGGAAGGGGCCTGGAAGCATAGAGAAAAGTAAAGTACTAATATAAACCTCTCTATCCCCCTCTCCCCTTCCCCAGCCTGTAGGCTGCAGGTCTCATGTGGCCTACGGCCTACAAGTCAGAAAGTGGTGGGACGGGAAGCCTATTGTCAGGTACCTCCATTTAGCTGCTGTTGCTTTGAGGTTATCATGCCAAGCTGTGAAACTTCTGCAGTTTTCAGGCCTATCCTATGCTGATTCAATTAGCAGTTGCGGAGGGATATTTAAACCCTGTTCCTGCTCATCCAGGTGCCTGCTATTTGGTTGTACTTTAGTGAGGCTCTCATACCCTAATCATTGATGCTGTGATGTTACCTCTAAAACCGACTTTTGGCATGAACATGTTAACTCTTCTAATTCATCCCCCTGGTTTTGATCTAACTTTTGAGTTCACCATGGGTTCTGGTTTGATTTTAGTTTGTGGAGCATTTATTTTTTATTCTTGTTTCTGTGGTGATAACTTGGGCACCAAATTCAGCCTAAGTCCATCTGGCTTCGCAGCTGGTATTGGTGAAGACATTTGGATCTATCTCTCAGCACTCTGAGAGATTTAAATAGTTTCTCCTACTGCATTCTGTTGTCAGCCAGTTCCTGCAATATCTTGTTTGTGCTCCAGAGATACTATCATAACACCTATGGATTCTGCTCTGCAAGCAACAAAACCAGTGTCAGGGTTCCTCTTCTACCCAGTTTAGAGATCTGGTTATAATTTCAACAACTAGGTTAGCAAACTGGTGAAAAGCAGCTGCACCCTTTAGGATAAGACTAGTGGTACTGTGCTGTTAAAGTGCCATTAAGGATTGAATGGAGTGACAGTGTGTGACCACCACTGTCTGCTCTGGGGCTTCCGGTGCTACCAGAAATTGTGTCCCAGCAGCCCTATAGAAGTCAGTAGATCAACAGGAACTAGAATCCAATTCTCAAAGAACAGGCAACAGCATGGACTGAAAGACGTCCAGCAATCTAACACTTATTCCCTATGCAGTGGGTAAGGGGGAAAAGTCCCATTAATGATACAACCCTTTTAAGTGGTCATAGACAGACAAACACACACTCACACACAGACACACACATACGCAGACACCTACAAAAAGATACATACATACACACAAATAGACACACACTCGCAGACACAGAAACACTCACAGATATATACACAGATAATACACACACACGCATCCACAGACGTAAATACACACACAGACAGACAAGAAAATTAAAAATAAAACAAGCATGTCACACAGAGACACATAGACAGATAGATACACGCACAGTCATACGCACAGACACACTCACAGACAGACACATACAGAGACATATAGCAAACATATACCTGACACATCTCCTCTCCGCTGCAGTGCTGCAAGTTAAAGAACCTTTCCAGGACCTGTAACATCCCTGTGCATACATTGGTAAAAATGGCTATATAACTGTATATGCCACATGCCAAAATCTGTAATGGGGCCCCCAATTGCCACGTGCTATCTATAACACTGGTGTCCTTTTAGTATGTAGAGAGGCCTATAGCAACTCCTATAGCTACATCCATGGCCGCCATCAGGAATTTTGGGGCCCCATACAGCCTAAGTGTCTGCCCCCCCCCCCCCCCCGCCGCCATTTTAAAACGACCTTATTTTGCGACACACCAATTCTGTATTACATTTCCCTTTATTTAGCAGCATTACAAGGCTTAATCAGATTCTATTTGCAGGTAAAATCTGCTACGTGTGACCGCGCCTATAGAGAGCCAACACCATCTATAAGAGCCTCCTAATAAATCCTCAGGGCTTATTCACATTGCGTTTTTGGCCTCCCTTGCCGGGATACGTTGGTAACCAGTCAAAATCAGCTGTCAACTTATCCCTGCAAGAAGAACTGGCCATTAAAAAAAAGGGGGGCCTGCAGTTCTCCGTGCAGGGATAAGTGGGGAGCTGATTGTGACTGGTTACCAACGTATCCCGGCAAGGGAGGCCAAAAACGCAACGTGAATACTCCTTTACAGTGAAAGTCCCACCCCCAAACAGGCTGCTATGCTAGTAACATATCAGCCTACATCATTATTATTCTCCAGCTAAAAACTTATATATTATATATTATTGCCCCAGTTCCCTCTCCGCAGTGCCGCACACCCGATGTCCCAACAATCCCCCCCCCCCGTCCACCCTCTAACATCTTTCCATTGCCCCCTGTACCCATACCTCCCAACTGCTGAAGAACCAAAAGAGGGATAAAATGTGCGGCGTGCCGCTGGAAATTTTGCCCCACCCACTGTTATGTTGACTCCGCCCATTCATTAATTTTTCATGTGCCCGCACACTGTATAATCCTCCTACAGTCACCCGTAAATTATATGTCCCTCCTCCGTCTCTCCCCCAGCTTCATATACACCCTTCATCTGCCCCCAGATTCATGTCCCCTCCATTTCTGCCCCCAGATTCATGTCCCCTCCATCTCTGCCCCCAGATCCATGTCCCCTCCATTTCTGCCCACAGATTCATGTCCCCACATCTCTGCCCCCAGATTCATGTCCCCTCCATCTCTGCCCCCAGATTCATGTCCTCTCCATCTCTGCACCCAGATTCATGTCCCTCCATCTCTGCCCCCAGATTCATGTCCCCTCCATCTCTGCCCCCAGATTCATGTCCCCTCCATCTCTGCCCCCAGATTCATGTCCCTCCATCTCTGCCCCCAGATTCATGTCTCCACATCTCTGCCCCCAAATTCATGCCCCCCATCTCTGCCCCCAGATTCATGTCCCCTCCATCTCTGCCCCCAGATTAATGTCCCCTCCATCTCTGCCCCCAGATTAATGTCCCCTCCATCTCTGCCCTCAGATTCATGTCCCTCCATCTCTGCCCCCAGTGTCATGCCGTCCTCTCCTTCATCTGCCCCCAGTTTCACGTTCCACATAATCCACATTACACTTACCTTTTCCTCGTTCCCCCGCTGCTCTCTGCGCGCCTCTTTCTCTTACTGGCGCACAGTTGTAGACGCGATGTGACGTCATCACATCGCGTCTACACTGCCGGGTAGCCGGCGGCAGCGTCGAAGTGAGAAGCTGACACAGGTCAGCTCCTCGCTTCGCCGCTGCCGCTGACACAGATGCGGCTGAAGCGAGGAGCTGACCTGTGTCAGCTCCTCGCTTCGCCGCTGCCGCCTCTCTCGCTGACACATATGCGGCCAGCCGCATATGTGTCAGCGAGAGAGGCCGCAGTTGTGAAGCGAGGAGCTGACACAGGTCAGCTCCTCGCTTCAGCCGCATATGTGTCAGCGAGAGAGGCCGCAGCGGCGAAGCGAGGAGCTGACCTGTGTCAGCTCCTCGCTTCAGCCGCGTATGTGTTCAACTCAGATCTGCGTCAAGCAGGACATACAATGACTGCTGCCGGCGCCAGGGGGCCCGGGCCCCCCCCATTTTTAAATTTGGCCGGGCCCCTGACGCCAGTAGCAGTAGTACTGGCCTATCGGCGGCCCTGGCTACATCACTCTTTCCACTGTATGTAATACTGTATGTTGTCACTTTATGTAATGTTGCACTGTCATACCAGTAATAGGCAGCTATGTCTTTAAAAGAATTTACCACTAGGCTGGCCAGAGACAACGGTCCATCATAAGACTAAGGACATGTGAGGTAGCGGGATGTGACAATGAGTTTTCTCCTTCCTCAGTTAGGAGGAGGAAGTAGTGAGGAATCCCTAGAAGGAAGAAGTGAGTTAACACTCCCCAGCTAGTCTGATCTCACATTTCTGTTCTTACAGTCGGCTGCTCTCATCTGACATAAATGTTTTTTACATTGGAGTGAACGCTGAAGGAGGGGGCTCCATTTACATATGTCATTCCAGCACAGTTTAAGGTCAATGCTCTTATCCTATGTTGGATAAGAACAGCAAACTGGAAGAAGAGAAATATGAACTTAGACTAAGGCAAAAGCGTAAAGTCATGCTTTAAATGTAGAGTCCTACCATGTAAAGTCAGCTTAGTGTTATTCTGCAGTCAAGAGATGGGAGAAATCACTGCTCAACTTTAGAGAAGGAGTGAGCAATAAGAGACTGTGAGGTTATCTATTATATAGCTACAACCTCAAAGTCTCTTTATTGCTCACTCCTTCTCTAAGGTTGAGCAGGGATTTCTCCCATCTCCTGACTGCAGAACAACACTAAGCTGACTTTACATGGTAGGACATTTAAAGCATGACTTTACGCTTTTGCCTAATGGGTCAGCACCCCACAACCAGGAAATTGCAATCACTTTGTGGATTAGGGAAAGGATTCAAAGCACACTTTGTGAGAGATAAATTGTCCCTGCAAGGAATACACTGACTGACATGGGAGTTCCATCATAAAACTTCAGGTCCAGCCAAAGTGAAAGCTACCTAAAAAAAACCTCTGCCTCCATTATATGGATAAAGTTTCCTGTTTCACCTGTTCTTCTACAAGTGAAAACCAAGTTGTTACTTCTACACCATCATCTGCTGACTATTAATACTGTACTCACTATTAAGGGCACTTCAACCACCATTAGGCTCAGGTAGGCTCTCCACTAGAACGTGACCAAGATTCCTTTGACGAGCACTAGAGGGCCTGCCAAGATGACTACTGCTACTTGTACTCCCAACCTCCTGGCCTTCCCCCATTAGGCACTCCTTGAACACCTTCTACATACAGCACAGCCAGCACAATTATAGGATTAAAAATACAT
The DNA here is from genome assembly GCF_031893055.1 of Leptodactylus fuscus. Taxonomy (NCBI): domain Eukaryota; kingdom Metazoa; phylum Chordata; class Amphibia; order Anura; family Leptodactylidae; genus Leptodactylus; species Leptodactylus fuscus. The sequence goes on along the minus strand of NC_134270.1, from coordinate 49,742,226 downwards.
CTACTGCATTGCACAAGGCTACATAAATATTGTTATTGTACAGGGCTATGTAAATATTGAAAGGTGGTTTGTCCAAACCACTTATATTATAATTAGTCATCGGTTGTGCCATGGGTGCTGTTCTTTCTGGGCCACCCTAATTACAGCCTTTGCGTATTATGGCCTAAAGCCTTGTAGTCATGTTGCGTAGGAAAGTCTCCCTAGTAAAGTAGTTTTCCAATGCCTTCCCATTTTACGTTTTTGACTGGCAGAGCTGTTTTAACACATTAGTGGGCCCCGCCAAATAACTTAATGTTAAGCGTCCCCCACAATATAGTGTCCCATCAAGTAGCTACCACATAATGCCCCTGTCCCTTCAGTAACCATTCAATCAGATATATATATATATATATATATATATATATATATATATATATATATATATATATAAAACTTCATTTAACTTAATTGCTAACCTTGCCGCTCTGGTTAATGTTCCAGACATTATCAGTCAAAGTCTGAATAGAAGAATATGGAGATGATAGCTCCATGCTCCACCCTTGTATTCAACTTTATTTGTGTCCTAAGGATGCAGATAGAGTTCATATTGCTCCCTGCCTCCTGTACTAACAGCAGAACAGCACCTCAAATGCAAGACCGGCTCATTGGTTCCAGGTCTGCTGAGGGAGCACCCACTACTATAGATGCACTATTTGCCTATGTTTAAAGTGGTCCTGCTGTTCAGAGATATGTTGTGATCTGGAGGCAAGCATAGTGAACTTAGCATGTATCTGACAAGTGGGACATATAGGAGCCAAGGGGAAGCCTTTGTTAAACCTGTATAAGCTAGTGAGGGCAAAGCGAAGGAACAATAGCCTCCATGGCAATTAATACGAAAAAAAATAGTTCAACATCTAATGTATGTATTGCTACTCCTTGTAGTATAAACCAAAAAGAAAAGGCACTCACTTTGACATCATAGTTGCTGCACGGATAATTCTAAGGAGTTCTTCCGGCTAAGAACGTGGCAACACGGATACAATTCCAAGAGGTGGAAATCCAGCAGAGTTAAACTTTCTTAAAAAATTCCTTCTTTATTTGAGTACAAAAAACATAAAACACATCTGATGGTACCAATAAACCAAACCAACAACTGCAACAATCCAAAAAACATAAAACACATCTGATGGTACCAATAAACCAAACCAACAACTGCAACAATCCAAAAAACATAAAACACATCTGATGGTACCATCAGATGTGTTTTATGTTTTTTGTACTCAAATAAAGAAGGAATTTTTTAAGAAAGTTTAAGTCTGCTGGATTTCCACCTCTTGGAATTGTATCTTTGTTAAACCTGGACAGCTGACACCAAGAAATTGCTTTGTGTTGCTTTCATGATGAGAGAGGTTGCTGAACGTTCAGAGAATCTACTGTAAAGTTAAAGAGGACCTTTCATCAGATCGGGCACATGCAGTTTTATATACTGCTGGAAAGCTGACAGTGCGCTGAATTCAGCGCACTGTCGGCTTTCCCGATCTATGCCCGGTGTAAAGCACTATCGGTCCCGGTACCGTAGCGCTTTAGTGTCAGAAGGGCGTTTCTGACACTTAGCCAGGGACGCCCTTCTGCCCAGCAGCGCCTATCGCGCTGTACTGCTCCCCAGTCTTAGAGCACAGCACGATAGGCGCTGCTGGGCAGAAGGGCGTCCCTGGCTAAGTGTCAGAAGCGCCCTTCTGACTGTAAAGCCCTACGGTATCGGGACCGATAGCACTTTACACCGGGCACAGATCAGGAAAGCCGACAGTGCACTGAATTCAGCGCACTGTCAGCTTTCCAGCAGTATATAAAACTGCATGTGCCCAATCTGATGAAAGGTCCTCTTTAAACTCTGCTACAACTAACTAATTGCTGTTAACATCTTTGTGACTGTGCAAGTGATGGTGACAACAGGAATCCTGCTGCCTTGTCCTTGGGTAGGTCAGTGTAAAGGGTATACTTGGCCTTACACAACCTGTTGATATAGTTGATTAGGGCCCTTTACAATATGAAGCACAACATTAAAAATATTACCTATAATCTCTAAGAATTCCCAAATATATTGCAGAATCAAGACCTTAAAATGTGGGTCACAGGGAGAGGCATACATGGAAAGCATCAGACCTCAGCAGGACAGCCCCACTTTCCTCTGATAGAGCCGCCAATTGTACTATGATTATATTTAAGGGAATAAATCATATTTTTCAGACTATAAGATGTAAGATATAAGATAGTCCTGAAGTTCTAGACTCCACTGACTGGTTGCTTAAAGGGGTTGGCCACTTTCAGACCAATGATGACAAACAAATGTACAATAAAAAGAAATACAATTTTCCAATATACTTTCTGTAACAATTCCTCACGGTTTTCTAGATCTCTGCTTGCTGTCATTCATTCTGTTACTTCTAGAGGATAAAAGTCTGACCATGGTCATGTGATTTACGGTCCATGGTCATGTGATGAGTGCACAGGTGCCGCTCGTTATAGTCACAGCACAATATTCAGACAGCTGCCTGGTAATCAGCTGTGCACCTGTGTGCACATCACATGACCATGGACCGTAAATCACATGACCATGGACCGTAAATCACATGACCATGGACCGTAAATCACATGACCATGGTCAGACTTTTATCTCTTAGAAGTAACAGAATGAATGACAGCAAGCCGAGACCTAGAAAACCATGAGGAATTGATACAGAAAGTATATTGGAAAATTGTTTATCTTTTATTGTATATTTGTTTGTCAATATTGGTCTGAAAGTGGCCGACCCCTTTAATGATTGGGAGAAGCGCTGATAAAATGCTTGTCCTGATCAGAGAGTTGTGCAGATGACATCATGGTGCTGTGCACATCCTTTGTGACTACTGAGGCCCAATCACAGGCCACAGCAATGACCACAGGGCGCATGACGACAGATGAAGACTGGAAGAGGACATTGGGGTTGACCAGATGCAGTAAAGATCTCCAGAGAAGGGAGGCAATGTATTTTTTTTGTTATTTTTCCTCACCTCTCCTAAGCCACCACTTATTATACTGTGGGGTCTGATGAGATATGTCACCGATCACAAGGGTGTATACAATGGAGTGAACGTTCAATAGTAAAGAACCAAATTTGTTCCTCTCCTGGTTGCATTTCAAGTCAATGCCCTCTTCACTCTTTTTCTCTATTCCACATCTTAACATATCTGAAAATGAAAATAGTCATTTTATTAGTTTTTATTAGACTGGATTGTCCTGTTCCACAGTCCTCAGGGTCACAAGTATCCCTGCACATGAAACTCATGGCAAAAAGGGCAATGACTATAAAACCTGTTTTCATCTAAACGGATCATATTGCTCCTTAATAATACAAGCGATATAATAATACAATCTCTATGTATGCTGCCTCAGCCTCTCGCACAAGAAGCTAGGATACATAAAAGAGAGATGTCTGCCCGCTCTATTCTGTATCAGTCATCGGTGTCAGCGAGTAGGGTTACCTGACTGTCTGCTCTGAGGATAAGCAAAGATCTAATGAGAGGAAGATCAAAAGAGCTTTGTGTTCATAAACAATGGTGTATTTTGTGCCGTACACAATGATACACTAGCTGGTTTATTTAAAGGACTATTATGGGCTAAACACAAAAAAAACAAGATTTGCCTTTCGAAAGTTTCTTCCATCCCAATGCCCTTACTTCTCCCACATGTTTTTACATTCATCCGATCTGACCTAATGCTTCTTTCCATTGAATGAAGAGAAAACCAAAGCTGTTCTGCTCAGGTGCTGTGAGCATGGGCTGCAAAATGAACAGAAATAGGACCTGTAACTAACACACTTACGATTGTGGCCTTAACACAGGTCACATGTTGCAAATACGCAGTGGGGAAAAATGCCACGTTTTACAGTACCTGCAAAGTGGAAGAGATTCTGGCTATCCCATTCACACATTGTACCGCTCCTTCTTATTCTAGGCACACTGCTGTGATGTCATGTACGACTGGAACAGGAAGAAGTTGGGAGGGGCCAGAGAGCAGACAAGGAAATATTGATATTTACCCCTTATCCTACTCAGTTTGTAGGCAACAGGCTTAATGTAGGAGGGTCAAGTACCATGTGGAGGGTTAAAAAAAGGGATTGTTTCTGTTGTGGGAGGGCCAAAAAGAGGTGTTTGTATACCATGTGGAGGCCAAAAAAAAGGGGGCATCATACTTTGTGGGGTCCAAATAAGGGAATTTTTTGATCTGCAAATGGAGGACGTGCCCTACAATTTTAATTAGGGGGCCCTATCAAACACCCAAAGATAGCTAGGTTGGGCATCATTTTGAGGGGGAGATGCCTTTCCATAGTTCAACTCAGGCAGCAGAGAGGCAAAGCTCATGCTTGGCAGTGGCGTAATTAAGAATGGCGGGGCCCCTTGGCAAACTTTTGCCATGGGCCCCCCCACCCGACAAACACCGAAGACCTCGACCAACCCCCTCCCACGCATTCCTGTGTGCTCTATTATGCCCCATAGTGGCCCCTGTACACAGTATTATACCCCATAGTGGACCCTGCAAACAGTATTATGTCCCATAGTGGCCTCTGCACACAGTATTATGTCTCTTAGTGGCCCCTGCACACACTATTATGTCCCTCAGTGACCCCTCCACACAGTATTATCCCCCATAGTGGCCCCTGCACACAGTATTATCCCCTATAGTGGCCCCTGCACACAGTATTATCCCCTATAGTGGCCCCTGCACACAGTATTATCCCCCATAGTGGCCCCTGGACACAGTATTATCCCCCATAGTGGCCCCTGCACACAGGATTGTACCCCATAGTGGCCCCTGCACACAGTATTGTACCCCATAGTGGCCCCTGCACACAGTATTATGCCCCACTGTGGACACCCATAAACAATTATTATACTCTGGGGTCTTTTCAGAAGCCTGCCCGGATCATGGAGAGGTAAGTAACAGTGTTTTTTATGTCTCTTGCCTCTCCCAGGCCTCCGATCATTATACTCGGGGATCTGAATAGACCCTCGAGTATAACGATAGTGTTTGTGGGGCCCGTGGTGTCACTTACCGATCCCGGCCCAGCCAGAATCGGTAACTAAATAGGGCCCGTTACTAGTGGAGTAACTCCATCCGGTAATGGCCTATTAAGAAAAAATAAAAAAAACGCAGCAGTAGCAGTTGTCACCGGGCCCCTAATGTCCCGGGCCGTGTGGCAGCTGCCTCTGCTGCTATGGCGGTAGTTATGCTACTGACTCTTGGTGTCAGATAGCTAACAAAAGACAAACTAAAAATGTATGTAAAGCACATGGTAAATACAAGAGGAAGACTTTTGAAATTCCCATCTTAGAAGTTCCAAATGGTCATATATTACATATTTTATTTAACATGGGAAGAATATTGCATATTCTTCCCATGTTCCTTTGCAGTGGAGCGCTCATGGCTTAATAAGACTCCACACACCTATAGGGTGGTCTCTCCCTATGGCGTGACGATATCCTCTTAGCCCTGTCTAAGCCTCTCACCTCTGCCAGATCAGTCCTCTCTGCGCCAAGCTGACAAGATGCAAGTACATCGAAACAGCTGTCCTTTGCTGAGAAGACTGTATCTGGTATAATCCCAACATCATTGCAAACAAAAGCCTCTGAGAAGGTCGGCATGATGTTAAAGTGAGCGCCCTCTACTGGCTTGCTTGACTGAGACTCTGTCTTCCTAATTACATCATGGAAGATAAACTTGCACATTCTCAGTCAGTGCCCTCTATTGGTGTGCATACTTGAGGCACTGGCATCCTAATTACATGATGGAAGTCAGATTTGCATATTCTTCCCATGTTCCTTTGCAGTGGAGCGCTCATGGCTTAATATGACTCCACACACCTATATGGTGGTCTATCCCTATGGAGTGACGATATCCCCTTAACCATATTTTATTTAAATCATTGGTTCAGCTTTAATGCCTCAGTGGCGTTACATTGTATTAGGAGATCTTGCTCAAACCAAACAGGAGACTAAACATTTTCAATTCTATCTTTACCTTTGGCCACATTCGAGGTTTCAACACAATACCTAAAAATGGACCAGACATCTCTACTTGTTCAGTCAATGATTGACGCAAGCTTCCTTCTGCCATATAGTCATAGCCTCACTTTGTAAACTTTAGTCAATTTCTATAAAACATTTACATAACTGACGTCTTCCATACATTTCTATCTGTGTGTCTGAAATCTTATCTGTGTACTCGTCCTACCTGCTTATTCCATGTTGACAGTAGCAAGATCTGACTTGTTCAGTTCCATTGTAAGTTGTAATCTTTTCATTTCGTAAGTCAACGAGAGGAAAAGTGGCATGAAAAGAATACAGTAACTGGTGTTTACTCAAGGATATAGAGCTTTATTTCTCAATGGATTTTTCAGATTAGTCAATATCAAGGACCTTATGTCAAGGAGAATTTTGGTTTGGTTTGGTTCCAGCAGTTGACTGATAGTTGGGTTGTATTCAAGATGTTTTCTAAAAAAAAAAAAAAAAAAAAACTGAGGAACCAATGCTAAGGCCTTATTCACACTACCATATTCCATTTGAAATATAGTCCGTGTATGGGTTGTGACTGGAACTCACTGCATCATAGAGGTTTAAAATGAAGTTCCTGAAAGGTCAGTGCACTACTGTACTGAACTCACAATAAGATGTCAGATGTACAGTAGTAATATAGCCATTAAGGAACTCGCTGCATTGTAACTCACTATGAAAAAGAAAGTTCCATTGTCACTCTGGAGGTTATTTGGTTATTTCGTGTTAGTAATCCCTTACTGTAAGTAGTAATGAGACCACTCTTGATTATGCCTAAGTACATCAATGTGACTATGGAGACAGCTGTAACTTTTGGTAAATTAAAAATTGTTTAGAACCATGTATGATGTTGAACTTACATATATGAGATTCATCACATCCATGTGCAGCACACAGCGTTCTACCTATCAACTAAACAGGCGTGGTCGAATGTAGCCCAATGAAGTGGAGAACAGGGTTGAAGATTGTATTGGTTTGAAGTTCAACCAGCAGAGGACCAAATGCAGGGGAGTGCCTAGTAGAAAGATGGTGCCATGGAAAGATCAAAGTGGTCTCCCCAATGTGACCTATCCGTAAACATTCTGATTTGGAACAATGCGGTCTTCCTATTGAAATGACTATTTTCATTTGGAGATATGTTAAAATTAAAAGAAACATGCAAGTATCAAAGGGGCTTCCACATGATGTACCAGGTTTTTTGCCGTCCAGGCCCAAGGGCAGATTTTTAAACTTTGGGCAAGTTCCCCACTTCTTTGTTTGCTACAAAGCAGTTACCAGGAATGGTTGTCATGCATAGTTCTCACAACCAGAAGCAAAAGGGATGTGAACAATTAGGGCTGGCGCCATTCCCTCCCCAGGTTCCTAAATAGCTCCATGGCTTGCCTCTATGCAGACCCTTGAATACCCTTCCAAATATATGAATGGGAGTCTCACATTATTGTCCCTTTTACACAGGGAGTCTATCACATCCCCCAGGCATATTCAACTACCTCCAAGACCACTCATTCCCGATCACTGCCCTGTGTAAACAGGAAAGTAATCAACCAGTAGATCAGAGGTGCTCACACTTTCTCAGCTACTTTATTAGCTGACCAAGGCAAAATATCTACTAGGGCGGGGCCGGGGCAAGCCTGTGGGTGGGGCCAGGGCGGGTCTGTGGGCGGGACCGGACAGGATTGTGGGCGGTGCGGGCATGTCTGTGGGCAGGGCCAAGCATGTGGGTGGGGCCGGCGGATAGTGAATGCAGGAGACAGCGGCGTTCTGTGGCTGCCCAGGGATCCCTGCTGTCTGCTTCTTCACAGCACAGGCAGAGAGTTATCTCTGGACACTAGCAGCCCCGCCAGCCAGTGTCTGAAGATGACTCAGCCTGCACTGTGAACAAGCAGACACCGGGGATCCCTGCCTCCCGCGATCGACCCATACGTCCTTTGCGATCTACCAGTAGATCGCGATAGACGTATTGGGCACCTCTGCAGTAGATGAACAAATGTATGTTTTATACAGGTCAAAATATTATAGAACATCTTCTCTATCAACTTGCACTGCACGGGATACAAAGACACGCCAAAGAACAAAGAACCACTTCTCCTTCCTAATGTGGGTGGCATGCCACTTGTCCGACATTTATGGAGCCGCTGTCTACCCCCAGAAATTCAACTCAAATTCACCAATGAGAAAGCCCAAGAGAACATAATATAGGAGATGCAGGGACACTGGACTGCAAATCCAGGACATAATGCAGCCAAACCCATCCCTGACACAGGAAAAGAGAAATCTGAGCATGATAAAAGAAAGCTGTTTACTACCTGTGAGGAACACCCTACCTGCAATAACACAAACAGCTAGTCATAAGTATATCAAAGGACATACTTCATCTCACAATCGCCTTACAATTGTAGAGATTGTTGAATTCTCTCAGTGCATGCTGTGCACAGAGAAAGTTGTCTGCAGACATACTATAAGGATACAAAAGTGCCTCCCCTCTGCATTCACTGTGTGAAGACAGACAGTCCCTCCTCCTTTCACTTACTGTGAAGTCATCTTAAAGCGTACTATATCTATGGACGGGCCTTCCATAGTTACATGGAATGAGCAGCAAATTACCTAGAATGGAGACAACTAGCGCAAGGAACTTTAGGTTTTCAGGCAGAATTAATAAAAATGAATAACATTTTGGTCTATAATCCCATGCTCTATTAAATGAGACTAGCGTTCCTGAAAAGTTAGTGACTATTTGAATGCCATCCATAATTCAGGGTAAAGGGATCTCACATTTGTGGCATTGCATGGAATCTAGCTTTTCTGTTTTGTATCATAGTCAATAGATATTGTTTCAAGGTCCATACCAAGATGTGAATATGTAGAAACGAAGTCTTCTAGTTCTATATACAAAATGTTATCTCAGAGGTGAACTATGTTTAGAGAATTGTTTAGAGTATTGTCACTCCTTGGGGAGAGACCACCATATAGGTGTGTGGAGACTTATTAAGCCTTTAGCACTAAGCCTCTCACCTCTACCAGGTTAGTCTTCTCTACACCGGGCTGACGAGATGCAATAACATCAAAACGGCCGTCCTCGGTTGAGAGACTATACCTGGTAATAATCCCAGCATCATTGCAAAACAAAGGCCTCTTGGAAGGTCGAGCATGATGTTAAAGGGAGCAGCCTTTATTGGGCTATTTCACTGAGATTCTGTCTTCCTAATTACATCAGGGAAGACAGGCTTGCACATTCCAGTGAGCGCCCTCTATTGGTTTGCAACACTGAGGCACCTGACTTCCTAATTACATCATGGAAGACAGATTTGCATATTCTTCCCATATGGTTAGAGAAGTCACACAGCCAAGGTACCAAGCAAACCACTTCCCAAAAAGGTTCATCTCAATTGTATTTACTTAACCCAAGTCAAGTGAATCTTGGTTACAGTTGGTAATGGACCCATGGGCCCACTAAAGTAATCACACCCTATGTACAGAGCTTTATAAATTATAACAAATAAATGTAACCCATCCGGTGGAACGGACAGAACTAAGATAAAAAGAGCAGTGCAAAAAACCATGCCAATAATGAGTTAATTTTTCTATTAATCTCTGCAATAACTTTTGTAAAATCCATAAATGTTATATGCCATAACCAAATCTCCATCCCCATCGATGCGCTACTTAATGTATACATCTGGTAATTGGCAGTAATTGCTGCAGATGTCTAGGGAAAATCACTGGGGTTTCAACAAGATAAGCAGTTAAAGCGCCGTAAAAGCATAAAAAGGGAGGGAGGCATTTCTGTTCTGATAAACAGCTTGAGAGGCAGGAGTATAGCCCAGTGCCAGCAGATCTGAGAAAGCACAAGGTCGTGCTAAACAGCTATTCTTCAGCTCAAAAGCAGAAAATTGACTGGAGACAAATCTTCTCCGTTGGAGAACTGTCTAAATGACAAATTATCCTATTTCCCTTGACCATATGAATGTTGCATAGGAGGTAAAGGATTGATGTCTCCTGACGATTGGTACCTGAATTACTGCATGGCTGGAAAATATGGAAAATGCACACTCTACAGAAAATGAGGCCTTCACTGCCACCGCCATGGACTTCACGCAAAGTTTGTATAAAGTGTTTTTCTTCTAAAGAGAATCCAATTTTCATTGAATTCAGCTATTCTTGAGGCTCTTACATCGAAACGGAATCGTCTGTATAGGCTGCAATGAATAGGCTAAAAGGACTGAAAATGTCCCATAGTCTTTCTGCCATTATCAGTAGTCTTCGCGTTCCGTAAAGAAAAAAAAAGAGAGCAAAGGAAGGGTTAACTATATTCGTACTGCTAGCGAGTGGTGTAATCCTGCCTATCTAGCCTCCTGCAGTACAATCCTTTTGGCAGCTGGTAGCTACCCCATACTGTTTATCAGAGGTGGGGCAATGGCAAATTTGTATACATAAATAATAATAATAATGGTGCCAAAAGTGGATAGGAGCGAATTTTGATGACACACTAAGTCAAGCTATCATATTAAGCCAATGTATATTTAATTTGTACTGTGTACATTTCTCATGCAGATGTCCACCCCAGACCTAGCTCATGCCCTGGTATCTGGGATCTTCAAGCTCCACCTCTGCTTTATGTAAATGATGTGCACCTCATTCTGCAAATACACTGTCTTATAGACTGGTTCACATCATACAGTTCTCTGGAAGGACTGGTAAGTCAGTAGCATCAAGCTAATTCTGATTATGAAGTTCATTGTAAAGGGGTATACATAATGCAACCTGTTGGAGGGAACAGGATGATGGGAGCAGTAGAAGCAGTTGTCAGTGGTGGCCAGTAAGCACTCAACCAACTCCTCCAGTTCAGCTCCTGAGTTGGGACATTGTTGAGGGAGTTGTGCAGTGTACCTGATGGTGGTGGTTCCTCTGGGGGTGATGGTAGTCTTCAGTCTTACTCAGTCAGGTGATGGAGGTTGGAAGGGCCCATGATGGTACTTTTAGGAATGACTCAGGAGACAACATTGATGAACTTTAGTAAAGAAATGCAACAGCAATGGATGCAGCAGTTCAGTAGGAGTTTCACTGTAAGATGTGGTATGAACCAGGTTAGGGTTCTCAGTATGGGATGCCCAGTATTTAGATGTTTAAATCCAGTGACTAATATCTCCAATTTCTGTATATTTGTGTTCTTGCCTCTCACACAATATGGGGGCTCGATAAAAAATAAAAAGTCCCTAGAATGCCCTGTCTAAGTGTGGGGGTGCAGGCTCCAGTCTGTGAGGTTATTGGATAACCTCAGCCTCTCCTCCCTGTGGCACTTCTCTTTGCTACGCTTACTGGAGGCTGATAGCAATGGCTCTTCGATATCTCTGGACTGAGCTGCAGCAGTAATAAAGATGGGCAATGATCTTCTCCCTCTTACTCGCCCACACACCACTTTACCTAATTTACTGCACACTCTGAGAGTTTGCGGTCAGCTATCTGACCATATGGTTAGCTCCTCTAAAGCAGAGACCCTACCGATTAATATCCCCCTTGATCTTCTGTCTGTCCTTCAAAGCATTCATTTTCAATGGAAGACCCACTCAATCCGTTAGCTGGGGATCTATATCACGCCGTCCTACACTTCTCTGTACGCTGAATACTACGCTTGGTTGTTTCATGAACATAAAGCCCTATTAGATGAATGATGTCCCCTCCCTATCTCTTTTTTGGTTCGTTTGATAGCGTTCAGATGTCCATACTACAAAAGATACTGTATTATTTAGAGACAGTGCCAGTAGCAGTTCCACACTCTGAATTCCTCAGTCTCCAGAAAGTTCCAGAAATTTTTTTATCCTATCTGGAACACCAAGCATCATCGTATCTCTACATCAGTGATGTTGGCAGGAAGAGATAGTGGGGGGCTGGCGCTGCCGGATATTCTTCTCTATTATTGGGCGAACCAACTGAGATGTATCTCTTTTTGGGCAACTTTGCCTGCATACACTAAATGGGTGGAAATAAAAAAAAAAACTATGCATCCCAATGCCCTCTTACGGACTCACTTGTCTTCTCTCTCCCCTTCTTCCTCTTTGGTGGGAACTATTTGGTTTACTGTTACCATTTGGAATACATGTAGTAAACCGTTCCCTTTTGCTATCCAGCACTTTTCGAAGGTTTCTCTTCTGTTTATCCCGCTTCTCGTGGAGGGTATGATGTCTGCTATGGTTTGTACATGGTCGGCTGCAGGTTTGTTCAGGTCAGAAGATATGATTGATCCCGCTAGTTTGGAGACCAGGCTTCTCGATAATTTTACCTCTATTTTGTGCCTTCCAAAATCGGAAAGGTTTCATTACTAGCAGGGCACTCACTTTATTCGTTCCCTTTATGGTGGCTTAAAGGTTTCACTTCCTACCCAGTTTGAGAGTTTGAGGGCCTTATGTCTGCTATCTACCAGATTCTCTCCCTCCTGGAGAGCAGAGGTCCTCTGGTCCATCGATACATGTCCTGGTGGGAGGTGGCCATAGGGAAATCAATTTCCCAATAGTAATTGAAGATCATTTGGTCTTGGGCCTAGAAATCCTCCACCCGCGTGACATTTAAAGAGACACAGTATAAGCTATTGATTCACTGGTACCACACACCGGCCATCCTGTGCTCCCTCATTCAGACTATTCCCTCTGATAGATCGCAATGTCGTAATGCAGGTGACTCGTTGTTCCACGTCTTTTGGGAATGCCTTATAATACAGGGATTCTGGGCAGAGGTCAAGGTGATGACTGATGCCCTTTTCATACAAGGAGTATCCCTGAGTCCTAGGATCTTTTGAAAAGACCACCAGGCTCTTCCTCTATTTGTGCACAGCTGCTTAGACTTTAATTGTCATATCATCTTTTTTCCATTGTATTCAATACTATAGTAAAACCCTTTAATAAAAATGTGTGGGTTGGGCAGGACCATGGGTACTCCCAAAAGGAAGGGTGTACCTCCATTCCCTGTGGGACAGCTGAAGGCATGCAAAGCTATGTACACAAAAAAGCCTTCTTTTATTGAATTCAACAGTAGAGGACATGACGTTTCAGACAAGGACCTTCATCAGATGTGCCTGCTGCTTTAGTTGCACTAGTGGAAATGTGGCCATGCCGAAAGGTGAAAGGTACATCTGACTTATGCAAGATCGTTTTCTATTATTTCACGTTTAAAGGTCACTGTCCCTTTAAATGTCTTGTCACGTCCTGACTTTACCTTCCAAATACATTACATAAACCCCCATAAACCAACAGCACAATAAATAAGGCGTGTGCTGTGAAAACTCAGAACCCGGCAGTGTACCTAAAAACTGCCTGTGTTTCAGCTTTGGGTATAATTTCCACAGCTGGAGCCATTGCACAGCTATAAGACTCTCCACTGGCAGAAATTACTACTTACGGCATTCAGTACGGTACAAGATGCGGCTTAACATCAGCGACATTTATCAGGAAGAAAAGATATTTGAACTTGAGAAATTACAATATTGAAGAAATAAGTTGGAAAAACAGTGGGAAAATTTTACAAAAAATATTCATTACCGGGGTCCCTGGGAACAAGGTAATTTGAGGGACTGTGGGAACAATCGTCGGTCATGATGTGCCCTGATATTCTGGGAAAATTTTGTACAGAATTTTTAGAAATGGACAACAACTTCAGCGTCACCATAGAAATATGATGTGTGTCTGTTAAATAAATGTGTAAATTCCGGTTACTTAGTACATATACACTCAGGACAGAGACATCTATGGAAAATGTTTCTTTACAATGAGTGTTCCGTCATCAGAAAATGCCATATCCATAAGAAAATAATACTAAAATAGACTGATTTTCTGCTTTGTTGTGGAGACTGGGATAGGGTCAGCAGAGTCGTCTCATTATTATCAGAGGGCAGGGTCAGTAGAATCATCTCCATATCATTAGAGAGAAGGTCAGAAAAGTCATCTTAGTATCATTAGCTTAGTATCATCAGAGTCATTTTATTATCACAGAAATGCTGTGGGTTTCATGATATAAGAGACCTGTGTTGCAGTACTAGAAGCCTAGATAAGGCAAAATCGCAACCTTATTTTATTCTTTAATTCCGCTATTTAGCCCTGAATGTTGTCTGTACACTTACTTTTGCGTCTTTCTGGAACTTGCTCATTCTCTTATTAATTCTGTGACAATATTCAATATCACTGCTACATTGTAAAACGTGATGTTACCATTGACCAGGCCTGTACTGTACCCAGTTTGACCACTAGATGTCAGCACATGTGAAAACTGCCATTAATCATAATTAGCTTTTACATTGATAGTCGTCTCACAATAAAAAATAAACGCAGAGAATGTAGATGATGGGTCACATTTAACCTTCCTCGCTTTCCAAAATTCTTTTTTTTTTTCCATTCATGTGGTCTATGAGGATTTGTTTTTTGCAGGGCAAGTTGTACTTTGTAATAACATTATTCCATACTATGAACTGTGAAACAAATTAATTCAGACAATAGAAAAAGAGTTTGCGCCATTTCTTTTTTACAGGTTTTGTTTGTTCACAATTCAGTATTAAAACCAAAACGTTCTCGAGAAAAGACAATTGTGGCAATACCAAATTATATAGGTTAAATACTGTAATAAATAGAAAACTTTGAAGAAAAAATTCTCTGCGTTGCCATATTCTAAAGACACAACTCTTGTATATTTCTGTCTGTGGCACTGGGTAAGCGATTATCTATGTGGAGCAATTTATATTATTTATTGATATCATTTTGGGGAATGGATGCTTTTTGATAATTTTTTTTATTACATTTTTTAGAAGAAGCAATAAAAAAAATCTGATTTTTTTTTTTTTCATGACGGCACTTACTATATAACTCGCGTTATAAATTGGGTTGAGCCGATCTTGAAATTTCAGGATCGTTTTTGAAATCCAATTTCTGATCATTTTCCATCTGAATCTGATCTCGATCCCAATTATCGGATTTTAAAAACGATCCTGTTTCAATTTTTGGACTCCACGCTGTGTAGTGATTAAAAAAGATCTCCCGGGTACTTAGCCCCCCTGGTGTCCGCTTACCTACACAGATCCGCTGCCACTGCCGCTCCCAGTTCTTCTCGGTCCGGTCCTTCAGAGCGCCATGTGCGCCCCCACCTCCCTAGGCTAGTGTTAGAGATGATGGGAGTAGACAAGGCCTGTTGTGGCTTAGGAGAGTATGGCGGGGAGACGTGAGTGCATCACTGACGTCTCCCCTCCCAGTACCCGCCCACACTCTCCTAAGCCACAAGCCCCGCCTTCTCCCAGCATCTCTAACACTAGTCTAGGGAGGCGGGGGCGTGCATGGCGCTCTGAAGGCATGTGAAGGAGAAAGAAGAGGAGCGAGAAGAACGGGGAGCGGCAGTGGCAGCACTTCTGTGCAGGTAAGTTGAGCGATTGGGATCGGAATTCTGTTCCCGATCTCTTTTAGTGAAATTTACTCGATCGCCGATCGGGATTCAATCTTTTCCAATTCCGATCGCTCAACCCTAGTTATAAATAATGTTATCTTTCAATCAGTGGCATAGCTAGCAGGGGACCTATAACTAGATCAGTATTTGCAGACACCGATCTAGGTAAATCCCATCCTGCCACTTCAGGCTTGCGGTTTACAAAATACCGAGATCACAGACAGAAGACTTAGCTTCTCGGCACAGGTGGGTGCAATAACATCACAGCATCGCACCTCCTGCACCTAGAGACACATGTCCTATGTGTGGACAATGTGCGTAGAGCGCGGTACAAGAAAAGGAGGTGGTGGCTCGATTCCTTAGAGATTTGTAGATAGGTGAGTATAACTTTTATTTTTATTTTTTAATAGTATAAGGGGGTCGTTAGGAGGGAGAATTATAACTTTAAGGGAGGATTCATCATCATCATCATCATCATCATCATCATCATTATTATTATTATTATTGTTTATTTATAACACCACTAATTCCATGGTGCTTTATATTTGGAGGTTACAATACTTAAAATATACAGGTAGATATAATACTAACAGTGACCGACTGGCACAATGGGGTAGAGGGCCCTGCCCGCGAGGGTTACAATCTATGGGGGAAGGGGGTAGAGACAGAAGGAGAGGGGGAGACAGTTCAGATGGTGGTTTGGTGATAGTGTTATTGGAGGTTGTAGGCCTTCCTGAATAGATGAGCCTTCAGGGCCTTCTTGAAGCCTGTGATTGATGGGTCAGGTGGAGGGGCCATACGGAGTAGGGCGAAGATGATAAACTCTGTTTTCTCCATGTTGAGTTTGAGAAAGCGGGAGGAGAGAAAGGAGGCTATGGCCACTAAACATTCTGGAACTCTGGCCAGCAGGGAGGTAATGTCTGGTCCAGAGATGTATATTTGGGTGTCATCGGCATAGCAATGGTATTGAAAACCATGAGATTCTATGAGTTGGCCCAGGCCAAGGGTGTAGATGGAGAACAGGAGGGGTCCTAGGATGGAGCCTTGGGGGACACCTACAGAGAGAGGGCGTGGTGAGGAGGTAGTGTGCGAGTGGGAGATGTATTTGCTTAGAGTTTTTAGTTGCTCTGTGTGAACACTCTAGTTCTGTAATTGTATTTGCACCACACCCACCCTTGTCTGCCTCAGTCCATGAAGTAGTTAAATTGGTCTTACCCTGTGATTGACAGCCTGCCTTCCTGTCAGGTCCAGGGCGGGTTCATCCTCCCCTATTTAGTCTTGGCTCACATTCACACTGGTGCCTGTTATTGCCACGTGCTTGCTGGCTTCTCTTGCTGTAAATTTACTTGTATTCTTTTTTTTTTTTTTCTTTTTTTTTTTTTAAATGTAGATCGTGAGCCCCACATAGAGCTCACAATGTACATTTTTCCCTATCAGTATGTCTTTGGAATATGGGATGGAAATCCACACAAACACGGGGAGAACATACAAACTCCTTGCAGGTGGTTTTCTGCCCTTGGCGGGATTTGAACACCAGGACACCAGCTCTGCAGGGCTGCAGTGCTAACCACTGAGCCACCGTGTGGCCCCAATTTACTTGTATTCTTATCCTTGACCTTTGGCTTTCCCTACTGACTATTCTTTTGGACTTTTGGCTCGACTGTTACCGAACCCTGGCTAGCTGACCTCCCTTTGTTGTTGTCCATCTTGTCTGCGTTTTGTGTATCACATATATAGGAAGGGATCGTCTTTGAGTTGCCGCCTATTACGTAGGATAGGGCCTGGCAATAGGAAGGGACAGTGGGGGCTTCAGCTTAGACCTCACTGTCCCTTGTGCCCCTTCCTCAAGGGTTCTCCAGCAGCTTCTGGGAAATTGTCATCTAGCAATTCCCTAACAGATGGTTTCTTAAGTATTGGTGTGACTGTGGCGTGTTTGAATGCAGAGGGGAAGGATCCATTGGCTAGGGATAGGTTGAAGAGATGAGTTAGGACCGAGGTAATGACTTCAGTTTTTTACGGATGAGATGTGACTGTATCGGGTCAAGCGCGCAGGAGGTGAGGGGGGATTTTGAGATTAGGGAGGAGAGTTTTTCATCAGTGATGGTGGAGAAACAGGTCAAGGATCATGAGCAGTGAGCAGTTGGGTAGAGGGGTTGTCGGGGGGTACGGTGAAACAGATGATGGAGGAGGGAGTTGAAGGTGGTGAATAGCCATTTGGAATTGTGAGAGAGTGCAGATATGAGTGTGCTGAAGTAGACCTGCTTTGCAGAGGTGAGTACGTTCTTAAATGTGAGAAGTGCCTCTTTGTAACTGAGAAAGTCTTCCTGGGAGTGGCTGTTCTTCCAGAGGCATTCTGCAACTCGCGAGGCACGTCTTAGTTTTTTAGTCAGGTCGGTATGCCGGGGTTGCCTATTGATTGGTCGGGCTCTGGTGTTTGTGTAGGGGGCCACAGAGTCAAGGGCTGAGGTAATGGTGGTGTTATAGAAGGAAGCAGCGGCATCTGTGTCCTGGAGTGAGGATATGTCAGCAAGTGGTAGGAGTAAGTCTGTGAAGGTGCAGGTGTCAAGGCGGTTGAGGTTCCTGCGGGGGCGTGTTGGTTTAGAGGTTGGGGTGTCTATTGGAGAGGAGAGGGCAGAGAATGTCAGCAGGTTGTGGTCAGAGAGCGTGGATGGAGAGTTAGAGAGGTTGCATATGGAGCAGAGGTGGGTGAATATTAGGTCTAGTGTGCCCCCCTTTGTGTGGGTGGCAGAGGAGGACCATTGGGAGAGACCAAAGGAGGTGGTGAGGGACAGGAGGCTGGAAGCGGGGGGGTGGTCTGTGTTAATGGGGATGTTGAAATCACCCATGATGATGGTGGGGGTGTCTGTGGGTAGGAAGTGTGTAAGCCAGGTGGTGAAGTGGTCAATGAAGGCAGCGGTAGATCCTGGCAGTCGATATATGACAGCCAGTTGGAGGTTGGAGGGTGAGTAGATACGAACAGAGTGCACTTCAAAGGAGGGGAGGGTGAGGGCGGGTAGTGCTTGGATAGGGGCAAATGAGCAATTGTCTGACAGGAGGACGCTTCCACCTCCACCGGGTTTATTGTTGGGGCGGTGAGTATGTGAGAATTGTAGACCTCCATAGGAGAGGGCGGTGGGGGAGGTTGTGTCTGAGGGTGTCAGCCATGTTTCTGTGAGACCGAGAAACGTAAATTCATTAAGTATGAAAATGTTGTGGATGTAGTCTAGTTTATTACATATGGGGCGGGCATTCCATAGTGCACCGGAGAGGAAAGGGTGAGGAGGAGCATGTGAGATTGGTTTGAGATTTTGGGGATTCTGTGCGCTAACGCGAGGTGTGGGGAGAAGGCCGACAGTGGAGATTTGCTGGGGAGGACCAGGATTAGGAGATATGTCACCAGAAGTATGGAGGAGCAGGCAGAGGGACAGCAGTTGTAAGTAGGAGAGGATACGGGGGGGGGGGGGGGTTGTATGTGTCTGGGGCGGAAAGCCTACAGGTTTGTGAGTAGCTGTGCAGAGAAAGTTATATGGTGGGGTAGGAGAGATGGAGAGATGAGGGTTTCTTTACTGACAAGGCTGGTTTGGGGTGGAAAAGTGTTTTGTAAAAGGATTGGGAGAACAACAGTGATTAAAGTGAGAAGCATTTCTGTTAGAGAAGTGATCAGTTTGTAGCAGTTGGTTTGTGTTCCCTTCTGTTCCCTTCTGGTCCAATTCTGGCCTAATTCTGATAACCACATTTAGATTTCACACTTTCATTAGGGGTCATTAGGATGATAGGAAGGTCATTTATATAAAGGGGGCATTATGAACTTAAGGGGGATCATTTATATAACGGCTATTAGGGTTAATTATGAATACAAGGGTGGAGGTTATTTAGGGGGCATCATTTATATAAGTGGTCATTAGAGATATTTTGAACCTAAGTGGGTGGTCATTCATCTAAGGAGACATTATGGCGATAGGGGGGGGGGTCATTTATATAAGGGGTAATTTATATAAAGGGTATTATGAACTTAAGGGCTGTCATTTATCTAAGTGGTCATTAGGAGACATTATGAATAAAACGGGACATCATTTATATAAGGTGGTCATTAGGGGTGCAGTATTTATGTCAGGGGGAACCGGGCATAATAAAAGGAGGCAATTCATTTACTTAAGGTGGCAATTGAGCTTTCTTAAAGGAGTTTTCCAGCTCATTGATGATCTATCCTCAGAATAGTTGGGGGCCCTCTTGTATGTGTTTGCCCCCCAGTGCTGAACCCCTAACAACGCACGTCCAGGTGCACTGATATCGAGTACGATTATCTTGTTTGCTTTTCTTTTAATTAAGTTTTAATTAATTAGTTTTGTTTTAATATTTTAAACTTCAGTATTGCATTTTATGGTAAAATGGCTATGTTCCCATTGAACCCTTACTCATGGATTTTGCATTGGCAGACCTGGGAAACATTAGAAGACCCCAGACTGTTAACCACATCTGACCACAGCATCAGAGGTGTTAAATGAGTGTAGTTGTCTCTGATCATGGACACGGCTGGCTGTTCTCTGCCAGCGCATGTTTAAAATCCCAACATCTGCCATATATGGAGGTGTTAAAGACACAGAAAGGAGTTTTCCAGTCCAAAATTATAAACTGATGACCTATCCACAGTATAGGTCATCAATATGTGATTTGTGGGACCCCACCCATGGAATAGGAATGGCACAGCAGCCCAGGCACTCTATAGAGGTGGTTATAGTGAACTATAGCGCCTCTCCTACAGGGCCACCTTAACCATAGGGTCAACGGTGCTCCTGAACTGAGCCCTATGTTAGACTGCCCCCCCCCCCTTTGGACAGCAGGACAGTCCTGCATTTTCTGTCCCACTGTCCAGGGCAGCGGGTTTGGTCTGCACCAACTCATCGACATCCTGAGAACACCAATGAGTTGCAGACAGTAATGAAGCAGGGAGCCGTCTACTTCCTGCTTCACCAACCGACCGCTGAAAGGTGAGTAATGAGGTTTATTTTTGTCTTTGATTATATAGAATGGGGGACATAAAGCTGTGGAAGAAACCTGTGGGGTGGGGAAGACATACTGTAGGGGCAACATGAGGGGTGGCAGGGCATGATACTGTGGGGGCAACCTGAAGCATGGGGGGACATGATATTGTGGTTGCAATCTGAGGGGTGGAGGACATGACACTATAGGGGCAATCTGGGAGGGCTAGGGGACATACTCTTGCGGCTACCTGAGGGGGACATGACAGTGGGGTACACACTGTGGGGGCCATACTGTGAAGATACATTATATTGTGGGGGCAAACAAAGGGGGCATGAAACCATGGTGGCAACCCAAGGCGGACATGACAGTGTGGGGGACATTATACTGTGGGGGCAACCTGGGGGGCATGAAACTGTGGGGGTGGATAGAACAGTGTGAGGGCAATGTGAGGGGTAAATAACAATGTGGGGGCAACCAGGGGGTAGGGAGATATGAATCTGTCAGGTGGACATGAAAATGTGAGGGCAACCTGGAAGGGGACATTATGTGGGGCATTATGGAGTCAATAGAGAGGCATTAGCCACTAAGGGGCGTTATACTATGTGGGGGCCATCAAGGGGTCATTAGAATTTGTGCAGGTCAGATATTTTTAGATGGTGGTGATGGGGGGCCCACTCATGAAACACTTGCACAAGCCCACCAATGCATTAAAACGGCCCTGCCCTCCTACTATCACTTGAATAGGTGTGGTGCACACGCTGTCCAGCCACTAGCAGCTTCTAGCACTGCTGCATCAGAGGCTTCTAGAACAGGTGATCTATGTGGGGTCAATGTGTCAATTATACAATATACCCTAGTCTTGAGGAATAAACCCTACCTAAATATATTAGAAATGCTAAAGAAGAGACTATGCCTTTAAACCTGTACTAGTTCTGAATGCTAACAAGATTGTTATCAATCAATGACAGCAAGCATGGATCTTGAAAATTTTAGGATTTGGCATAAAGTCTATTAGAAAGCTGTATAACGTGCATGAATTAAATACTGAACTTGGTTCGGATAACCCCAGTGGCCTCTTTAATATGGCAGGAGTCCGAGGAGAATTTTTGCAATCAAACAACAACTGCAGACAATGGTCTGTAAACACAGACTATCCCATAATAATGATCCTACTCCAGCAAAACCTTACAAGTCACATTCTCCAGATATCTGAGCAGAAGTCAAGCCCTGAATGGACTCATTGTTCCCAGGGACCATTTCCAAACTTCCAGAAAGCAATCACACGCGCCGGACATGTTTACACAAGAGGAGAGAAAAATTATGATTATATATCTGATAAAAATAGGCAAATTGTTATGGGAAATAAAACCAAATTCAAGACAAACTGAAAGTTCATCTCTTTTATCCTCAAATTTCCCTACACTTGCCCCCAAATACTCAAATTCCATTGCACAGAAATTGCAGACACATGTATCTAATCCTTCAGTGTGTGGAACTGTGTGCAGACGTGCATCTCTAACCCTCGGTCATGTAGTACTGTGTGCAGACGCACATATCTAATCCTTCCCTGTGTGGTATTGTGTGAAGAGGCGCATATCTAATCCTACGGCGTGTGGAACTGTGTGTAGATGCGCGTATCTAATCCTATGGAATGTGGTACTGTATGCAGATGCACTTATCTAATCCTCTGGCGTTTGGTACTGTCTGCAGACGCGCGTATTTAATCCTCCCCCGAGTGGTACTGTGTGCTGAGACGCATATCTAATTCTCTGGCTTGTGATACTGTGTGCAGAGACATGTATCTAATCCTCCCCTGTGTGGTATTGTGTGAAGAGGCGCGTATCTAATCCTACGGCGTGTGGAACTGTGTGTAGACACGCGTATCTAATCCTATGGCATGTGGTACTGTGTGCAGATGTGTGTATCTAATCCTATGGCGTGTACAACTGTGTGCAGACGCACCTATTTACTCCTCTGGAGTGTGGAACTGTGTGTAGACGCACGTATCTAATCCTACGGCATGTGGTACTGTGTGCAGACGTGCTTATCTTATGCTCTGGTGTGTGGAACTGTGTGCAGATACGCGTATCCAATCCTTTGGCATGTGGTACTGCGTGCAGATGCATGTATCTAATCCTTCAGTGTGTGGAACTGTGTGCAGAAGCACGTATTTAATCCTCTGGTGTGTGGGACTGTGTGCAGACGTGTGTATCTAATCCTCTGGCGTGTGATACTGTGTGCTGATCTGTGTATCTAATTCTCTGATGCATGTATCTCAGTTTGGATATCAGTGTTGGGTTGTGCATGTGGAGTGACTGTGTGTATTGCAGTTGAAATATGAGTGAAAGACTTGCAGGTTTGTATTGGCTAAGTGGGGGGGCATTGTGTTTGGAATGCTGTATCTCAGCAACGGTACGTCCAAGCGAGTTGGAGTCTCGTCTTAAACTTTCCCGGATACCTTAAGTATCTCTGTACCAAATTTGGTGAAGATCGGTACAGTCGTTTGGTTTGCAATAGAGAACAGACAGACAGACGGACAGAAATTCATTCTAATAATATAGAGAGATATACATATATGTATATATACACATATATACAGCTTGTATACAGCTTTTACAGCCAACATGCATTATTCCAATGCATGTAAAAAAAATATGTAAAAACTCTAGATGAAATATTGTCTACTGTTTTGTCGGACAGTATATTTTGCTTTTATGCAGTCCTTTTTTGTTAACTCAAGTGACTCTTCTGAGCCAAAGGTAACATAAGAGACATTTTTCTATACAGGGATGTTTGTACAAAATTGATTGTTTTGGTTCAAAGAATCAAAAAGCACAAAAACAAGCGACAGAATTAGCTGCTAATTTGAAGCAATTTTCCTTCTTATAATAATAATGTGATTTTAAATTAGGTTTTCATAAGAGTCGTCCATAAAAGATTTCAATTGGTTAAAACAGAACCATCTTTCCTAATGCTAAAAATTGGCTTCCTAGTAAAGTGGTGGTAAATTACTCATCCCGCCGAAAGGTCACAAAATATCTATTCCCATCACAATCATTTTTTTAAAAGTTTTTGTATCATTTCCAAGTTATCATTCCCTATATTTCTGTTCTTTTGATAATGATTATTATTGTGATTTTTTTATACGGCACCATTAAGTCCATGGCGCTGTATATTGGTGAAGGGGTTCACATACATAGCACAAATACATAAACAACTACAATAAACCCAGATATTTGCTCCAAAATACAACTTTTCCTTATCAATAGGAAATGGGAGAAATAGTAAATCAGTGGACATCTGACCACTGGTTCTCCAACTGATCCCCATACATAGGGTCCTTTGTATCCATAACTGAATGGAGCAAGAGAGCATTGTGCATGACTATCTCCAGCCTACCCATAGAAATGAATGGAGTGGCTGTACACCTGTGCACCCATTCAGATGGGGGTATACCTTTCCCACCTGCCAACCCTCCCTTGGTCAAGGTTTCAATTCCAGATCTACCGTACCCAGTCTGTTTTTGAGTTCAGGGGAAACTAACTTGGGATGAAGCCTATTCAAGGGAAAACCATTGACAAATGCAAGTCATATATTGACCAACAACACTTCTACAGTATTCCCCATGGGCATACATGACATGGAGAATAGTCACCTGAAACAACAGGCACACTATAAAGGAAAGCCCCAGGGAGGCGCAGTTATTTGATAGCAGAGGAGAAAATATTTCTAAAACAAAATATTTTAAACCTACCTATGATTTCTTTAAAAGACGAAAAAAAAAATTAAAATGGTTCCAACAAGCGGCAATTTGTAGTCAAAAAATGGCAAAATAGAACAAAGTAGGTGAAACCAGCCCGAGTGAATTACATTATAAAATTCAGATCATTTGCAGCCCAGTTAGAAGCGTCCATGTCATGTTCGGTTAGATCATTTGCACCCATTGCTTTGCTGGTAAATCTTACACAATATGTTCTGTTATTTTTACCTCCCTGAAGATTAGGAGATATAATAAAATTACAGGAATAAGTGACAGCACCTGCAATGCTTCATCAAGTATTATTATGGACCTGACACATGACTGGAGCCAGAGACAACTGGTTCTCTTACCAAATGTATCCGCAACCTTCATTGACATGAGGGTCATCCAAAATCTTGACCTCTAGTGATGAAACCAGGATTACTGCACTGTGCCTGAAGGATATGAAATGTTGAAGCAATGAGTTGAAACGCCAAAGAAATCCTATAAGAACTGCAAGTAATAAGAGATACTGTATATACTCGAGTATAAGCCGACCTGAATATAAGCCGACCCCCCTAATTTTACCACAAAAAAAAATGGGAAAACTTATTGACTCGAGTATAAGCCTAGGGGGGAAATGCAGCAGCTACTGGAAAATTTCAAAAAGCGCTGAAGGGAATCCCTGGCAGACTCGGCTGCCTGGATTTCCTCTCAGCACTTCTGCCGGCCACAGTTCCCCTTCAGATCCGACGGCCGAGGTCTTCCTTCAGGTACGCGCTCCTGCCGGGGATCCCCCCTTCAGCTCTGGCGGCCGGGGATCTCCCTCAGCGCTTCAAGGCCACATTCGGTCGCGTCCGCTCTCTCCGCTCTCCAGGCGCAGCGGAGGCCATCTCCACTGTAACTCCGCCATTATCACTGTAAGAGTTACAGTGTAGGTGCCGATTCTAATGGCGACCGCTCTGGAGCAGAGCGGTCGCCATTATAACTACAGACCCAGCATACAGACACCGGGGTGGGTGCCGGGCCTGCAAACTACAGAAATACTTACGGTACTTCTGCTAGAAGGCCCCGATACTTCTGCCAGGAGCGTGGAGATGCTGCGGCCCGGCACCCTCCCCATGTGTGTATGCCGGGTCTGTAACTACGGTATTACCGTAATGACCCGAATATAAGAGGCAGACTTTTTCAGCACAAAAACTGTGATGAAAAACTCGGCTTATACTCGAGTATATACGGTAATATGAAAGTCTAGGATTATCCTAGTAAAAGACTTAACCAGTAGAGATACTGGAGTAGATTTACAAGACGCAAAATGTTGTTTTTGGCCGTTTTATAGACTAATTCAACAAGGTGGCTTGACATAGATAAAAAGAGCATGAGGCTTTGTGAAAAAACACCATACTGAGCCAAAACTTGGGCATAAAATATGGGCACAATCTAGACCAGAGATTCCCAAACTTATTTTTCTCGTAGACCACTTTCAAAATTTTACTGGTTTCGGTGGACCCCCTGCTGCTACATTTGTACCATATTCCCAAAACTCGTCAAAAAACGTGAAGATTAGATCTAACGATGATCCCCGTCGAGTCTACCGTGGACCCCTGGGAGTCCACCTGGACCACTTTGGGAATCACTGATCTAGACCAACCACTAAGCAGTATAAATTATTAGGTAGCCTAATGCAACATAAGCCACTGTGATAAATCTAATACATAGAGATGGGAAATCTCACGAGATTCATGTCAACAAATATGTTTAGTTGAAGAAATCTGCTAGAGGAAACATCCACTAGAGGCAAATTCAGCATCTGACTCCCATTGAAATGTAATGAGGCTGGTTTCAGGCAGAATTTGGAGATGATTTTGAGGTGGAATCCACATCATGAGTCATGCGACCCACTGTTGTTTTGGGAGTAGTAAAGGAAAGGCAGAGTATAGATGTATCGTACGGACCCTGATTGGCACTTTGGCGCGCTGTTTAGAGGGTATACTTGTCTGATATGAGGATTTAATGGGGTAGAAGATGAATCAGATGTCTAAGCTTAACTGCAGTGGAAGTTGACAATGGTCACCATAAGTAGTGGCATAAATCGAAGTTCCTAGGCTAGGCCTAAATGAAAATCATTTTCAGGGCCCAAACCTACCATATGTTATTCACAATACTGGTATCATCATATGGAGCAAGGGAAAAATTTTGGCCTCACCAGGCTCTAAGGGGGCATTCACACGGGGCAAAATGGTTCGGATTATGGCACGACTGGGATTGTCGTCAGTCAAAAAACCTCCCCATAGAACTCTATTGAGAGGCTTTTTAACCGCACAGATTCTGGCCACAATGCCGCATGGAATTCGCGCGGACTCCACATGAATTCCACGCGGAGTCGCGCCAGAATCCAAGCCATTTTACCCCATGTGAATGCCCCGTAAGGCCTTGGTACAATTGTACCTTTTGTACCCCCCTATACTTACCCCTAGACTATAAGAATATTTGCCTCACCCTGCTTACCATTATATTTAGAACGTTTCTACCTGTGTTTGGGTGGTTGGATGTAATAAAATACAGGCATGAATTTGCTGTCAAGAATATCGTGACAATGAAAATGCTCTAATGGGATCAGGCAGTTTGTTGGAAAATCTAATTCCTTCATGTAGGTTCTGTTTCTTGTCAGGACACATCGCTGAGATCATATCAATGAGAAGTGGGGATTTTTTTCAAAAGTTTCTGAATCTTATTAGAATTGGAAATTTTGGAGACAGAGTGGTAATTATATGTAACTTATATTGGATGTGGAAAAATGACTTCCTGTGTAAGACATCCTGCGGAGTCGGTGCACGGACTGCGTAACCGAACAATGGCATCCATTCATATGTGCGGATATATAGAAAAATAAGTATATTCTGGTGAAGTCCTATAAGAGGAAGTAGTATATATATATATATATATATATATATATATATATACTGATGGTGGGCAGAGTCATTTATGTATGGTGGTATTCTGCAGAGGTGAAACACTGTATTGCTGGAAAAAAAACTGAATAAAATTAGAAAAAAAAGTTGGGTGACAAGCAGCAATATCTCCATTACAACACTAAAATTTGTCAATTTGTTAAGCACTCTGAGCTGCAGAAAGGGCAATGTACACACACGATCCCCTTGGGTGAAGGGATGCCAATGGATGGATTTGGTTCAAGGGTCACAAAGCAAACATGGCTCTTCTGTTTTTGGTGGCAACACTTGGCACTTTATTAAAGCTTTTTGACCCCTCAGTTTGGTGTATGCCCCTGATTTTATACAGAATGTACACAGAATTGCTATAGGTCAAGAGTCTGGGTACATGTAATGAGAACCCTGAAGTAGCTGTAATGGAAGCCATGATGGTTGTCACCAGCGCTCTCTAAAGATGTCCATACCCTTTTAGATTGCTGATGGCCAAATGCTTGTCCATCCAGTAGTTACTGTATTGCTCCAGACTTTTCTATAGACATGTATGATTAACTGAGCAATGAAAGTTTTCTATAATGCTTGTTGGAAAACTGGATTGAACATATCAAAACTCAAAATACCTGATCCTTCTTTCCTCAATTATTTGGTATAAAGGAAAAGAGTAGGAGTCAATACAACCCTAAACACATTAGATTGTTGGCCAGTCTCATTGAAATTGTTGTATGGCCACTTTAAGGGGCTTGAATCACCATACAACGTATCATCTATCTGACTGCTGGGACCCCCACCAATCATAAAATGGGTTTCCAAGACCCCTTTATAGATATGATGGCAGTCACAAATATATGTTGGAGTTGCAGACATACAAATAGACTGGTGTGCATTCATTCACATAGGGACCTCAGGGCCCTGCTGTTACGATTGGTGGGGTTTCCAACAGTCCCATCAGACACCTTTTATTTATCCTGTAGATAGGTGATAGATTTTTAGGCAATAATTGTACTAGTTTCAAAGAAAAGATAATGTAATGTATATAAAAAATATCCACTGAGGTTTACGGGTAGTGACATACAAATATGTAACACTCAGGAGGGCCAGGGCTGATATCACGGGTAATATGTCAGATGGGGCTTGTAGAGAGGCCCTGGGTCCCCGAATGTACCTCTTTTTTGATGTCCCTGACTACCCACCCCCACGTGCTACCTGACAATCTCAACAGACAACCAGGTCTCGGGGGTAGTCGTTGCTCTTTTAATAGCAGGACAAGGTAATACAAATGTACATATGGAGTAATTCTTCACATACAATACTGTGATCTTTGCAGACAGTGTCCAGTTAAGCAGGTGATGGAGCTTGGAGCAGGAAATTGCTTGGGTAGTTAAACTTGTATATACTTGTAAAGATGGCCTGTATCCAGGGGGTTAGTCCTCAACAAACTGGGTACACAAATGTAGGAGAGGAAATAGGGGTGTCGACAGCGGGAGACCCTCAAATTCTGTCAGACTAGCTATGGGCTCCTTAAATATAGATTTGTCCCAAAGACTTACTTGAATAGAGATACGTGCGAGGTTCCCAGATGTATGGATGAGCAGGTCCGTATACTTTAGTACTTTCAGACTTGGAGCTTCAGAGGAAAACACTCTCTGAGGAGAATCTTGAGCACAGAGGAAAATACATCTCTGGTTGAAGTGCCCTGATGTTTGGCTGCCATTTTCAGCTCCACATGTGTAGATCTCCTCACATAAAAGAACACAAAGGGTTCCCAACCCCCTCTAGAGAGGGGTGTAACTCCTCCTCCTCCAGGCCAGTCAAGGGAGCTTGATTGGTCCTGAAGGTCACCTGATCATACTGGACACTCCTTTACAAAAATTACAATGGAAAGTATAGGCAGGTGTAGTTCAAAAAACATCCACAAGACGGCGCATTAATAGACCCCCCTGTGTGCTGGCTCTGGTGAAGTAGAAATACTGTTAATATATAGAAGGAATGGGGAGGAACCTCTTTACCTTATATGCAAATGTCCATACCATCTCGGCCTGCAAGGACTATGAAAGGGAATTGGACAAGCAGGACTGGAACATTACAAATATAACACTTAGACTTTCAGCCCTGCGAATCCTGTGCAAATTTAAGGCAGTTGTAGTAGTGAAGATCCAGGTAAATGTCTATGGTTTAGGTTTCAGCTTATAAACCTTGACCTTGAACTCAGAATTCACTAAGACAAACATGTGACCAGGAGAAGAAAAGCTTTCACATACATTCACACGACAGTGAAAACTGGCTATGTTGGCTGTTTTTTTGCTGCCCGTAACACGACTGCATTACATTTACTGTACAGTAATGGGGGCATGATCGATTTTTTTTTTTGACGGTCTGTTTTGTCTTCTTGTTTTGTCCGTTTTCTCTTTTTTTTTTTTTTTTTTAAATGTAGATTGTGAGCCCCACATAGGGCTCACAATGCACATTTTTTCCCTATCAGTATGTCTTTGGAATATGGGATGGAAATCCATGCAAACACGGGGAGAACATACAAACTCCTTGCAGATGGTTTTTTGCCCTTGGCAGGATTCGAACCAAGGACTCCAGCACTGCAAGGCTGCAGTGCTAACCACTGAGCCACCGTGTGGCCCCCTTTCTTGTTTTGTCCGTTTTCATGGATCCATCAATACACTGAATTGTATGAGGAATCTGTTAAAATATGTGCCCACGGATGCAAAATGGCCATGAGAAATGTACACTTTGTATGATATTTATTATATTAGATCTTAATGCTGACTACCCTGACCAGTGCAAAGTCCAGTATGGAATAAGAAATGAGATATTGAGATATACAAAACTCTAAAGCAAAGTAGAACCCTAAGGATAGCTTCAAACCTGCGCTCAGTCTCTGTTTTGGGAGATGAGACAGACTATAAATCCCATATGGATCACATTACATGGTGCCCATATAGATCTATAGAGAGGGAAGGGGGAGGAGAAACCCAGTGAGTAAGAAGAAATAAACACACACAGACATGCTGCTGCAGCTTATAGTAAGTATTTTACTATGTCACAGCTACTGGATTTATAGCTAAACTGCTCCGAACTGCTTTACAATGTCCTTCATAATGCTGCTGTTTCTCTGTATAAGAAATAGTGACAGAATCTCCTTTACTCTCTGTGCTGTCTACAGACATCATAGCAGCTGGGCTCAACTTTACAGCTCAGGGCCAACTTACAATAGATATATTGCCTGCAGACAGGAACATTAACAGGCCATACAATTACCAGAAATACTCATGTACACACTCAACAGCTTATCCTGAAAAGTCACTGAAATGACAATTTCAAGTATAACTTTAAGATTGGCCAAAGATAAAGAGAGGAAAGTTTTACAAATTTCCTCACCATTATAGGTAGAATTAAGCAAGATGTCACCGACAATATGTCCAGTATGACTTGGACTGGGTCTGAACAACAGCTGAAAACTTTCCATGAACAATTCAACCAGTTCCATCCCACCATCAACCTGATGCTCAATTACTCATTCTCTGAAATAAATTTCCTTGACACAGTCATCAAGATACAGGACAAAAACATTGAAACATCACTGTATCGGAAACCAATAGACCGCCCTACCTACCTAGGATGGGATAGTTTTCATCCTAAACATATAAAAAACTCCATTGTATACAACCAGGCTATCAGATACCATTGCATATGTTCAGACCCTGCAGATAGAGACAAACACCTTGGGGCCTCAAAAACACATTCTTGAGGCAGGGCTACCATCCAAGAACAATTGAAAACCAAATCACCAGGACCATCAGAATACCAGATTGGAGTTATTAAAATACAATACCAAATAGGAAAACAATCGGGTGCACCTGGTTGTCACATATAACCCCCCACCTGGAGACGCTGAGAGGAATCACACGCAAATTACATCCACTACTGCAAAGAGACGTCCGTCTAAAATCCATATTTCCAGACCCCCCTCTCCTGTGCTATAGACAGCCACCAAATCTCATCAATATGGTTGTCAGCAGCTCACTATCAACTCCAACTAATACAGGAACATTTTCGTGTGGACAGAAAAAGTGCAAAATCTGCCCTCACATACTGACCACCGACAAGATAGAGATACCAAACTCTAACAGGGAGCATAAAATCCCAGGTACGTTCACCTGTATCACACCTAATGTAGTGTATTTAATAATATGCAACAAGTGTTCCACTGAAAAACTGTATGTTGGAGAGACTGGTCAGAAGCTTAGAATGTGGATTAACTCACATCGCCATACAATTAGAGAACAAAGGATGGACCTTCCCGTGTCAAAACATTTCAGCAATGAAGATCATAATATCACCAATGACATGAAAATTTTGGTTTTAAGAGTGAATTTTAAATCAAGGAAAGAGAAATGGGTTTATGAGTAAAAGTTTATGACCCTGCTTCAAATATTGCAGAAAGGGATGAATCTGACACATGGGTTCATGGCATCCTACAGAAATCACTGAAGTGAAACAGCCATAAAAGACACTCTCTGAACTGATAAGAACATTGCAAACTGATGAATTGTTTATTTGTATGTACCAATAACCACTAACCTTCTTCCACCCTCCCTCCTAGAATTCTATTCTTATGTGTCCCTCTGTACATAAATATGCATCCTTCAGAAATTGTTTTTAGATATACCCGAAGAAGAACCCCAGAGCTTCGAAACGTTGTAATCTGTCATCATTATTAGTTAGCCATTAAAAAAGGTATCAACTACTGAAGACTCTCAGTATGACTTGATACATACATGACTTCTGTAGACTATAAGCCACTGTTCTAGTAGTGTAGAAGAGATAACCTGAGATAGCCTGCAGACTGTTCATACATAAAATAAACATTAGAATTTGCATGATTCTTGAGAATGTGATGATGAAATTGCCCCTGGGCATAGAACCAATGTAATATGACTGGATATCATCACTGAAGACTGTGGAACGTGAAATATGCAGATCATACCAGTATCAGCATCTGCATACTTCTCCATGGAAGTCAGACCCCGTCCAATTAGTTTCTTGTTATCAGCATTGCATTGCATAATTTTTTTAAACTTTTAATACAAATGCAACCATGCCAGAAATCGCCGTGTTCTGAGTTTATGTGACTTTATATTGGCATGGACAATAAAACTGCTTTAAAAAAGTTGCGGCAGGATTTATACTTAGGAGAATTAGAAGATTTTGGGACCCTCAGGGCCAGTTGGAGTCTGTCTGCTTTGTGTTGTCTCACTCAGTACCACCATGGGAAGACCACAACAGGAATGGTTGTTGGCTTCCATACGGTGTGCAGAGGTAGCAGTTACATCTGAGCCTTGATGCTTAAGGAGGTCTAAAGGCTCCTTTTTCACATAATGGAAATACCAGTATAATACAAAGCGTGTCAGCATAATATATAGCATATGGTAGGAATTTGCTTGGGGGTCTGGAAATTTAAGATCACATTTTTTTATTTTAATGGGCATCTGCTATCCTTAAAGGAGTTGTCTTTACTACTGATGACCTGTCTTTAGGATAGGTCATCAAGGTGATATTGGGGTCTCCCGTCCCCCTACCAATTAGCTGTTTGCTGCAGCCACAGTATACTGTAGCAGGTGGGAAAGACACTGCATGCTCAGTGCCATTCACAGATCGACAGGGCTGTCAGGAGTCAGACCTCAAAAAACAAAGGACCTGAGTTAAGATATATTTACATGACTATTGGACAAAATGTCCATGAAAAAGTGACTTTTTTTTCACGTTTTGTATCCGAGGGGCACCCATTTTCACAGGACCCTCATAGATTTGAGTCATTAGAGAGATGAGTAAAAATGGCCAACCATAAGACATGACGTGTTTTAACAGTCCATTAAAATGAACCATCAAAACAGATGTCATGGAAATAGTGCCATTCATGTATATAGAATTTAATGCAGCCATGTGGAGGCCATTAAAAACATAACAAGGCTGTTAACACTGGTCTTGTGAATAGGGCGTAACCCTCTTAATTAAGCATGTTTATAATCTGTAGAATACCTTTTTTGGGGAACACTGGTTTACACCCCATAAAGTCACCCAACTTTTCAAGTCTCCAGAACAGCAAATCCTGAATGATGCAGAAACAGAGGACTGTATAGCCAGACATTCAGGAAACAGGACATTTCAGTCTACTGTCTTACCATAACTCAGGGCAACATACCCCCTGCCTTGGAGTTATGTTTGACTCAGACCTTTCCTATATCCCTCAAATCAAATCACTGGTATGCTCATGTCATCTTCACCTTCATCTCCAGAATTCACCTTCACCTTATCATCGTAACATCAAAGACCCTTACTGTCATGCTAATTCACTCTCAACTTGACTACTGTATCTCCCCTCCACAATCTATTCTGAATGTAGCGGCCAAGCTCATCTATAAGACTAAATGCTACATCTATGGCTCTGGTGTGGGCCAGTCGCTGCATTGGTTGTCTATTCATTATAGAATATAATATAATCTTATCACCCTCATCCACAAAGCTCTCCATGGTGCTGCTGTGCCCTACATTTCTTCCCTCCAATCCATGCTGTCCATTCTGCAAATTACCTAAGACTAACATCTTCTATCAGAACATCACATTTCCTTATCTAAGACTTCTCCTGAGTTTCACCAATTCTTTGGAATGCTCTACCCCAGACTATCATGTTAAGTTACAACTTCTACAGTTTCAAGCGCATCCTAAAGACACATCTATTCAGACAGGCCTATCACGATTGCTAATCTAAAATCTTCACAGATGAGCTCCATAAAACCCTCTTGTGATGCCTTATCAGACTGTAACCTTATACAATGACAAACAAAAGGGTAACAATATATAGAACTTGTGACTTTCAAGCTCCATATCTGACCATCCACTACAGCTTCACATGTGAGACTACCATCATTTTAAAGACAATCATCTTGGCTATCTCATACATAAATTTGACTTGCAACTATTTAGCATATGATTAGTTTTGCAGATTCTTGTCATGTAACTGCATTATTACTGTTCTACTCCTGGTGGTGGAAAAATCTTTATCTTCTTGTACATTAGAAATTACAACCTGTTTTCACATTCCCTAATATCTCAGTATGTTATTAGGCTGATTCCCAATTCAAAAGTCACTGGTTCAAATAGAGGATCAGCCTTGAAGAAAATTTCCTAAGAAAAGAAAACAGCATCATCCAGCTCATCAATAGCGATCTCTTGGCCAAGAAAATTGCCAAACTGCATCATGTGAGTGCCATGACAGTTGGAAGAATACGAGATGAAGTCCATCTATCTATTCAAAAGCCAAGAGGTGGACATCCAGGCAAAATACCTGAGTCAAGAAATCTCATCACAAGGTCTATCAGTTCTGCCAGGCCAGTGGAGGTGGCTTGTATGCTTCATAATAGTGAGATCACAGACATCCATGCAAGGAGCATGCAACTCACATTACACAAGTCTGCAATGGAAGCCCAAAAAAAGGAGATGGAAGGAAGGAGGCCAGCTGCTGGAGATGGACGTCTGCACTCTCTGGTCCACAGATTGGAGTGTCGACAAGCTGAATAAAATATATGACCTTTATTGGACAAAAACATACTGCACAGTGTGTTTCGAGCTCCACAAGCTCTTCTTCAGGTGCACAATTACTTGCCAGATGAGGTCAGATCTGTGAACGTATAGAAGAGACCTAAGATCATATTTTGTGTTGAGAGATGCTTGAATCTGATTGAGAGAGCATGTCCTGAAGGATTCAGGCAGTGTTGAAAGCCAAAGGTTGATTTACAAAATAATAAAAATGTAATTTTAGGTACAAAACAGTAACAATGCAGTAACATGACAAGAACCTGCATAACTAAATCATATGCTAAATAGTTGAAAGTCATTGTTACCCTTTTACCCTTACCAGGACACTGGTGATTACTTATACAGCTTAATTTATATGTGTAATTAAATTAACCTTTAGCACAAAAACCTGCTAGACCACTGTATAAGCAATGCTACCTCCTATACCACCTCTGCTATCTAACAGGAGAATGGGAGTAGCAGTAACGGTGATGATGTCACAGGTTGGTCAAATACACCTAGAGCCCACCTTCCATGCTGTACACTGTATAAGCAATGCTACCTCCTATGCCGCCCCTGCTACCTCTTGTGTCAACCCCTCTACCACAAAGATTGTAAACCCTTGAGAGCAGGATCGTCAGGACCTCTTCTTACGTGAATTGACTTATTACTCTGTAATGTCTCATTTTCACTGTACTTTAACCCCTGTGATTTGTGAAGTGCTGCAGAATATGTTGGCACTATATCAATAAAATGTGATGACATGATGGTAGAATCTCAGGCCACTTCTTCAGGTTTTGGTTACACCTGCACTGGGTGACCGTTTGGGGATTCCGTCCCTGATTCCACTTGAAATCTGCAGAGAGAAAAATCCTGCAAGTTGTTTTTCGGGTCCCAAAGAACGGAAACCCCAACGTCAGTGTGAACCTAGTGTAAGATGTAGGTGCTCTGTGGAACATTGTAGCTACTTCTAAATTCTGCACAGCGCCGATACCACCTAAACCTTGCAGACCCCTACCACTACAGGCATATTCAGTCTTGCAGGGTAATAGGCTGAACTTGATATCTTTTCCAGCTTTACAAACTAAGTTATTACATCCTATGAAACTGGAATATCCCTGAAAAAGTGCCCACTTTGGTTCTCACCCAACATTCCCAGAAACAGCTACAAATACAAAACATCTGAACAGAATTTTTACCGGTTTCATAAGAGGTTTAAGGAAATATTAGAGATTTTACTGTAATGCCCTTTAAGACAACTTAGAATAAGCTGAGGAAGTACTATGAATCTATTGATGCCCTGATGCTTTGATTTTTGTCAGCCATGTATCAAAGGGTTAATCCTTAGTCCTCTGCTACAGATTCCTCTACCTTACCGGTCTATATTAATGCACTGACCGGGTTAGTGAATATTCACAGGTATATTCCAGTGTCAAGCGGAATTTGTGGTTGTCTGTGCCCTCCCTCCTGCTTTTTTTCTGTGTTTTTAAACCTCCCTCCCCACCCACTGTAGATGATATAGTAACTCCAAGCCCTGAAGCCGCTCATTGGAACACAGAAGTTTCCTAAGGAGTTAGCAGGGAGTGACGAGGGGGACACTTGGCTATAGCAGCACCAAGGAGGCACCATAAGATCCTGCTGTGACAGAAGACGCCCTGGAGCAGTCAGCATGGATCCTGAGTAAAGGGGGCAGAATTGCAATGACTATGATTTCTAATGCACTAAGCAGATCCCATGGCTGTTATCATCATAAGGGTCAATAGATATCCCCTGCTGATTCAATGAAGTCTCAAGAGGAAGCACAATCTCACAGCCTGGATAGAACCTGCCAGCCGTACCAACTGCTCCATCTATAATATTCGGTCCCTGGACCCTGCAATACAAACCAAAGGATAAAAAGGCAGAAAACATAAAAAAACATTAAATTTATTCTAAATTTTACCATACAGTTGGGGGAAATGGAAAATGAAGCAGCCAAAACTGTGGACAATCAGATGGAGAAATACATGTAATTATTGGATGATTTGCACAATGTCTCCGCTGCGTTGGGTGTCCTCATAGATCTTCATTATTAACCCTTTCTCCTGGCTGTGCGCTCTTCTCTCCACTTGCTGTCATTTGGTTGCGTCTCTGCCTCTAGTGTTAATATCTCTGCACCCCCTCTCTCTCACTCTCTCTATCTCTCTCCCCCTGTTTCTTCATTCTCTCTTTCCTATCAGCTGCTCAGGCTGTGGGCACCAGATCATAGGCTCCGCCACTTTAATATCTTATATTTTTTCTTCTTCTTCTTCTTTTTTTCTGAAGAGTTACAATTATGGGGAAATCCGAGAGTCAAATGGACATAGTAGAAAAATCCAATAAATCCGTGAAAAAGTCTTGGAGCATCGTAGAAATTGGCCTCTCTGTGCTGCTCTTCTTGATGACATGTGGACTCATTGCTCTCTTGGTCCTATACACGACTAATAAAGGTAAGGAGAATCTGCTCTGATAGGCATAGAATACTATGTGATCAGTAGTTAATGGATATATGTATTATGTAGCTGAGCTGAATTGGTCATTTGTGCATCATTATGACTCCCTTATGGTAATACAACACACTTAGCACTGCTACACCAACATATCAGCCAGTATATGCATATATAACTCTTTAGGGCTGAATTATTCATAATTGATATGGTCAAATAATATAATTTCTTATTAAAAACTATAAAGATAGTACCATATATTGCCATGATGTGTGCCAGTCTGCAAACTCTTAATATAGGTATGTGTGGATAGCAGTAGTAGTAGTATTAATATTATATAGTAGAGATGAGTAGGTTATTTAACTCTCTGGGTCTGTATTAGATCTGCATAGTAATGCTAAAGTTGGCCATACACATGAGATATTTATCTGCAGATCATTGGCACATCATCATTACGTGTATAAGCGCCACAGACATCGCCAGATTTAGATGCATGTGCCAAAGGTCTGCAAATACATATCTTATGTAGATGACCAGTTTAATCCACAGATTTGTTAATCCACAGATAAATCAGCATATACTGATGCCAGTCATTGTGAATTGTGCCAATTGCAGCTATTTCTAGCAACTTTATCTCTGCTACATCTGACATTCTCAATTTTGCTGGAAATTAGCTAAAAATGAGATACATAATCCAGTCTTCAGGATATTAACCAGAGCTGAGATCTACATCTATCAATTCCAGCACTGCTACCTGATATTGGTGATACTAGTCCTGGTTAATCTGGTGCCTTTGGCAATCTTATTTCTGCATATCAATCAGTCTCTCCCCTGCAAAATCCGTCAGTCACAGCTCTGCTACATTTCACTATCTCAGCTCTGCTACATCTGTATAGATACTGTATATACATTTGACATTCTATCCCACTATTTGCAGTCCTAACATATAATCCACCGCAATTAGCCGCCAACTCGTTAAATCAGTAAATCAGGTTATTGTTATGAACCGGTCGGACACAATCCTGAGGCAAAACTGTAGTAGCAAAGGGTTAACTGTAGCCTGTCATGCATGATTACCCTGTTAAGAAAGGAGACAGATTGCTTTCTATACAAATCTATAAACCCTGGAATATTTCTTTACACTGTGTGAGCAGCAACCACTGGAGCTGTATTGATTTCTGAGTGCTGGGGCAATCGGTCATAATAGAAGTGATTATTACTATTAAACTGGTGCTGGTCACTGCCAAGACACTATATACAGTGTATATATATATGTAGTATATATACAGAGCATACATTGTACTATAGGTGCTGTATCAGTGACCTTACACAGGATTGTTAGTAAATCCCTTGCACTTCAGCATTAAACATTCTATGTAGTTGAGGTGAGTTTGAAACATGGCACTTGGTAGTACCATGATCACAATATCTATGGTTCCCCTTAGTGCCACAGGTAAGGTTAGCTTATTTTCTCAGCTCAAGGAGTGAGAACGTGCATAAAAAAACACTGGCATAAAGGTACAGATACATATGGTGGTCCATTGTGGGATAACCCGCATCAGACCCACCTGCGGCTTTAAGCGCATAGAGTGGGTTTCAACTAGAGATGGGTGAACCTCTGTATATTAAAATTTCCTCGAGTTCAGATGAGTTGGCCCTCTGATCCATTTTGCGGGCCCCATTAGACCCAGTCACAGGCCTCAGCAGTGATACCGGGCACATGACGTCACCCAGGAGACCGAGCACTGGACGCTGCGAGGAGGCCCAGAAATAATGAGAGAAGGTGCGTATAAATGTTTATTTGTTTTATTCCGCCCATGGGCTGCCACCAATTATACAAACACAGCGCTTATGTACAGTTTCAGCTTTGCATTGCAAAGGATAAAACTCACCACAGAATCGGCAGCAATATATGATGCTATAGTTTCCAAATACTTTAAACTTTGTACAGTGGGTTTTATTTCAACAGTGTGTGAACACTGCTGCTGTAATTTGAAGAAGGTTAGCTGGCTAAGGCTGAATTCACACAGGTTTTTCTGGACCAGATTTTGAGGCGGAGGCCGCCTCAGATCCAGTCCAAAAAAAAGACTAATGCACCGGCATCCATTCGTGGCATTCCGCTCCGGATTAGGAACAAATGAATGGGCCTAGTTGGGAAGGAGTGTCGCACTGCGGACGTCCGCAGATGATTCAGCCACGGAATCCACGGCAAATAAGGGCAACTCGAAAAAGGAAAGTGAACGGCTCTCATGAAAGTCAGGGCGGGTTCACACCTGCGCCCGGTCTCCGCTTTGTGGGTTTCCGTCTTCTGCCCAAGACACTGGACAGGAAACGGAAACCGCCCGTGAGCGTCTTCTGGTCTCTGTCGCAAAACCATTTTTTTTAACCAGACACAAAGTCCGGTTGAAAAAAACACATTCGCCGCGGAGAGACAGAAGACGCTCACGGGCGGTCACTTTGCAAATCCATTTAAGTGAATGGATTTGATAACTGACTGCCGGTTTCCATCTTCTGTCCAGTTTCTTGGGCAGAAGACGGAAACCTGCAAAGCAAGGACTGGGTGCAAGTATGAACCCTCAATAGGAGGCGGTTTTTTTGAGTCGGATTCTGAGGCAGATTCCGCTTCAAAATCCGGGCCAAAAAAACTCATGTGAATTCAGCCTTAGGGTCCATTCACAAGGAGGAATTTTGCATGGATTGTAACGTGAAAATTCAAAGAATCCACGTGCAAAAGTAAGCCTCCCATTGACTTCAATGGGTTACGTTTTCCACGCGGAACCCATTGAATTCAATGGGAGGCTTTTTGCTATTGAGTTCAATGGGAGGGTTATCTTTGCGCGCGGATTCTGACGAGAGTTTCGTGTCAGTATCAACGCCTAATTCCTCCGTGTGAATGGACCCTTAGGCTGCTAGGTTCACATCTGTGCTGGAGTCTCCATAGGCTGCAGATTCTGCCTAAAATTGGTGGAGAGAAAACACCACAGACACCTGACTGTCCCCACTATAGTCTATGGGGTCCGTGGTGTCCTCGGTTAACTGATTTTAAGCAAACAGGCTCTTTGTGTTTCGGGTCCCCATGCGGATTTGAAAGACGGACCTGAATGAAGGAGAGCTGAACACTAGTGTGAATCTAGTGTAAGGCCACAATCAGCAAAGCACAGCTAAAAAAAAACTGCAGAAAAGATGCACCAGAAATGTGGTGGAAAACACTTTTTTCTTATCCAGAACCTGAGGTGGAGGACGCCTCAGGTTCCGGACCAAAATACGGGTAGCTGCGACTGCAGTGCACCGGCATCCAGTCGCGCACTTCACTCCAGATTAGGCCCAAATGAATGGGTGTGTCTTCAGGCAGATATCGCGAGGTGAATCCGCCAGAAAGAATGAGCATCTCGCTTTTTTTTTTTCCATTTATTCCGGCTTCCGGAAAAAAGAACTGACTGGCTCCCATTGATTTCAATGGGAGCTGTCTTTTTGTACAGGATTTTGAGCCGGATACGGCCTCAAAATCCTGATCAAAATACCCCGTGTGAACTTACCCTTAGCCTTGTACTGAAATGTTTGACCTTAGACAGAGGTGGGATTAAAATTTTTATTTATTTTAAATTTGATTTTTATTAAGAAAAAAGGATTTTACAATATATAACACAAACAGAACAAGAAACACCAGAGCGCCATATAATCACATTTCAGCCTATAAGATCAATACGCCATGCAAGTCTCAGGGCATAAGAACAAAATACCAGCAACTACGGTGTAACTAGAAAAACAAATAAGTACAGGAACAGTAGACGAGAGGAAAAAGGGAACCACAAGGAGAGAACAAACAAAGAGAAGAAAGAACAGGGGAAACACAAGAAAACAAGAGAAACAAAACAAAACACGCTCAAGAACAGTATACCTGGATATAATACTGATTATACAAAGGAAATACAGCAAAAACGAAAATGAAGCCACCCGTAGTCAGGGAGTAAATAAGAGATCTCAACGGGGCCTACCTAAGTCTGTAAGGGAGGAGGTGCATTCCTAGTGTCCATATAAGAAGACCAAAGGGACCACCTAAGACGGAAGCTAGCATATGTATGATTTTTGTTGGCCAACATACGTTCCATAGTAAATGCTAAGTCGACATGATGGATTAACTCAGCTACGGTTAGGCAAAGAGCAGACTTCCACTGACGAGCGATCATAGCCCGAGCAGCCAGCACTATCTGCCCCAGTACAACCTGTGACCCCAAGGGGAAAAGATCAGTGTCCAAAAAACAAAGAGCCAGACCAGGGGAGGGCTGTATAATGAGGCCAGCTACATTAGACATAAATTGAAATACTGCCGTCCAAAACGCTAGGATTGGAGGGCACTCCCACCATAAATGTATGAAAGAGCCAATGTGACCGCATCCCCGCCAGCAAAGACTCGAGCAAGAGGGATCTATGTGCGCTAATTGGCCTGGAGTCCTATACCAGCGTAACGCTATTTTCAGAGCCATTTCCCAGTGGGCTGCACCCTTAGAAACACGTTTGACAAACCCATGTGCAGCATACCAATCCGACAAAGAAATGGATCTGGCAAGGTCTGATTCCCAACGAAGCAGATGGAGAGGTTTGACCTGCTCAGCAGGGACAGAGAGGAAAGTATAAAATGTGGACAACCCACCCTTAGCAGGCGAGGATCGGCTCCACATTCTCAAAGCTAGTCTGGGAAAGGTCAGCCGCGAGGGGTCATAAGTATGAAAAAAGTGACGTAATTGCAAATATTTAAAAAAGTCGGTTTTGGGAAGGTGAAACTCGTCCTGAAGCATAGAAAATGGTTTCAACCCCTCGTCTGAAAACAGATGAGCGATCTTATAGAGGCCTCTAGAGCTCCACCCTCGAAGGCTCAGCTGAGGAAGGAAAGCGGTCACATATAGTAAGGGCAATTTCGACAAAGGAACCAAATCTTCCCTGGAGGTGTGTGACAAGTAATAACGCCAGGCAGTCACGGATGCTCTAAGACTCAATAAAGGGGATTAAAATTTTTAACAACAGGTTCCATGTCGGAAACTGGAGGAAGTGGGGGTTGTGGGGGCAGCTGGCGCTGTACTACTTTGTCCGGAAAGATGGGCAGTGCACGAAACGCCGCTTTGAAGCACAGTGGATTGAATAGAAGGTAGAAGTATAAGACGTTTCCTATATATTTCCCATTCCTTTTGTAGTCTTTCTTGGCTTTGCCTTAAAAAAAAACAAAAAAACAAAAAAAAAAAACAGCAAATTCTGAAACAAAAATAACTGCATTTTGCAGCCTACAGATGATGTCCAGGTATTGGAGCATCTCGTGTCTCGGCCGGGAGGGGGCAGGGGGTATAAAATTAAACAAACCAGCTTACCCACCTGTCCCTAACACCCTGTGTCTGCTGCCAGTTTTTTTGCTGGCACGTCATTGCTGGAAGTCCTGTGTCTGAATAGTCTCAGTAGTCAAGGCTGTTTTAATGCACTGGGGCCCCTGCACAAACTTTTTAACGTGGCCCCCCTGTCCCCCCCCCCCCCCCCCTAATTTAATTTCCCCTGCCCCATTAATTACCAATGATACATGAACAAAAAACAAAGAATACTCACCGAACCTTGTTCCCACAGACCTGCAGGCTCCAGCTGTAAAGTCTGTGGCTTGGCGCTCATTGCTGTAGGCTGAATAATGGAGTATGGAGCCGAGAGGTGCGTGCTCCACTATTGTATTCAACCTCTATCTGTGTCCTAAGGACACAGAGTTTAACTCACTGCCTGCCACCCTGAACAGCGAGACAGCACCCAAAATGTGGGACTGTCCCGCTAAATCCAGGGTGGCAAACATAGGGCCTGGATAAAGCATCCGTGTCAGTAGTCACATAAGGCATAAGACTGCTGGCAATAGACTGAACCTTTACCTTCTTAAAGGCAGTAAATAGGTATGATGCATATCATATCATATCTATTTGACCTATAGCTGTCAGCATTAAGAATTGTAAGATTCCTTCTTGCACTGGAAAGCATAAGAAACACAAGATTTTTTTTTAAGTAACTGTAGTATATTTTAGAATCTATAGTTCATTTCTTTTCATGTAACAAATCATAGGCTGCAGAAGGACATGTGTGTTTTGCATTGTTGCCTCACCCCATATAAGTCTACAGGATGTTTGCACAGGTAAAATTAACATGTTTTTCAATTTCACCAGCGCACTGTAAAACACTGCATTTTCCACAGCGATTTTTTTTCTGCAATGTAAGGATAAGATTAAATAAAATCTCATTCCATTTCCTGATGTTTCCGCAACATGGGGCCTTAGCCTAAGAGAGGAAGCAGGAGAAATATAAATCTGCATAGCAATATACATCTGCTATTCATCATTTATTGAAAACTGTGCGGCAACTCTCAGTGGCGAACAAAGACTACAGAGGGCCCCTGAGCAAAGAATGTGCCTGGGGCCAAGTTACCTGGTCATGAAGGCCCATAAAGGGTTTCTCTGACCAGAATATCAGTATGTGACCTGTCGGGATCCAACACCCAGATCCCCCGTTTCAGCAGCCTCCAAGTACCAGAAGCTGCTAGTGGATGGGCAACGCCTTCAAGGAATAGGAGAGGCTCAGCAGCTCTGTCCACTGCATAGTGGTGGTTTCAGGTAAGTGCAGCACTGCTCCCATTACTTGAGTAGGAGCAGCAA
Organism: Leptodactylus fuscus; assembly: GCF_031893055.1. NCBI lineage: Eukaryota > Metazoa > Chordata > Amphibia > Anura > Leptodactylidae > Leptodactylus > Leptodactylus fuscus. Next base: position 49,698,356 of record NC_134270.1, on the reverse strand, counting down.
AACACACTCTACTCGTCCACTAGCAGCTTCTGGTACCCAGAGGCTGCTGCCACAACTGACTTGTGTGTGGTCTGGCTGTTAGTTTAAGCCATGAAAATAATTGGAGTGTCCCCCATCACCTTCTGAACCCCACTTAAAGAGGACCTTTCACCATCCCCAACAAGTTCCTCTCTTTAAATCAGTTAATAGGTCCCCCTCCACTGATTCCGGCACAGTTGGAATTTTTTCTCTAGCCCCCGCCATGCCCAAGCAATCAATGCTGCTTTGGTTCCTGATATGCTACTTATGTTCTGTACTGTCAGGAGAGTGGAGTTATTCAGGAGCATACAAGGGGTGTGATTCTGATCTGTGACACAGACTGCCTCTGATTGGATCTCTGAATCCCCCTCCCTCCTGACACTGCCCTTCCGATATTACAGAACTTAAATAGCACATCAGGCACCAAAACTAGCTTGTTGCTCAGGAATAGTGTGCGATAGAGAGAAAATTACAACTATGCTGGAATCAATGGTGCAGCAACTATTAGTCACAGGTATTCAGTCACCTGTGAGGGGAATGGGTCTCAAGAACTTTATGAGTGTCCCCCCCATCACCACCATGAGTTGAATTTATTATTGGAGCTTCCAAAGTCACCTATATGTGCTAATATCACTGATAAGTCAAGGGCTACACCATGACATCTGTGGCACAAACCACGATCGCTTCATCACCCTACGACTTGATAACTTTTTCACTAACGTAAGTGAAAAGGTTTGCGCTGTGACCTCAAGTGTTCTGCGATGATTAGTCGCAAAAATTTATTTTTTGCGACTAAAGGTCACAGCATCATAGGCAGAGTACCAAATGGTTCCCAAAAATAAGTACAAATATACTTCAGAAAGGGCTGTGCCCGAAACGCATTGTGTGTTTTGTCCTCTTTATTTGGAAACCTCTTCTTTTTTCCCACCATTTGTTACTCTGTCATTTGTGACATATATTTTTCAATATTACGTCGATGAGGTCTCCCGCTGCTATCAAGGTCCGCATCCATGGAGGTTTATGACTGATATGCTTTGAGGGTTGTTGTGAACTCATCAGAACTAGGGTTGAGCGATCGGATGTTCAGATTCCTATTGGCGATCGAGTAAATTTCACGATCGCAATCAGAATTCCGATCCCGATCTTTGCCGGCAGGATCAAGGTCAGAGGTCATTTCCCACAATGCTTGGCTACTGGCCAATCATTGTGGGAAAAGCTATAGTATCAGATGAGCAAGTACTATTCAAAACTCCCGTTTCGAATAGCTTGCACCCATAGGAATGAATGGAAGCGGCTGGCATGCAGACTTTGCCGGCGTCCGGCTGCTTAACCCCCTGCGTGTCAGCTGCGTCCATTCATTCCTATGGGTTTACCGCAGCCTGCCACTCTTCTGCTTCGTCCCTATTTTACTGTATAATCAGCTCTGCTACATCTCAGATGTAGCAGAGCTGAGTATACGGTAAAACAGGGATGAAGCAGAAGAGTGACAGGCTGCGGTAAATCACACTGTAATGCGCTGCTGTGAGGACAACAAGGCACTCACCGTATAATAAGCCATGGCTGAAATTCGCAAATAGATAGATACTACTGTACGTTGACTTGTCTATCTACTCTTCTGCTTTGTCCCTGCTTTATCGTATACTCAGCTCTGCTACATCTGAGATCTGAGAGAAGGCAGGGCTTGTGGCTTAGGAGAGTGTGGGTGGGTACTGGGAGAGGAGACGTGAGTGATGCACTCACATCTCCCTGCCCAAACTCTCCTAAGCCACAACAAGCCCCGCCTACTCCCATCATCTCTAACACTAACCTAGGGAGGTAGGGCACGGCGCTCTGAAGGCATGTCAATGAAAGAGGACCAGACCAAGAAGAACGGGGAGCGGCAGGTAAGTGGACACCAGGGGGGCTAAGTAGCCGGGCGATTTTTTTTTTAATAACTAGACAGCTTGGAATCCAAAAATTGAAACAATTTTTGGACTCCACACTGTGTAGTGAATAGGATCATTTTTAAAATCTGATCTTCGATTATTAAAAAAATCCCATTGACTTGCATTAGGATCGGAAATGGGATCGGGTTCGAATGGAAAATGATTGGAAATCAGATTTTAAAAACGATCCTGAAATTTCAAGATCGGCTCAATCCTAATCACAACATAAAAAGGTGAGTATTTCCTCATCTCATATCCATCACATTCTATAACCTAACAGTACTATGCTAATAGTGCTTTTTGGTACACCATCATAGGGTCACAATGTAACTCAATTCACTTACATTGGTGAACGAGTCGAAGGGCAACACAGCGATCCTCAGCTGCATGACAGGAGTGATATTGGCAGATTTTTTACTTTGTTTTATGTTAATACTATTTATATTATTATTATTATTATTATTATTATTATTATGTTTAATTTTATTTATTTATTTTTTGTATTTTTAACATCAATAGTAAATAATTTAAGTGTTTTAAAAATTTCATTCCCAAATCCATTATGAGTCATGGTTAATCCATGGCTGCGCGACATTTGTATTATCTCAGAGTGTTGTGGACAGCATTGGTTAAGTTCCAGCTTCGCAGTCATCGCCAGGAACTAAACCCCGTGCATAATAAATAAATGCTGCCAGTCCCTGTTTGTATTACAGAGTGTCTTTTAGTGAATTATTAACACCCCAAGGGCCCGAATGTTTGGAAAATTATTTTAAGTCATTTTTAGAAAAACTAAACTTCCAACTTGCAAAAAAAAAGGCCATGAAAAATGAATCACTTGTTAGGAGAAGTCATCTTTCCCAATGTGTAACATGACTTAATTATTTATCACTGCGCTCATAAATACGTTACAGGATATTTATATCACAAGACGTTAACAGTGATGCAAATTATAACCAGGAAATATCTTAAGGGATTCTCCAGAATGAGAGGGGGGAGTCGGTTGTTTTCATAGGAACAGTGTCACTCATGGGTGTAGGCCATAGCTGGTATTGCAGCTTAGCTCCTTTCAAGTAAAAGCTGCAGTGTTAGACACAGTCTAAAGACATAAGAGCCACTGTTTCATATCTTAGACAACCGACATCCAAAAATTGATACAAATACGGCATTAACATACTTCTTGATAATAGGAACACACACACACACTGAAAATTCTGAGATTCCATTGAGACATGCAAATTTTCTTTACCCTTCATGCATGCATGCAGTTTTCATTCTTGTTTTTCATCCCCGAATTCCAAAAACCATAACTTTTTTAATTTTCTGTTCACAGAGCCATAGGGGGGGCTATATTTTTCCAGACAAGTTGTACTTATTAATGGAACCTTTTAATATTATGTATGATGTACTAATAAGCTTGGAAATTTGATGGGATTAGAAAAACTCATTTTCTTTTGGGTATTGAGTGTATGGCATTTCGTGTGCAGCTATCTATATTATGTGGATTGGCCTGATCACAGAGATACCAATTTTTTTATAGCTTTTGTTTTAATGCCATATTCTGGCACTGGTAACTTTCTTATGTTTCCATGTATGGTGCTGTCTAAGGGCTCGATCACATCTGCGTTCATCTGTCCTTATTGCAGGTTTCCGTTTCCTGCATAAAACAGATGCAGGAGACGGAAACCTGCAGGAGACTTTCTCACCCATTCATTTGAATGGGTGAGAAAGCTGTCCGGCCGTGAGCGGCCGTGAGCGTTTTGCGCTCTCCGCCGCGAAACCGGGTTTTATAATCCGGACACAGAGTCGGACATGCACTACTCTGTGTCCGGATTAAAAAATCCAGCCGGACCCGGTCTGTGGTCTGTGCATGGCAGAAGACGGAAACCATAAAACGGAGACATGAACGCAGGTGTGAACCTAGCGTAAGGTGTTTTTTGCAGAGCATGTTGTAATTTTTATTGATACCATGTTTTGGAATTGTCTGTTGTTTTGATTGCTTTTTATTCAATTTTTAGAGACGCACAAAAAACAAAACAAACCAGTGGATCGGCCATTATGATTTTTTTTCTAACAAGGTTCAATGTATGGGATAAATATTATTATATGTTTATAATTCTGGCGTTTTTAGATGTGAAGATACCTAATGTGTTTATATTTATTTTTGTTTATTAAGAATGCCCTATGCAATCCAATACACTTCCATAATTACAGATACCAAATGACCCCTAATTTTCAAACTGATTTTCATTACTGGTGGTATAAAAACAAAGCATCTATAATAATGTATTTTTGGTGCCATACCATTGAAATACATGGTAGAGGAGGAATCTGCTGGCTTCCTGCTCTAGCATTCATAATTGTAAGCTGTAAGCTACTTCAGGCCAGAAGCCTACAAGGTGCCATCACCACATCACTTCGATGTCCTGGGACAGATAGGTGTAAAGACATCACTGAGCCTTTATGTAGTGTTGCTGTAGTCACAGTCCTTGAAGAGGCTTGGTTAGAAATGGCTTGAACTGGCTTGGTTGGTATAGGTTAGAAGAAGAAACAGTTCAGGTGCCCAGCGTCAGGGAATCAAGGGTAGGTGAGTATCATTTTTTTTTTATTTTTTTCTACACGTCAGGGACATTATTAATATGTTGTGAGGGCAAAAATGATACAATAATAATAATGATAATGAATTTATTTATATAGTTCCAAAATATTGTGCAGCACTTTACAAGTCAGAAGGTAAATGAACAGACAATATTTGACATTACAATGAAATTACAAGAAATGAACATATCAAATAATAGGAGTGAGCTCCCTGATCGCGAGAGCTTACAATCTATGAGAAAACAGGGAGACACAAGAGGTAAGAGGGCTTTGGTACAAGGGTCCAGACATATTTTAATGAATAAGGTTATATAACTGAAGCTGTATTAGCCCGTCAACAGCCGGTATCTGTGAATATACAGATATTAAGTGAATGGAGTGCAGAGTAACTTCTAAATGGAGGGGACATGTTGTGAAGCATTGAGTTGGAAGGACAGCCTAGGATAAGAAATGTTAGTGTAGCGTGCTATAGTTGCCTATAGTTGCCTATGAATCTAATTGTCTGGGAAAATGCATTCCAGAGCACCGATGCAGCTTGAGAAAAGTCTTGTAGACAGGAGTAGGGTGTTTGGATAACAGAAGATTGGCAGATCAGAGAGGATGTTAGGGCAGTAGAGATTTATGAGGGAGGAGATGTAAAGAGGTTCAGTGCTATGGATGGATTTGTGGATTGGTGTGAAATTACGGCCGTAAAATAACGCGCGTTATACGATCGTAATCCCCATTGCAATCAATGGGATCTTTTTTGAGCGCGCAAACTCTGACACGCGTATACGTGCCAGATTGCGCACCAGTTTACTCCGTGTGAACTGCCCCTTAAGATGTTTTTGAAGTGCAGATTACAAGTGCGTGCAGGTGTCTGAATATGTGGGGTGAAGATGAGATCTGGGTCAAATACGCCCCAAGACAGTGGACGTATTGCCTTGGTTTTATAGTAAGACCAAAGACTGAAATGGAAATACCAGGGTTATAGTAAATAGAAGAAACATAAGAATTTCAGTTTTTGAAAGATTCAGTTTCAGATAAAGAGAAGACATGATGTTAGAGACACCAGAGAGACAGTCACTGGTGTTATGTAGTAGAGCAGGTGTGATGTCACAGGATTAGGTATATAGCTGAATGTCATCAGCACAAAGATGGTACTGAAAGCCTAATCTGATCATGGTTTGTCCAGTAGGGGCTGTGTAGAGAGAGAAGAGGAGGGGGTCTAGGACTGAGCCCTAATGAACCCAAAAAGCAATAGGAAGAGGAGAAGAAATAGAATCAGCAAATTATACACTAAACAAGAGGTCAGAAAACCAAGAGAGCGGTGTCCCAGAGGCCAATACAGTGGAGCATAGTGAGGAGGACTTGGTGGTCTACAGTTTCAAAAGCTGCTGAGAGATCTCAAAGAACATGCAGTAAATAGCTCCCTTTAGATTTAGCCGTCAGGAGATTGTTGGAGACTTTTGTAAGGGCCGTTTCTGTACAGTATAGTGATCGAAAACCTGATTGTAAGAGAAGAGAAGAATCCAGAAGAGAGTTAACAGAGAAATAGTGGATTAAGCGGGAATAGACCACGCGTTCCAGGAGTTTAGAGATGAAGGGTCGATAGAAGCACAGGATGTGTCAAGGAAGGGTTTTTCCAGTAGTGGGGTTATGGCAGCATATTTGAAGGAGGAAGAAAAGATTATAGAAGGGAGCGAGAGGTTAAAATTTTAGTAAGGTGAGTTGTAGCAGCAGGGGACCGGGAAAGTTGTGACGGAACAGGATCACTTTATACTGGGTCAAAGAATGAGAGTTCACAATGAGGAGCAAGGGACGGAAGGGGAGCTGATACTGCTTGGAGATTAGGTTATTTCCCAGCCAAAGTTGACGAATTTTACTTTAAAGTACATGGCTATGTCTTCAGGACTGAGGTCTGTGACAGGTACCCGTGGCGTAAGGAGGAAGCGAGATGTGTCAAAGAGCTTAGGGTTATCAGAGAGAGAAGAGATGAGAGAGGTGACGTAGACTTGTTTGGTGAGATAAAGGGCAGAATTATAGGCTTTGAGCATTAACTTCAAGTGAAGAAAATTTGCAGATGTCTTAGATTGTTGCCATAAACATTTGGCACATCTTGAGCATTGCTAAAGAAAACGTGTTTGAGGAATGTGCCAAGGTTACCAGTGCCTGTGTAGGGAGTTTTGGATGGTTAAAGGTGCTACTTAATCATGGGTGGTTTTGAGAGTCTTGTTGTAGTGTTTAGTGGCCAGTTCAGGACAGGAGAGAGAAGAGATGGGAGACTGAGATGACTGTAGGCTGTCTGAGAGGTGCTGCATGTTTGCAACGTGTAGATTCCTGTGTATGCAGTAGGTCAGTGTATTTCGTGAAGGACAAGATTCTTTGATAATAAAGGAGAGAAGGTTGTGCTCAGTAATTGATAGGCGAGTATTAGTAAAGTCGGAGACAGAACAGGGCCTTAAGAAAACCAGATCAAGGATATTACCATCTTTGTGTGTGGGAGAAGTAGTATACTGTGAAAGACCAAGAGAAGTGGTTAGTGATAGAAGATGAGAAGCAGATGGTGATACAGGGGTGTTAATACGAATGTTAAAATCACCCATAGGAGGTAGGAATTTTCCAGGATAGGAAGTTAGCAAGCCATGAAGTAAAGTGATCTAAAAACTGGTTTGGTGAGTCAGGGGATGGTAGGTGACAGCTACTTGCAGGGAGAAAGAGCAGAAAAGTCCAATAGTGTGGACTTCCAAAGAGGGGAAGGAGAGTGACAGCAGTGGGAGAATGACCTAAAAAGTGCATTGTGGATATAGAAGGACGCCTACCCATCCACCTTGCCCATTCTCGGGTCTGGGGGGAGCGTGAAAATTGGAGGCTTTCATAATGTACAGCAGCAGGGGAGGTGGTATCAGAATGTTTAATCCAGATTTCTGTGACAGCCAGCAGGTTAAAAAAACTTTGGAATGAAGAGATCCTCAATAATGGTGTTAGTTGCAAACTGATTGGGTATGCCAAAACACATAAGAGAAAGAGACTGGTGGTGAAGAAGGAGACGGCAGACGGCAAATATTAATAGGGTTTCTTGGTGAGAGAGGTGTGGAGTTACAGTTAGCAGAAGAAGGAGGGCAAGGGTTTGGAGAGATGTCCCCTGTAGCTAGCAGAAGGAGAATGGAAAGAGACAGCATATGGTTAAGTGATTTGTGAGAGCCTCTAATTTGTTGCACAGAAGCACAAGGTGGGGTAAGGAGGTTAAGGGAGAGGAACAGAGATTGGGAACTGCACATACATGAGGGTATGAGAGACTGATGTGGATAGGTGTAACTGGAGGGGGAATAGAGAATGGGAGGCAAGTTTGTTAATCAGAAGCAAATAGAATAAGACGAGATTCTTTGAACATGGTGGTGGGACAAATCAAATGAAATTAGAAACTTATAAGTTTTTTATGTGATTATTTTGCTGAGATGTCTTCTGCCCTGTCTAATGGTCATGATGTCTCTGGGTCCAGAAGAGACCTAAAGACCAGAGCCCAGGGGGAGGTGAGTAACTAAGATTGTTATATTTGATTACTTTCCCTGAGCCTCTGGTCATTATACAATGAGGTCCAAAGAGACCCCAGAGTATAATAGTAGAAGTTCTGTTTCAGACGTGTTTGGTCCAAACAAAACCACTGGGTGAACCTCACCACTGTATGATGGTAATATTTGGATGTGCTTGCTCCACTCCTCCCCACCACCCCCATGGTGAGCTACACTTCTTATGTGAGCAGTATAGGTGTTCGGAGTGTATGGTATGGATGCATAGTTTGTGAGAGGCATGGGTGCTCTATGTCTTATGTATGACTGGCAGGTGATATATGTGTAGCAGGTTAGACACCTTAGTTAATGAACCTTAGGTGGATGACTGTAAATGGCCATACTCTATATGCTTAAGACAGGTTAGTATTTCCTGAATAATGCCGTTTGTCGATGTCATATTTTCTGTATGTGCTGTACAACAGTGGGTAATGCAAAGTGTATATTGCTGTGATTCCTTTGCAGGTGTGATGTGTACAGACAGGACATTTATTGAGTCTAGGTGTTGTACTATAGAAGTAGTTGCTTAGATATGTTCTGTGGTATTATATTACTCCTCGCTAGCTGTGATATAAGTTTGGTCACAGCAGGGTCGCGCTATGAATAGGAAAGCTGTCACACCTTTGTGGGAGTCTGTTCTATTGATCAGTGTGCATTACTGTGTTACGAGGCACTGGAGACCTATACCATGAGTGTGGTAGAGACTATTGCCTGCCGGAGGAAATGTGATGCAAACCGCATTGTGTGTGAACTAGAGTTGTTGCCATAAAGTACTGTTCCTTGTGTGTTGATCGCTTATTATGTGTACCTGGAGGTTAGTAAGGTTTTGGTTCTTGTCTAGTGGTTTTTCTTCTGATATGACTGCACTACACAGTAGATCTGTGTGAAGGTTCTGGTCAGAGGATCAGGAGCTGGCCGGGATATTGCACCATTATATATAATATAATTTACAGACTCTATGCATGATTAAATACCCTATTAAGCTGGTTTCCCATTGCTCACAAAGTCTATTATTCTGATCCAGAAATCACAAAATCATGCTTTTTTTAATCAAAAAAAGTTAGGCCGGCCGAAGGGACCATCCATTTATATTCTAGCACCGCTGTCAGCATGAAGGACACAAAAGCAAAGCTTATGTTTGTATCCCTCAATCTGGAATGTCCGGAATCTTTAATGTCTGTTATTCTGATCTTTTGCGGAAAAGTCATCATCATGAAGGGAGTGTGAACGTAGTCGTAGCTTCTCCAGACTTTTCTAGTTATGCCTCTGGTTTTAACCCTATGATGTAGCACTAATACGCCTCCGATAAGTGAAGGATTGTAACAGGTTTCTAGACAGAGCTGACGCAAGGATTTGCCATTGTTATTCTGTAGGTGATTCCAGAAGAGAAACTTTAGGCACAGCAGGGGGTTAATGAACAATATAATTGCAGATTTATTCTGAATACAGATGAAAACTGTGCAATCGCCAGAGCAAGGAGATGTCAGCTATAGATAGAAAGCCCTCTGCATGTATGGAGTCTGTACAGCAGGACAAAGGAATACCTACACGATATGAAAACAGATGGACTGACTTTGACACTGAATGGTGCCTCTATGCTAGAGTTGTACCTTGAAGATCCTGGGCCCCAAAATCTGTAACAGGGCTCCAAACACTATATTCCATTTATAATACTGATATCTCATATATGATAGATGGTATCATTGGACTACCATATGCACCGGGATCATGGCGCAACTCCCACCTCTGCATACCCATGTAGCAATACCCCTCATCCATGTTCTTAGTGTAATTTCAAGGCTGCTATGGGCCCCCCTGTTGCTTTTCTTTTTTTAATAGGCTGCTACTTACTGAATTATTCCAGCAGGGACCGGACAATATTTCCCCTTCAGCCTCCTCTGCTTTGCCTTAAAGGGGCTCTATCATTGGGAAAAGTCATTTTTAAATAACCACATCCTTGAATAGCCTTTAGAAACTCGTCTCTGTTGTACATACATATAGAGCAGACAGTGCACACAGACACTTCCGGTGCATGGTCGAAGCTCATTAGCATATGAATAAAAATGAATTTATTCAAAATCTACTGAGGCAATTTACATACTAAAGGTAGGCATGAAATAGCCTTTCTAAAGGCTATGTAAGGATTTGCTTCTCTAAAAATGACTTTTCCCAATGATAGAGCCCCTTTAAGCTTCCAGGAGATGCTACACTTTACATTTCAATACTGAACAGCATCCAAATGTCATGTCCTGATGCTGTTTAGTGTCTCACTATAATATGTAGAAGCAGACTAGAGCTGAAGTAGAGACAGGTCAAGAGTGGGGATGGGTAAATGGGGTAAATGAATATCTTGAGTAATCCAGTAGGTAGCAGCCTAAAGGGGGCACTTACTGTATGAGAGCCTATAAAAGGGAACTTACTATATGGGGACATATAAAGGGGACATTTACTGTATTGGGGCCAATAAAGAGTCAGTATTATGCGTGGGGGGCAGGATGGGGAGCAATTACTGTGTGGGGCCAGTATACAATATAGAAGTCAAATAAGTAAACAATACAGTTTGTCCTGGACTGGCTTAGGTCAGCAAAAATGCCGCCCTACCCGGGGCCCTGGCATAGGGCCACCTGAAGCGGTCGCTTCAGGTCACCTCATGGCAGGTGCGGCGCTGGGGAGGTCAGTAAAGGGGGCCAATAAAGGAGCAAAATATTGTGTGGTTCGTCAGCAAAGGGGGATATACTGTGTTAGGGGGTCAAGAAAGGGGGCATTACACCGTATGGGAGTCAGCAAAGTGGCATTTTATCATGTTGGGGCCTGGTGGGGGACCCCAGTCAAAACCTTATTATAGGACCTTGTCTTTCCTAGTTACGCCCCTGAATGTGATAACACATCCAGCACGTGATAGAGCATGACACCTCACTTCTTTACATTAAAGAGTATAATTGGTATTTACTTTAAAGGCAAAAAGATGAAGGGAAGAAATTTTAGTTGTCGGTACCATCTTATAAAAGTGCCAAAAAAACTATCGAAATTAAAGCAGCACTGTGAAAAGTCCTATATGGGGAGGATGGAAAGCTTTAGAGAAATAGGCTGCACCAGTAGATTCAGAATTTAGAAAGGAAACATCACTCCAGTGTCTTCAATTATAAAGCATATACTTAGAGGTGAATGAAGTCCACATTTATTATTGAAGTAATGCGTCTTTCTTATTTCCTGAGTTTATGACCTGAGTGCTGGCTTGAAGACCACTGATCTCTCCAATACTGCTGGTATCTGCCTATGGAGATTTCATTCCTGCATGCCTGCTGTCCTGTAACAAATGTGGTTGAAATGAGCAAACCCATTAAGCAGATTGGGTTTCATTATGTGTTTCTAAATCCCAGCTTTTATAATACATGTTTATGTTACATAGAACTACATTTAGTAATCCATGTGGAGTTACTTTATAAGGGGGTTGTCATGGATAACTAAATTAGATCTCCAGGGTTATATCTTTTGAGCAGATAAATGGATTTTTTTATTATTATTATTATTATTATTATTATTTATTTATTATGCTTACATAGCACCATCATATTCTGCAGCACTTTACAGACAATGTCAGTCACTATCCCATATAGGGCTCACAATCTATATTTCCTACCAGTATGTCTTTGGAGTGTGGGAGGAAACCCACGCAAACACGGGGAGAACATACAAACTCCTTGCAGATGTTGCCCTTGGCAGGATTCGACCCCAGGACTCCAGAGCTACAAGGCTGCAGTGCTAACTAGAGATGAGTGAATATACTTGCTCGAATACCTGCGCCGCATAGCTCCCAGTGCCAAGAAAGGTGGGAGGGGCAGTAAAAATTTGATGCCCCGGAAGAGCTTTTGCAACAGGAGCTATTCGATGGAGTATATTCGCTCTTCTCTAGTGCTAACCACTGAGACACGATTTTATAAATAAAAACACAAAATTGTTCAGGTGAACAGCATATTCGTGACAGATCCTCTTAAAAAGGAAAAAATGACATAAGGAAAAAACATTACTCACCTCTCCCCAGTCGTCTGTTTCCATTGGCGGCTTCTGCATACACGTTCCCAGCTGATGTCAGCAGTGATTGTCACCTGAGACAAAAAGCATTTCACCTCTGAAGGCAGCCAGGGGACCTGCAACGAGTAATGCAGCCAGAAATGAAGGGGTTCTCCGGGATAAATTGATCATTATAATCTAAGCTAAACACCCAATTCCCCAAAGCCCACCTTCCCCTGCCTACCTTCTAAATTACTTACTGTACCAAAAATCTATAAGTAATTAGATCGCTGGGATGGTCATGTACTTCTGAGCATAGGACGTAACTTCATCTGGGCTACTGCGCATGGTGGCTCTATTGCTCAATTATGGGCACCTCCTCTCCTTGATGTGTGCCATCCACTCAGAAGAAGTGATGTCCCCTGCCCAGAAGGTCTTGTCCGGAAGACTGGTAAGTATGATGGGGTGGGAGGGGATTGAGTTCCTAGTAGTGCACGGGCTAGCTTGGGAAGCTGAGAAGGGGTATGAGTGAGTAAGTAAGGGGGAGGGACTGAAAGAGGAAGGTGGTGTGAGTCAGCTTTGAGTGGCGCAAGGCATCATGGTAGTTGTAGGAAAACAGAACAGGAAGATACCCATGTAGACAAATGCAGAAGATGCCAGGAGCTGACAGAGAAACCCAGAGATCACTCAAAACACTGTGAAAGATATTTTGGTGCACTTATTAACCTATTAATGGCACTAACAGACCTTTTTTGAAAAATTATTTTTTGCCCGGAAAAAATTGATGTTGAGGCTCCACATTGCGGAAGCGCAACTTTTTTGTTTCAGATTTTGATGCGGTTTTTTTGAGCCAAAGCCAATAATGTCTACAACAGTAATAGGAACTACATAGGAAGTTTTTATACTTCTACCTTCTGCTCAATCAACTCGTGACTTTGGTCATAAGAGCACAACAAAATCTGCAACTTAAAAAGCTTGCGTTTCTGCAACGTGGGCTTACGCCTTAAGGTTACTTAAATAAGAAGTGATCAGAACTTTTCATTTTTTCCCATAATTTTTTTTGCAGACCTGGTAAAATGTACTCATAAAATCCACCGACTTCTGCAAATTCCCTGCAGATGAAGACATATTTTTGATATTAAAAATACATTTACACCCAAACCACATGAGCTGATGAAAAGAGGGAATGATAGATGTATAAGCAGTTATCATTCCATGGAGAAAGCAGAAGAAGACATCAAAACATAGGGAAATCTGAAGTTAATTTAGTGAAGTAATGCAGTTTGCAAATCCAGAAATCTCATGCACTGTTATATATCAGGTGTGACCTCCTATGGACTCAGGCAACCTTTTTTTTAAGCCAGAAATCCAGAAGACTAGAAGATATCTTAGAAAAACATTACATTACAGTCTTATCAAAGTTTATCATTAAAGAGGAACTGTAGTAAATATCAAAATTAGAGTCTACCATGATGAGTGAGGTCAGATGACAGTAAGGGTGGGCAGGTCTTGTAGAGATCTGGAGATATCATGGTGGTACCATTCATGATCAGTAATTGGTCTGAAAGTGAATGATGCTGTTCTTCTCATCATATAAAGAAAGATGGTGGTCTAGATCCATTTCCTGGCATTTACTACGGGGCTAGACTGTAACTAGTTTGTACTGGAGTTAAATGATTTGACGTGGCACTATCATAGGAGTACATGAGAAGAACTTGTGGGACTGCCTTGGTCTCCATCTACTTCTGGTGATCTCCTGCACCAGTATTAATGTCTTGATGTGTGTTGATCTCCTGCATCTTCATGTATGGAGTCTCATGTTATAGTGGCACTGAGTTGCACATCCCATGTGCAGTGGTGTAACTGGGAATGGCGGGACCCCGTGATGAACTTTTCACATGGGCCTCCCACTCCTTTTGACATGGCCACTGCACACAGTATTATTCCCTATAGTGGCCCCTGCACACAGTACTATGCCCCATAGTGGCCCGTAAACACAGTATTATTCCCCATAGTGGCCCCTAAACACAGTATTATTCCCCATAGTGGCCCCTGCACACAGTATTATGTCCCATAGTGGCCCCTGCACACAGTATTATGCCCCATAGTGGCCCCTAAACACAGTGTTATGCCCCATATTGACCCCTGGACGCAGTATGATGCCTCATAGTGGCCCGTAAACACAGTATTATTCCCCATAGTGGCCTCTGCACACAGTATTATGCCCCATAGTGGCCCTTGTACACAGTATTATGCCCCATTGTGGACCACCCATAAACAATTATTATACTCTGGAGTCTTTTCAGACCCCAGAGTATAATAATCGGAGACCTAGGGAAGGATACAAATATAAAAAAAACAGTGTTACTTACCTCTCCCTGGCTCTGATGCAGTCCCCTGAGATGTGGGCCATCTTCAATGATGTAAGGGACATCAAGTGAGCCGGGGCTTGTGTCGCAATGCAAAATGACACAGGCCCATGTGATGTCTGTGACGTCCCCAAGTAGGCCCAAATGCCTATCGGAGCCAGGAGGGGTAAGTGACAGTGTTTTTTATGTTCCCTAACCTCTCCTGGTCCTCCGATCATTATACTCGAGGTCTGTAAAGACCCCCCAAGTACAATGATAATGTTTGTGAAGTTCATGGACCCATGGCCTCACTTACCAATCCCGGCTCCTGCTCATAGTGGCCTCCACAGAAGAAGGAGCGCCGGTGGCCGTCAGCAGGAGCCAGGATCGATAAGTAAATAGGGCCCCTTTACCTGCGGGAGTTACTCCAGCAGGTAACAGACTTTTAAGAAATAAAATCTGCATTGGTGGCAGCTGCCGCCGGCCACCCTAATGTCCTGGGCCTTGCGGCAACCGCTACCGCATATACCACGGTTGTTACGTCCCTGCCCATGTGTTTGTTTTTAAATGACTGAAGCTACCATATAGACCAGACATTTTAAGCAGGTCCATGTAGAGGAAGGTGAGGACTTTTTACCCCTGTTCACGTTTTTTCCAGCCCACTATGACATCTGTAATGGGGCAACCATCACTATTGGAGGTGATGAGTTGTGGCACATGGAATGACTCTTTAAGAAATATAGGATCTGTAGCTTCCCTACTCAGCCAGCTTTACTGTCTGCAACAGTTTGGTATCACAGTCACACTATCACAGTAATAGTTTAGTATTAATTGTATAGTCTCTAGGTAGCAGTTTAATAAATGTCAGACCCTCTCTGGTGGATAACTTTTAGGCAAAGGCATAACTTTAGGCCCCAAAGCAAAATTTGTAATGCCATGTACTATGTATATTACTGGTGTCTTCTTAGGCTGCATTCACACTGAGTAACGCTGGCATTTTTTGTGCTTATTTTTGCACATAGCGCCGCGTTAACGCCGGTCAACGCCACCGCAAAATAGCGCGGCGTTAACGCGGCGCTATGTGCAAAAATAAGCACAAAAAACGCCAGCGTTACTCAGTGTGAATGCAGCCTTATGTTGTAAATAGGCATGTGGGCCCCTTCAGGCTCCAGGTTGTCCCAAATATCTTTGAGAACTAAGCACAGATCTCCTGCAGATGTAGAATTTGCTCAAATCCTTCTGTCTCTTCATGTAATCCAAGACAGACTAGATGATGTTGAGATGAGAACTGGGGATGAGCCATTTCATCATGTCCAGGAAACCTCCTCCAAAGTATGGTCACACCAAATATTCATATGAATTATATTAAGTGAGAAAAGTAATCTATTAACACTTCTATTTGTGAAATCTTTCTTACTTTGCAACATTTTTACCACATATGCCTAAATCTTTTGCGTAGTATGTACATAGCACATTATGGCACAGATAACTAGGTCATTTCAGCAGTGTCAACCATAACCAATAGCAACACCAAAGAATATAGAGCAGGTGAGTTAAGTGAACAGGGAGCCACTTGAAAGTCCAATTTTTTGCTAAACGGTGATTGACCCATTTTTAATCCTCTTACATGTCCTCCAGCAGTTGCATGGACAGGTTGTCACAGTATCAAACACACCTGTCTTGCAGGAATTTGTAATTTATGGCCTATCTGCAGTAAAAGCCATAAATGTTCCATATATTAAGTCCCAGGTCTGGGACGTGCACCTATCTTTACAATGAACCATCACAAATTCTGCCCCCCATGTCTATCCACCATGATCTGATCAGACAGTGAAATCCAGATGGTTCCCCATGGTTGGACTTTACGGAAACGATGTAGAACAGTGAGCTACATAGTTTCCGCAACTCCTATTTACTTCTATGGGACTTACAGAAACAGTGTAGCCCGGAGAGCTTCATCTTCCGTGTTGCAATACTGTCTAAGCTTCTAGTCATCGCTGAATCCCACCCATACATCTACATCTGTAAAAACAAGTGTCTTGCAAATTCCATGTAATTCTCTTTTGTCCAAAACAGTATTATTTATGGAGGGGAATAAGTTATTGTACTGACATACTTCCCAGCTTTAGAGGCACAGATGCAAGGACCCTTGTGGGAAATACTGAATACCTAAGTCATATGTAGGGGCCCTAGGAACCTGCTGAGATGACAAGTGTGTGGTCTAGAAGTAAAGACACCGACATGTGAGCGACTACTGGGAAGGTCAGATAAACAGTGCGCTCTATTTCTAATATTTATTTGGGTTTATTAAAGGTTAATGGCTTTAGGAAGTTGGTGTTCTTCAGAAGATTTCAGTAAGTGTTGGCCTCCACCATATTCTAAGGAGAGAGGAGAAAATGGCTTGAAAAAAATGCAGATTTAAGAATGAGATTCTAACAATGTAATATGTCATAGTTTGCCATAATAAACCTACCAAGCAGTAGTATCCAAAAGTGCACGTGTAGCGCTATACCGTGAACACATTACACTGGCATGTCGCAGTCTCTGTCTCAGATATTTCCTTCCTAGGTATTGCTACTTCCTAGGTATTTCCTGTGTTGCTGCACCAGCTATTGGTCCTTCAGCCGCTAAACCACATATACCGTACAATGGTGTACACCGCCAAACAGCTTGTGCAGTCCAAGTATGGTTCCTGATCACTAGGCGGTCCAAACATTTATTATAATATACTATATTATATATATTACTAGCCTCTGCCCGCGACTTAAACTGGGTGTTGTTGGCATCGATGACCCGCCTATATTCAGCAAATTGCTGCCGTCGATGGTTTGCCTGCTCTGGCGTTTTGGCAGCTCTTAAGCTGTCCTGCCATATAATGATCTTGTTGTTGGCGTGGATGATCTGCCTTCTCTGGTGTTTCAGCAGCTGTGAAGCTGGCCTGCCGCTGAACTCGTTCCTCGTGCTGTGCCTGTGATTGTCCCAGCATCTCAGCAGCTCACTGGGACGCCCTATAATGAGTGTGCTGTTGATGTTGATGATCCGCCTGCTCCGATGTTTCGGCAGATGTCAAGCTGGCCTGCCAATGAACTTGTTCCTCGCACTGTGCCCGTGATTGTTCTGGCATCTCAGCAGCTTGCTGGGACGCCATATAATGAGCGTGTTGTTGGCATTGATGAGCCCCCTGAGCTCCGCTTGAGGAGAACACTGTGACTTCTGGCTACCTTCATTGCTCTTGTTGTTTTAAAATTTTGCGACAAATTAGATTTTCTTTTTCCTGGCATGTTTAAAATTGGGAAACTGCCAATTTGGATTAAAGGTGTTTTCCCATCCAGTGTGTCATCGCTGCCTGGAGCAGATCAGATAATATGCAAATGCATGTACGAAATGCACTCAGGGTTAGCTGACTGTTTACACAGAGAGATAACAGACCTAGCATTATCAGAAACTGAGATAATCTGCTGCAACAGCAGTGTAATATAGTATGTGAACATAAATTCATAACAGTCGTGAAGCCATGTCATTTATCGGGATAAAGGGTAGCCTATGTGCTGATCAAGGTTACAAACTATCTATGTGCCAAATTTCATCCAAATCTGTTCAGACGATTTTGTGTGATTGAAACATCCAAATATCCAAACATCCAAATTTTCACATTTATAATATTAGAAGGATAATATACTATAATTATAGTCTAAAAGAAGTACTTACCAACCAATCACAGCTCAGCGTTCCTCTTTTATTTTGCCTTGTACTATAAGTTGAATAACGAAGGCCGCGCAATGATTGATTGTTATAGACAACAACGGTGGTCAAAATGACCAAATGGCTGTTTTTTTCAACACTTTGCCTCCTATAAAAAATTTAATAAAAAATGATCAAACCATCAGAACTTCCCCAAAATGGTATCAATAAAAATGCCATCTTGTCCCGCAAAAAAAGACCCCTTATCCAGCTTCATACACATAAATATAAAAAAAAAATTACAGATGTCACAATATGGCAACACAATTTTTTTTTCTATTTTGCAAATGTGGGCTGACAGGTGTATATAAGCACATAGCACAAACCAGCAATAAACACTTCATAAAGGCACATGCATACAATATTTTATAAGGGGGAGGGGCTTAAATGTGGTTTTACAACTGAAATACAGCTATACTGGGTCAAAGATTGTAAGAATAGGAGGAGAAAATTCAGACCATAAAGTCAGTGCAATTTAGGGACAGTGTGGAGGACCCAAAATGGTAATAGCCCCAATACGCACTTGCCCATTTACCCATTGATCTCATAGGCACATTGCATTATCATATCTGTAAAGCTGGATGTTATGAACACAAAAGCATCAGCTCATCCACCTCTTCCAACTCTTCCACCTGCCAACTGACTAACACTAATCATGCTATTGTTTGTTCCATCCCGAAACATCTGGAGGAGCGCAACGAAAGTATGGGAGTAACTCCAGAGAGTAGACTCCTATGTGATGAAAACAGAGCCGGCATCTGTGTATCAGCAGGAGGGGATTCTCCAAACCACATGCACACTCCACAGCCAGGAGAGGCCCTCTAGCACTGACACTGCCATAGTACAGGTTATGTAGTATACACTCACTAGTATGGTAATACGAAAGTCTCACAGTCCATAAAGAGCATTTCCTTGAATCTACTATGTGCTTAGTTATACCTGTACCTGACACTGCTGAGTGACAATAAATATAGATCCCATTGCAGCTAAGGCCCCACGTTGCGGAAATGCAGCTTTTTTTGTTGCAGATTTTGCTGCCTTTCTTTGAGCCAAAGCCAAGAATGGCTACAAGAGGAATGAGAGATATGTATAAAGTACTTATACTTCATCCCTTCTGCTCAACCCACTCCTGGCTTTGGCTCAAAAAACTGCAACAAAATTTGCAAAAAAAGCTGCTTTTCCGCAACGTAGGGCCTCAGCCTTAGGCTAAGGAAACACCACAGGAAAAATTGCGGCATTATACAGTGTATGCAAAATGGATAGGATTCATGCAAATCCCATGCCCATTTTGCAGGAAAAATCGCACAGCAGACGCGCTGCAATTTCCAAAACCGGAGTGGTTTTGGTAATCGCAGCACGTCAATTATATCTACGGAAACGTGGGGGCATTCCCGTAGATATAGTGGTAAAAGAAAGTCTGCGGAGCAAAACTCTGTGAACTTTCTGTTCAAAGTGCTGCGGAAGAACCGCAATGTGTTCCCGCCACAGTTGTTCCTGCATCGCTTTAGCGCAGCGTTTCCAGCCCAGGGGGCCTTAGCCTTATAGGGTTTTTCTTCAGATTTCTCAAAGTCCTGAAGGTCAATGTGCCTATTTACACACAGGATTATTTATCGCCACGAATGGATCATTTTGGGTTGACTACAGATGTCTTGGGACAACGTATTAATATAAATCCATGTGTCACTTTTATAGACATTTCATCCTAAACTGTGTTTACAGAAGTTAAGGTTCTCAGCCTGCCTTTGGATTCTTATTTTACATATAAAATTTTATTTTTTTATTTATTCAGTCTTATTTCTGTTTGAAAAAAACATTTCATAAATCTGTCAGGCAGAAAAACTTCTTATATTTCATCTTTTAATCATCAAAACTGAACAGGCATAGGTCGAGCCAAAAAAAGTCAGTAAAATTAATGAAGCGGCAACTTTGGCAAAGATTTTCCACTTTACTTGACTTTTTATTACTGTGGGATTAACCTTGGCTTACAGAATTTGACTTCGGAAGGAAAAAGAGGATGGAATATGGCATTAGGTGCCAGATTACCCAATCTTGGATTATCGAATGTTTATAGAAAATTGGACATAATGTAGCATGTAATTCCATTTACTGGCATCCAGGTTTACAGTCTACATTGCAAAAATTGGCGTAACATTAAGTTCCAGGGCCCCAATGCAAATTCTGCAACAGGGCACACCAACAGTGTCCCATTTATATCAGTGGTATCTTGTTAGGTGTCAGAGAGGACCATGGCCCAGGAGCAACTGTACCCTATACCCCCTAAAGCTGCACCCCTGGTTTTCTGTACGTCATGTAATATTGTAAGATTGATTCCATTCTATCTAAGCAACCTGACTTATTGTACAAAATATTGCACGATTATTGTGCAAGCCAATAAGGCGCTGCTATTTTTGTCCTTGCTGCTTTAAAGGTGTTTATGTATCCCACACAAATAATAAGGAGCTTTTCCAGGAATAAAATATCGTCAATATCAGCCGTTTGAAGAACTAATTACAGCTCAGCCCCTTTCATTTGATGGGACTGAGCTGAAACAAGTCTTGTGACTGATGAACATGACATCACGTGGCCTGTGAAGTGGAAGAAGTGACCACAGGACTGCTGATCTGTAATGCTGCTGATCTAGTATTGATGGCCTGACCTAAGCATAGTTTATTAATATTTTAGTCATGAAAAACCCTTTAGTATTGTCCATTGGCATATCCTATTATGCCCAAGGCTGCACCTTAAACACTCCAATTAAATAAGTTAAAAACTGGACCCTGAGTGCACCCTATTTTGTCCTGATCATACCAACGCATTTCATCCCAATTTCAAGGACGTATCAGTGGCTCTATCTGTGGAGTGAAGGGCAATATAACAGTCCTACGTCCATGTTTAGGGTGCAGCCTAGAGCATATAATAGTGTAGGGATGTCTAGATTATTGTGGCATTCTCCCTTTAACACACCCTTTGCTCTGGATGAGTGCGATCCCTACTAACTCCCATCTCACCGACCCGCAACATATTTCTGGTGAGACTGTTCCTTTTACTTTACCCAGATGAAGAAAAGTCAGTGGTGACCACCCAGTGCGTGGGATGTGAATCTATCATAATTAACATGTGAAACGTGTTGGCTATGTCATTTTTCATAGTTTATTATTATTTTTGTATGAGGCACGTTCAGATTTTTTGGTCTTATTGTTTAAGTGTTTTTATAGTTCATGCCATTGTCTTTATGGGGCCAACTATTATCAGGGTGCCACAATTTGGAAAAAATTGCTAGATCTGAGAAGTGTTGGTTCTCAAAGGCTCAAATGTTTCTATTCTTGCACCTTAGTTTGTGCCTGAACTGTAAAGATACTAATTTTCTTGTGCCATATTTATGCTGTGGAAGGGACTATAAACAAGTCAGTGCAGCATGTAGAGTCAGTCTACTGTATAGCATACAGAATGTCCTGTTACCACTGTGATACTGACTACACATACTTTGCTGAATGGTGGTCAAATGGGAAGCACAATGGTTCCTAAACAAAGGGAAATTACATAGTCTGAATAATTCACAATAGGGAATCTGAAAAGGGAGGCACTGACATAGATCCTACACAGATATATAGAACCAATACACTGTCTGTATTCAGCTAGTACAGTGAAGTCGGACTTTAATTTAAGGGGACATTGAACAACTTACATTTGATCTCTAGACAGGAGGATTTGAGCAAATTGATATATAACTTTTTTGGAAAAAAACTTTAATTTTATTCTTGTAACTCTTTCCTCATTCTGGGCTTAGGAGTCCTAATGGGCAATGTTTTGCCAGAAAATGACCTATTTTGTCAATTAAGTTTTACAATTAACATATTTTTAAAGAATTTTGGTGAATTTTTAAGAATGATCCATGTTATTAACAATATTTTTAAAAATTCCTAAAAATCCTGCTATCCTCACTCTGGCTACTAAGTCAAAAAATATAGTGAGACTTCCTGTTTTCTGTAGGAGATTTCTTTGTAGCAGCCACCTCACTTATCAGCACCCTGATGTTCACAGTCTCAATAGGTGATTTCACTCTCCATAGAAGTCAATGAAGTCTTCTCCAGAGAGTTTCTCCATGAGAAACTAACTATTTTAGGCTTAGTTGCAAATGTTGAAATTGACAGATTTTTAGTGCATGCTCATGAATGTTATCAGTCATTCAGTAGGACCGCCTACTTGACTTCTAAGCATAAAAAAGGGTTTTCAATTGATTGCTTACAAGTTCTAGTAAATCTTTTCCCTCAAAGCTATATATCAATCTGCTCAGCTCATCATGCTGCATGTAGAATAAACAGTATTTTCATGTTGAAAGGTTCCCTTTAAATCACTTGTTTATAGATACAGTTAGAAAGAGGTTTATATAATAGCATTGTATATATACAATATTTTATTGTTGTATATTCCAAAAATGGACTGGTGGAGAAAACTGATGATGTCATCGGTCGGAAAGAAAACTATTTTTTGAACTCCACAGAAATCATAACTTGGAAAGTGATGTTATTTAGTGCAAATGTCACAGTAATATCATCATCAAATCCATTCCCTGACACGGCACAGGATTAATGTTGTTTTAATTGCAACAATGTTTCAACCCAAATCTTAAGAAATAGTTTCGGTAACCTTGAAAATATTTCTCCGTGGCTCCTTGTAGTCAACAACTCTCTGAGTCAGTCTCTGTGAGGACATCATCAAATCTCCAGTTACTGCTGTAAAACATCATGTGAAGATCTCCTGGGAATACGCTATTCACACACTACGGTATTATTGTACATTATTCTTATTCTAAGTTTTAATGTCCATGTTGTCACAAATCAGATAGAAAGACACTGCCATCAATAAGAGGAGGAGAGTAGGAAGCCTGGGTGAATCTGTGCCCGAAGCTTTTAATAATGTCAGTTCTGTGTATGGTCCTTGACCTTGAACCTAATACAAGACTCCACATGAGGATGGTGCAGTTAAGAGACAGACACCTAGCAATAGTGTTCAATTGTATTTTTTTCCAACAGAGGACACAGTACTTTATTGTTACGGTACAAGACATAAGCAATTGCAAATGGGTACAGACTTGGTGGTTACAGTTACAAATGGGTACAAGAGCTTAGAGGTTGCAGTGCTCAGGCAGCCTTTGACAAACACACAACTAAGGCAGGGTTCATATCTGCACTGGAGACTCCATCGCAGAAACCAACGAAAATCGGTAGAGGGAAATGTTCTGCATGGGAGCAGGGGCAGAATGGGCCCTGGAAAATAATTTAAAAGTAACCCCAATTTTTGGTGGGCTCAGTGGAAATAGGCGGAGTCAATGCAAGTAGGCAGAACCAACACAAGTAGCCCCTCCATGTAAGGCAGTCCTGTATAAAGTAACTTTGCACAGGATTGCTTTTACTTGGAGGGAGAGGCAGCAGTCCTATGTAACTTACCATGTCAGACTGAAACTATAACTTACACAGGACTGCTGCCTCTCACTCCCTGTAAAGTCGACATTTCCGCTACACAGGCTTACCTGCTTTATATGTAAAGCCAGAAGTCCTATATAAATAAAGGCAGTGGGGTCAGGGTGGCCATTAAAATGTAGGTGCAGCAGCTGCCATAAAACTCACAGTCCACTGACTCCTCAGTTTAGAGACTCTCTCTTGAGACTCCAAAGTATTATGATCAGAGGCCCTGGGAAGGTGATGAAACATAATAAACTGTGTTACTCACCTCTTCTGGTTCTGGTGCCATATTCTGCCATCTACATGTCTAAAGACGTCATGAGTCGGTGTAATGTCACGTGGGTAATGCCAGTGTAATTTTGTGTCATGGCGCCGATGTGCCCACTTAGGCCCAATCACAGGCCTCAGCTGTCTCAGACATCATTTATGACGTCTCTAAGACCAGAAGAGGACGGAAGACCTTCATCGGAGCCCAGGAAAGATCAGTAACACTGTTTATTATATTTATACCTCCCTTAATACCACACCTTAGTCGCAGCAGGGCCGAGAATATAATCAAAGTTTCAGTTAGGACCTGTGTGGTCTGAACTAAACTGCTGGGTGATGAATCTAGCGAGATTAGTCCAACACATACTCTCAGTGCTGCCCAGCAGCTTCCTCTCTGAAGGTATAGAGCGGGAGCCATTGGGCTGCAGTCTACAACAATAATAAGGGTAAGATAGTCTAGCATCCCATATCCCAGTTTACCCACCAGGAAATTTTCCGGTTATATACATGGCCCTGCTGTCTGGTCCAGTACGTGCTCCATTTCTTCGCCTTGTGGCCTCAACATCCCCAGAAAAGGTACCGGTGACATTATTTACGTAAATCGCTGGTTCCTTTCCTCTTGACACTGAGGTCAATCAGTCATGTGCAGTCTTCCATCATGTGGAGCAGCAGGTACACTTGTGTATGATTTTTTTTTTTTTTTTGTAGTTTCACCTGCCACTGTTCCTTCCCTGAGTTCTAAAATTTCCGAACAACCCCTTTAAGGGTCCATTCACACGGAGGAAAATAGTGAGGAATTTGGAGTGGAATTTCAGCGCTGAAAAAAAGTCTCCCATTGACTTCAATGGGTTCCTTTTTCTGCTATGGGGTCTGCGTGTTTTCATTGCTCAACGCTTTTTAATGCGTTCGGTATTCCGTTCAGGGGGTCCCCAAGCGGACTCTCCAAACGGAATATTGAATGCAGATGTGAACCAGGCCTTAGGTGCTAGTAACACTACAGAGAGGAATTTCTACCTAACTATAAAAAGAGCACAAACATTTGGATCGCAACGTAACAGTTTAAGGCCGGGTTCACACGATGTCTTGTGGCACGTAGATGGCGCGGGAGCTTTTGCGGGCCGTATACGCTCCCATTGTTTTCAATGGGAGCCGGTACCGTATACACGGCATTATTTTGCGGTGGCTGCAAAATAGCGCCACGTATACGGTACCTGCTCCCATTGAAAACAATGGGAGCGTATACGGCCCGCAAAAGCTCCCGCAGCGTCTACGTGGCACATTACATGCCAAAAGACATCGTGTGAACCCGGCCTAAAGTGAAACAGAAATAAAAGGTGACCAGAAAAAAAAAAAACAGCTTTGTAAAAGCATAAAGTGGTTGTCATAAATGCACCAAAAATTTTTTTTCCGCTAAGCTCATTTAACATAACTGGGTTGTAAACAGTTATTATTAACCAGAGAGATAAATTGCCAAGTGTATGTTCACCTCTGAAACCATATTATGTAAACACATACTACGCAGAGTTACTGTCTCCATGGCAACAGACTACAAATAAACCCTGCGTAGTCATATTCCCTTCCATCTGCCCACTTCTTAATAACATACATTTGGTAGGTCAGTAAAAAGTAGGGAACATAAACTATTAAGACCATTCATGGCCTTATTAACATTCTCCCCCTTCCACTTGGTATTAAACAGTTGGATCTATAGGCACTCTGTTTTAAAAATGGTGTTGCCCTTTAAGACTGCGCCATCTGTATCTGTTATGTATGGTATAGCAGCCCATCATTTTCTACTTATCCTCTGAGCTGAAGAAAATTAACGGTCTTCGTCTCTTGAGATGTGATTAACCGCACAGTACATAAACATGGCCCAATTTGTAAGAGAGTCAAGAAAATTGTTCTCAGACGGATTTCTGAATGTAAGCATTGAGTCTTGTGGTCAGTAAGATCTCTTATAATGAAGATATGGTAGATCTGTTTGGAGGATTGTAATCTGTATGTTCATCTACTAGTATATAAGGCTATTATACTTGTTTGGATTCATGGGTTTCCTGTCAATCTCCCTCTTCTTAAAGGTGTTTTATCCGCACAACCATTTTCAGGGCATATGGATGTTATAGAGGAGAAATCCCATCCCATCATGTAATGGGCCCTATTTACTTACCGATTCTCGCTCCTGCTCATGGGAAGCGGAGGCGGCTGCGATCAAGAGAGGGGATCTTTAAGTGAGGCCCCACAAACATTGTTATCATTATACTCAGGGGGTTAGACCCCAAAGAATAATGATCAGAGGACTAGGAGAGGTGAGGAAACATAAAAAAAACACTGTTACTTACCTCTCCTGGGCTCCAGCAGGCTTTGGGTTTATTTGGTGACGTCCCAGATGTCATGTGGGCCAAGCTTGCTTCAAGCCCGGCTCACGTGATGTCTGGTCCATCATTGAAAATGGCCAAAATCAGCAGGAAGTGTGCTGGAGCCCAGGAGAGGTAAGTAACATTGTTTTTTTTATGTTTGTATCCTTCCCTGGGTCTCCGATCATTATACTCTGAGGTCTTAAAAGACCCCAGACTATAATAATTGTTCATGGGTGGTCCACAATGGGGCATAGTACTTTGCAAAGGCCACAGTGGGGCATAATACTGTGTCCAGGGGCCACTCTGGGGCATAATAGTGTGTGAAGGAATGTGGTTTTTGTGCACGCATGCATTCACGCGCGGGGGTGGGGGTTGGGTCGGTCGGGGGAGGGGGTGCCCCTGTCAAATATTTGCCTTGGGGCCCAGCTGTGGGGCTGGGTTGATAATATCCTGCATTTTAGTAACCAACTCTCTTTAAAGGGGTTATTCATGCAGTAATAAAGCTTAGCATTGTATCCGCTTCACTGGTTAACCATTATTATTGATATACACCCAGCTCCAAAGGAGTCCCATTTATTACCTTTGTTGTGGGCACCTGGGGAGGCTGGAACACTTGTCTTCCCTGCAGCCTCTGTCTCCATCTCTCACTAATGTCACCGATTGCCCTCTATTGAGACCACTGGCTCATTGAGTAGAGTGCAGTCGGTCATTTGACCAATAGGTGGGCTCTGGGGGACCATTAATCTTATTATGGAGGTCACTGACTGACAATGATAGGAGCAAGGTGCCCACACTTGCAACATTACCTTTTCCATATATTCCACAAGTAACTTATCATATACCTGCATCATCCTGCTCCAACAGATGTGCTCACTCAGAGAGAATATATTATCCCCTACAGTAAAGATAGTGAATTTAATGTATTCATCTGCTCTAAAGCTTGAATCTCAGCGGTGCCTCTTCTGAACCCTCTGATCCATTTCTCTAATGTTATCTTTCATACCCACCTTGTCTAACAATGCCTCCAAAACTGGCGATCATGAAGACAGGGCCCCCCGTTATTATACCCAAAGGGCCAGAAGAAGGCTGCAGAAATAAAAAGTTACATTTCAAAGACTTTCTGCCTCATTTGCTGCATTTGTCTCTGTCAAAGAAAGAAATAATTAGTTTCTTTCATGGCAGACTGAATGTTTAATTAGATAAAGATTATGCAAATGAGCGCATTTAGTGAATGTTTGCAATTTAAAGAGACTAACTGATTTCAGTGAATATAACTATAAATTAAAAGTGCTTCAGCTCCGCCACCGCCGCGCACTCGCTGTATAAGTGGGGTCAGTCATAAGAACAGGTGATGATAACACCGATAACCTTGTCCTTATTAAACACTAGGTTCCTTTCATGGGAGAGAAAAAAGTGAAATCAGATATTCAGACGATATAGAGATGGGAAAAGGACAAGGTTAGAGTATAGTAGTAAAACCATTAGAAAAAAGGCAAAAAAATATGAAAAATATCAATTTGCCAGACAAGAATCTGGGCCTGTGTGTATATGTACTAGAGTTCCATTCACATCGAGCATTCAACGGAGATATCAAGGACCCAATCTCACACTTATCCCCTATCCTGTGGGTAAGAGATAGGTGATGCTAGTGGTACAACCAGTGGCGTAACTAGGAATGGCGGGGCCCCATGGCGAACTTTTGACTTTTAATGGAAGAGACGTCAAGTGAGCTGGGGCTTGCGACGCATAAGGACGCAAGCCCTGGCCCACATGATGTCTTTGACATTACCAAGTGGGCCCAAAGCCTTCCGGAGGCAGGAATGGTAAGTAATAGTGTTTATTATGTTACCTGATCTCCCCTGGGCCTCTGATCATTATACTCGGGGGTCTGAAAAGACCCCCCGAGTATAATGAAACAACGATAGCCGCTAGACCTCCTAATGTCCCAGGCCCTGTGGCAGTGGTTTGCCCAGTAGATAGACCCAGCGCCGCACCTCCCATGAGGCGACCTGAAGCAACCGCTTCAGGCGGCGCTATGCCAGGGCCCCAGGGAGGGTGGCATTTTTGCTTACCTAAGCCAGTCCAGACAAGCTGTCCTGGACTGGCTTAGCACCGAGCGGTGGATTGGGGAGGTCCTATGGACACAGCGCTGCTCCAGCAGCCTCCCCTCACGCTCAGGCAGAGAGCAGGTCCTCTCCCTGCCTGCTCTCTGCCTGCGAACGCAGCTAAGCCACGCCCCTTTGCTCCACCATGCCCCCTCCGCTCCGCCCCCTCCTCCTGGGGGGGGGGGGGGCGGCTTTCTGTCGTCCACCTCGGGCGGCGAAAAAGGAAGGTTCACCCCTGGATAGACCCATGGGTCCAACCTCTTTAAACTCTCCACTGCTGTGTAGGTATGTCTTTGGATTATGGGAGGAAACCCATGCAAACACAGGAAGAACATACAGACTCCTTACAAATGCCCAAATAATGCTTGCTTCACATCTACCTACAGGGTACAGGAAGATAACCCCCCCTTGTCCTACTGTAAGCATTCAATTTCTCATCAGCGCCTCCAGAGGGTAAATTAAGTATTACACAAATCTTAAATCACAAGATATGTCTGTATAGTTTATGGACTTGTTGGGTCCCCCCAGAAGGAGAGATGCTTTTTGTAGCTTTTCTTACTGGATAGTAGGTAAGAGTCCTGAAGATAACACTGAAATGGAATTTCAGAAGGGGAAACAATAGAAACAAGTGCAGGATAGTAAAACACAAGAAACTTTTAAACTTTTCACCTGTTTGAGATAACAGGCTGTGTCAGTGGCGCCAAGCTTCCTGGCATCAGACAATGGCGGCGTATAGTGTCAAAAAAGAAACGTTTAAAACCTGCTCTGAAGCAATTGTCTTTTTAATGCCTTTCAAAGACATTACATTAAAATGAGAGCATTAGAGCAGGTTTGTTCAAGTGATAGCCTAATAGAATCCTGTTCTTATTCAGAGATTTTCAAGGCAATTATAGGGCTATAACCACATGTTTCCGAGCTTTCGATACTACTCCTGAATAGATTAACTTCCAAAATGTCTGCTGTATAATTACATTGTTATTGTACTGGGATTGAGCAGGCACAGGAAAGAATAGAAAAATAATAGTATTAATTACCCCCGAAAAACACACCCAAATAATGGAGGATAGACCCTTATTGTATATATGTCCTAAGATCACTATCATGATATCTAAAGGATGGGGCCCAATTATAGGATGATATGGGGATATAAAAAAATCTGACAATTCCTTGGGCTAATCAATAAACATCAATAGAATCCACATTCCCGGTAATTGATGATTGCTTGATTATGTATTGATTCATTGGTGGTGTTTGCCAAGTACTACCAAGTACAGCTGTTGCAACTATTATGATGCATTAACCCCTTCCTGCCGATGGCATTTTTTGATTTTCGTTTTTCGTTTTTGACTCCCCTCCTTCTAAACCCCATAACTTTTTTATTTCTCCGCTCCCAGAGTCATATGAGGTCTTAATTTTTGCGGGACAATTTTTTCTTCATGATGCCACCATTAATTATTCTATATAATGTACTGGGAAGCAGGAAAAAAATTCAGAATGGGGTGGATTTGAAGAAAAAATGCATTTCTGCGACTTTCTTACGGGCTTTGGTTTTATGGCGTTCACTGTGCAGCCAAAATGACATGTCCCCTATATTCTGTGTTTCGGTACGGTTCCAGGGATACCAAATTTATATGGTTTTATTTACATTTTGACCCCTAAAAAAAATTCCAAAACGGTGTTAAAAAATTTTTTTTCTAAAAGTCGCCATATTCCGACGGCCGTAACTTTTTTATACATAGGTGTACGGGGATGCATAGGGCGTCTTTTTTTGCGGGGCCGGGTGTACTTTTTAGTTCTACCATTTTCGGGAAATGTTATTGCTTTGATCACTTTTTATTCAAATTTTTATCAGAATTAAAACAGTGAAAAAACGGCGGTTTGGCACTTTTGACTATTTTTCCTGCTACGGCGTTTACCGAACAGGAAAAATATTTGTATAGATTTGTAGAGCGGGCGATTTCGGACGCGAGGATACCTAACATGTATATGTTTCACAGTTTTTAACTACTTTTATATCTGTTCTAGGGAAAGGGGGGTGATTTGAACTTTTAATACTTTTTATATTTTTTTATATTTTTTTTAACTTTTTTTTTTATTTTTTTTTTGCATTTATTAGACCCCCTAGGGGTGTTGAACCCCAGGGGGTCTGATCACAAATGCAATGCATTACAATGCTAATGCATTGCAATGCATTGCAAAAAAGCATCATCTCTTTTGCAGGCTGTATACACCAGCCTGCAAAAGAGAGAATTTGCAGACCGGCTGGGAGCCTTTAACAAGGCTCCCGGCTGTCATGGCAACGGGGGGTCGGCCCTGGATCATGCTCCAGGAGCCGGCAATCCCTGCCAAAATGGCGGCGCCCATGCGCCGCCGGGAAAATGGCGCCTCCGGCGCCTTTGACAGCAGCGCCGGAGGGGTTAATGCCTCCGATCGGTCCGGGGACCGATCGGAGGCATTAGAGCCGGTTGTCTACTGCTTGAAGCCATAGTCGGACTCATAGACCGCCTCAGGTTCCAGACTAAAAAACGGGTAGCTGCCACTGAATGCCAGTGCAGTGCATCGGCATCCAGTCGAGCACTCCGCTCTGGATTAGGCCCAATGAATGGGCCTAGTCAGGAGGAGGGAGTGTCTTCAGGCCGAATCGCACGGCAAATCGGCAAATCGCACGGCAAATCGACCTGAAGAATGAGAATCTCGCTTCTTGATTTTCAATGGGAGCCATCTTTTTGGTCAGGATTTTGAGGTGGGTATCCTGTGTGAATTTCCCCTAAGCTGCGGCTCTTCCACAGCCAATGAGACATTATCCTGGGCCTGCCTTCCCAGGATTCACCTGAAGCCACCCACTAGTGTTGAAGGAACACATGGACGTTCCAAGTGTCACTAAAGTTCTCTTTGCTGAGATAGAGGTTGCAATCACAGCAAAATAAATATTTCATTGAGAGTCTGACAGGTGGAACTGAATACCTGAGTGATAGGCGGCATGCTTCTGTTGTCGCAGGGGATGCACTGCCCGATAATGAAGAAGTCATTCTCCTATTCATAAGTGCCCCTAAGGTGCATCAGTTCAGGCAACCCATTGGGGTATCTCCGGCTGTAAGGCTGGTCTACCATAAAATCTTCCCACAAATTTTCAGGTTTGTATGTCTCAGACTGTCCTCCTCGCCTACAAACAGTCTGATTCTCAGACTGTCCCCCAAACTGGCCCAATCACAGGATGCTCAGGAATGGACCTCAAATATGAATCTATTCTCACCTTAGGTTACCTGGGCAACACCAGAAGTTAATGAGTTGCTCATCCTTGTTCCACTAGAGTCAATGTACAATGCAGCTTCTAGAAAACACTAAAACATTTACTGTGCGATGTCCTTCACCATTTAAAGTGACATAGACATATAACACAACACATGCTCCAATATCAGAACAGTAACTGAGCTGCACCTGACTGCTGTGCTGTACTTCACTATCACTGCACGGGTACTCTAGGTTAAAGGGGTTTTCTAACAATATTAGGAGGCACCATCAATATCAGATTGGTGAAGTGCAACACTCCACCCACCAGTCAGCTGCTTAAACAGTTTGTGGGACTTGTGAGACATCAAATTCAGTGGTCACATGGCCATAAACCAGCTCAGTCTCATTCAAATTGGCACCCAAACTGCAGTGCCAAGCGTGGCCTCTATACAATGTACAGCACTGTTCTTGGTAAGCAGTGAAGAGGTCACGGCACTTGTCCAAAACCTGCAGGCACTTCAATCAGCTGATTTCCAGCATTTCCAGTGTCCGGCCCTTAGGGAAAGTTCACACGTAGTTTTTTGGTCAGGATTTTGAAGCTGTATCTGCCTCAAAATCCTGACCAAAAAGACAACTCCCATTGAAATCAATGGGAGCTGCTCAGGAGTTATTAAAAAAGAAGCGAGGTGCTCATTCTTCAGGCCGAGTTGCCTCGCGATTCGGCCTGAAGACACTCCCTCCTCCGGATTAGGCCCATTCATTCATTCATAGGCTTTCAGTCGTGGCTACCCAGCTTTTGGTCTGGAACCTGAGGTGGCCTCCGCCTCAGGTTCCGGACCAAAAATCGCCGTGTGAACTTACCCTTACCAGTCCTGGCGAACCCCTTTAACACTTGCCATGCAACTTGCCAATAGTTTGAAGTGTGCATCTGCACCAACTTGCATGCAGGCATTTAAGTGAATAAATCATACTAAATCTTTTCCTGGAAACTTATCTTTCAATCTGCTCCCCTCCTGTTCTATATCTTGTTGCCTGCAGATCAGACTGCTGTTTGAAGGTGACAGGTTCCCTTTAAGTCTGCATATGGACATTACATTGTTTTAGACCAATACGTCAATCTGTGTTTCTGAGATCTGTAATGTGTGAGCGCCATTGAGCCATAAATCCAATGCTGCTCCCATGCCCTGTGCCACATGGACAAATGTGGAATTATATAGATAAACAGTTATATCCAGTTACCTAATGAGAAGCGGCGCCTGTCAAAACCTTGTTAGCAACTCATTCCGAGGTCTTAACTTTAATTTCACACTGTCATGCATGTGTCAGGATAATTTAGAAATTTATCAGCAATTCTGAAAGATTTGGCAATGCCGTTCTCCTATCATAAAGCACATTTTTATTTGGCAGTCAGAGAATTATTTCTCAATCTCTGTAGCTGTAGCCTGGCCGGGTGTTCCCCTGTTAGGTGGCCATTGTTTTTCATGTGGGAATTAAATAGGACATTGACTCAAAAACTTTGCTGCGTTCGACTACAAACAACGCCATACATGTCATATCTGTGCCCGGCTTGTTTTCAAATCCTTGGCAACCCCCGTAAGGCTAAGGCCCCACGTAGCAAACTGCAGCTGAAAAACGGAAAAGTCAGCAGCGGAAACGCATCACGTTTTTGTCCGCAGCGTTTTTCACAGAATATGTCTCTATTAGGGTATGTTCACTCGAAGGAATTTGAATTCCGCGTGTGAACATTGTGCACGGCTAGCCGTGACGGGATGCCAGTGCAGTGCACCGTCATCCCGTTGCGACATTCCACTCCAGATTAGATCCGAATGCATGGGCCTAATTGGGAGGGAGTCTCACGCTGCGGATGCCACAGCAGAGTCAGCCGTGGAATCCACGGCAAGAAGGGTCATCTCGCTTCTTTTTTCCACTATTAGCTAGTTTTAGATTCCGCGTCAAAATCCGTTGCCAAAAAACTCTGTGTGAACAGACCCTTATACCTATACGGAAAATGCCAGCGTCTCCGTAGGTATAATTGACGTGTTGCGATTTACAGAAACACAACGTTTTTTGAAATAACAGCATTTGGTGATGGTGGTGGACTTTAGTAAACGGAGCAGTGCCCCGACCCGGTGGAGATCCAAGGAACATGTATTGAGATAGTCAGGACCTATAAGTACCTGGGTGTGCTCCTCAATAATAAACTAGACTGGGCTGACCACCTGGAGGCGCTGCACAGAAAGGGTCACAGCAGGCTCTACCTGCTCAGGAGGCTGAGGGCCTTCGGAGTCCAGGGACCACTTCTTAGGGTCTTCTTCAACTCTGTGGTTGCTTCAGCCATATTTTTCGGTGTGGCCTGCTGGGGGAGCAGTATATCAACCAGGGACAGAAATAGACTTGACAGGCTGATAAGGAGGGCCAGCTCTGTCCTGGGGAGGTAGTGGTGACAGAAGGATACTGTCTGTGGTGACCTCCATGCGGGAGAACAAATCCCACCCCATGTATGGGACCTTGATGGGACTTGGCAGCACTGTAAGTGACCGTCTGCTCCACCCCAAGTGTGAGAAGGAGCGCTATCAGAGATCCTTCCTCCCAACCGTGACCAGGCTGTATAATCTACATAAAACCAAGCAAAGATCACTCCACACAGAGAGCTAATGATTATGACGATGTGTGCTATGAAGTCTTCCTTCTTTCTTTTCTGTTCCTTAGATGCTATGGACTCCTAGTATATCTTCTCTTCTCAGCTTATGTGTGTCTACGTCTGTAATATATTACTGTGTATTATCCTGTACCTGTATTACTATGCTGCTGTAACATACTGAAATTTCCCCACTGTGGGACTATTACAGGATTATTTTATCTTATTTCCGCTGCAGATTTTTTTCTACAATGTGCAGGTACTGTAATGCCCAGCATTTTTTGCCATGCCATTTCTACTGCAGCCAAAACGCTGCAAATTTGCAATGTGGGTCCCCAGCCTTAAAGGGGTATTCCCACCTCACATACTCATCAGTCTTCACTGCTGTAAAATCTTCTTTCTTCCTGGTTTCTTGCATCATTTGGTGGGCGGGGTTTCACGTGCAACCTGCCGTTTAGCTCTGCCCCCAAATTTGTGTGTGTGTGTGTGTGTGTGTGTGTAGCTCCGCCCACCCATATTGGACTATGAAGTACAGGCAGCAGCAACTCCATTCTGTGTTACATACAGAGACTGCCTGTCTCTGCCATAATGAACACAACTGAATTAGCTAGTCTGATAACTGGGAGAACAGAAGAAATGAAAGCAGATCCTCTCCTCTATCTGAGAGCAGGAAGCTAGGTCACATGTGGTGCAGACACAGGAATAGCTAGAAACACAGGCTCATTCCCCTGCACTTAGCCCCTCCTCCCTCCCCCCTGAGAGCAGCAGATACATCACTTGACTTTTGAGCAGATAAGTCAAGGGCTGTGGCCACAAAGAATTGAATAAAGTAAGATGGTGGACAAACAAAGCAGTTTTGCTGAAGCAATGTATTTAGGAAAAGTCTTAAATCCACATTAACAAGCAGTATAGATAGGAGCCTTGTGATGGGACAACCCCTTTAAGGACCAAAATCCTAAAATTTAACTTGATTTATCTCATTGAACCTCGAAATAAGTGTATGGGGGTTTTCGGTGGTTTGTTATTTGGTGTGTACCAATTCTGCTTGATGCGTGTTTATTGGTTAATTAGTTAAATAAATGACACTACTGCCAAAAGTCAATCCTATTGGGTGGCATGGTGGTCCAGCGATTGGCTCTGTTGTCTTATAGGGCTGGGGGTCTGAATAGAGTTTGTATGTTCTCCCTGTGTACTCCAGTTTCATCCCTCATACCAAAGCTATACTGATAGGGAAATTGGCTACCTATAAAACACCTGACTGTTGTGGATACATGCCTGTAGGGCAGCTGTCAAATCCCTGCACTTTGAGTGAGAAAAGTCATTACAAGTGTTTGTCATTGTCATAGTCACAATACTCACATTAAGTGTCACCCCATCCCAAGCTAAGTTGTTTTTCATGGTATAAACATTGGAGCAACTGCTGGAACAACTCACATCACTATTCATGGCGCCCTCTACATCTGTTTAATTTTATTCTGCTTTACCTATTAAAAATAAAAGGAGTAATAACTTCTCCATGCTAGTAAATAGAAAGAGCACATGCCAAATAAAAATGAAACGTTGCAGGAGAGGCCATGTTTATCGGGAGAAGCCATGTTTGTACAATCCAAAGAGTATATGAACCACTGCTCCATCTTCTTCCATTCTGCACCAGTAACAAATACCACTACCCCCTACAACAACACTGCCCCCTACATCATCAGCATACCCACTTCCTGAAATACACTGTGCTGCAGGGAATCCTCCCAATCAGACTCGACTGCCTTGACCACACTCATGGTCCACATCTATGCATATATGTTTATAGGATGGTTAGTTTACCTATCTCCATGCGGTAGTTGGGGTGCTGGCACCTAAAGCAACTTCTGTGACTGTTATCAAGGTAGTTTGGTCATGTGAACATGTATACCATGTAGACTGTTTAGTTTACCTTTAAAGGAGTTGTCCCATCACAAGGATCCTATCTATACTGCTTGTTAATGTGAATGTAAGACTTTTCCTAAATACATTGCTTCAGCAAAACTGCTTTGTTTGTCCATTATCTTACTTTATTCATTTCTCTGTTGACACATCCCTTGACTTATCTGCTAAAAAGTCAAGTGATGTATCTGCTGCTCTCAGGGGGAAGGGAGGAGAGGCTAAGTGCACGGGAGCGAGCCTGGGGGGGGTAGTTTACACTTTGGGGGGGGGAGGGGCCGCCAATACAGACCCGGCATCCGCTGTAATAGAGAGGCGGATGCCGGGGAGTGTTAGACGCCGGCACAGGTGCCTACAACATCGCTACGCTCCTGCCCTGCATGAAGCCAGCAGCGGCAGGAGCGATGCTGCTATTCCGGAGGGGGGGGGGGGCGGAGGAGCGGAATAGCAGCATCGCTCCTGCCGCTGCTGGCTTCATGAAGGGCAGGAGCGTAGCGATGTTGCAGGCACCTGTGCCGGCGTCTAACACTCCCCGGCATCCGCCTCTCTATTACAGCAGATGCCGGGTCTGTATTGGCAGCCCCTCCCCCCCCCAAAGTGTAAACTACCCCCCCAGGCTCGCTACCGTGCACTTAGCCCCTCCTCCCTGAGAGCAGCAGATACATCACTTGACTTTTGACCAGATAAGTCAAGGGATGTGTCAACAGAAAAATGAATAAAGTAAGATAATGGACAAACAAAGCAGCGATGTTGCAGGCACCTGTGCCGGCGTCTAACACTCCCCGGCATCCACCTCTATATTACAGCGGATGCTGGGTCTGTATTGTATTGTGAAGGCTGTACGTCCGATGCCTAGCTGCATCGGCAGCGCACACGCAGGGCCAGCAGCATAGAAGCGACGACTTCTTGCTGCTGGCTTTGCATATGTAACCCCACCCACCAATGACGCAACAAAGCCGGAAGAAAGAAGAATTTACAGCAGCGAAGACTGGTCAGTATGCGACGTGGGAATACCCCTTTAAGTACTATATCTGTTACCCTGTAGTTACTACCGTGCCTAGACTAAGACAAATAGCATACAATAGATTTATTATGCCCCTATGATAGAAAAGTACAATAAAAACATTGCAATCCTCCGGTTTGGACTTTTAAGGTGTCACTCGGGTCAAAACTTGTAGCAAATGGCCTTTTCACTCTGCCCTCTCTGTCCTTGTCATCATTTACACCACTTTTTTGGCAAAAATTATGCCTGAAATTTATGCTAGGTTTGCCGCATGACCACCAGAGGATGTGCCAAAAAATAAGCGCATGTCCAGTGGTGCAGGAATTATAATCCCATCTATAGTTTTGTTGACCTCCCCCTCCTGTACCAGGGTTCTCTGACAGGGGGTTTCTGAGACCACCTCTGCATTTCCTATGGTTACACCCCTGCCTAGGCATTAGAGCCCTGGACCAGAATGGTTATAATGTGAATGAGTTACTGGTGGCGTTGTAAGGAATTTACTACACAACCTCTACTTATAACATAGACCTAACTAACAGTGATGGTAACATTGCCTCTACAGCATAACAAAACCAAGTACATAAATATTCCACCCAAATCCCCAGTGGAACCGTAAAGGATTAAATGCACTTCAAATATTTTCTACTAGTGAAACTCGATAAGCAAAAAAATGAAATTGGCCCCGACCACCAAGATAGCTGAGGTATGCTACTTAGTATCTTGCACTATTTGTGTTGGACGGGAGCAACGTGTCTCTAAAGCCGAGGGACTCACGTTACTGGTGAAACAAGACGGTATTTTTACTGGACTGCTGTTGTCTGAGCAGTTTGTGTCTTGGACGTGGACAGAGAATGTGCAGTTTTTAATTTGGCCTCTGTATAGAGTGAAAGATGAAGTGTGTGTGGAAAATAATTTGGCTATAATATTACAAGGGTTTAAGTAAAGGTTATTTTGTGACTACTCCATCTCTCCCTATATGGAAATTATAAAGAGGAAAACGATACTAAATCGATAGTAGAAAATGTATTGGGAACTAGACGTAGATTTCATGTAATTCAGTGGAGAAATATTTCAGGTTTGTGGTCAGGCTTAAAGTGGAGGGTCATTTATTACTTGTCAGTGGTAGAGAAATTCTCTTTATCCTTGTCTTGTAATTCGTTGTGTATGGTAGACCAAGGTGGCCTTCACCATTGTGACTCATGCTAAGACTGGTTTCACAAAGCTAAGTTTGGGTCAACAAACCCAGTCTGTGTATTGGCTGGATTTAGTGGCCAAAACCTGACATGTTGAGTTCAGTTTAGCTTTGGTCAGACTGTTAAATTTAGCTCACACATGGGCCAAGTTTCCTGGACCCAAACTCAATTGTGTGTACGTGACCTTAAAATGGGAAATCCACTGGAAATTCATTTCTGATAACGACCTATAAGAAGATGACATTGGTGAAGTCTTTGATCTGATTCTGTGACTGGAAATCTGATACATAGCCAAGGTGTGTAACCTCTCTACAGAGAGGTTTGATTTTGGAAATCAGTGGTAGTCCATGATCACACCATTTCTTCAAGACTGCAAGTAATGCATTACCACAATCTATTGATCTCTTTCTTTGAGAACCCGCCTGTGGATGACAAAATGTGTCACTATGGTCTTCTTCGATTGTCTACAATATAACGATCCATTCATTACCAAACCTTACAGTAGAGCAACAGTATTTTGTAGCGGTATTTTTGCTCCAAGTGGAGCCTACAAAGAGATAGTGTAACAGAAAGAGTTGTACTTTTTTGTCAACTGGACCCTTTACTGGTTTTGATTCACAAATACTGCCCAAAATACTAAGCAAAATGCAGCCATGTTAATGTAGCTTAACAATAGAAAACAGCCGCTGTTAATGTAGCTTAACAAAAGAAAACCGCAGCGCACTCTACATCATCCAACCTGGGGTTTTGTCCTGTCAATACAATGCTGAAGAAGATTGGAACCAAATAGGATATAGGGATATGATGTGCCCAAATTAAATTGAAAACAAAGGATAGGTGAGTATGCTATCAAAAGGATGTCTAGAACATGAAAATGTTATTAATGCCATTAAAATTATATGAAAGAAGCACTGATATTAAATGAT
The DNA here is from genome assembly GCF_031893055.1 of Leptodactylus fuscus. Classification (NCBI taxonomy): domain Eukaryota; kingdom Metazoa; phylum Chordata; class Amphibia; order Anura; family Leptodactylidae; genus Leptodactylus; species Leptodactylus fuscus. The sequence continues at coordinate 49,659,071 of NC_134270.1, read as the reverse complement.
CAAACTAATCATTATCAGTGAAATTACTCTGCATAGGTTAGAGTTCTATATCCCATTCGCAGGTAAATTTATTATATAGATTCCATACCAAACCAAACTAAAAAAGTCGTTTTATCACACCCATTAACAATTACTCGGTCCTTTCCTGTAACCAATCGGAAACTGGGTAAGTCCGACTGCTCTTATTAACTCGCATATGCGGTCATACGCTAGGTTCACACCTGCATTCAGCTGTCCGTTCTGTGGTTTCCGTCTTCTGCATGCCAGAAGACGGAAACCACAGAACGGGTCCGGCCGTGAGCGGCGGTGAGCATTTTATGCTCTCCGCCTTGAAACCGTTTTTTTTCATCCGGACACAGAGTACTGCATGTCCGACTCTGTGTCCAGATTATAAAACCCGGTTTCGCGGCGGAGAGCATAAAACGCTCACCAGCGCTCACGGCCGGACATCTTTCTCAGGGCTCGTTCACATCTGTGGCCCGGTCTCCGTACTTAGGTTTCCATTTCCTGCCTAAAACACAGGCAGGAGACGGAAACCTGCAGGAGACTTTCTCACTCATTCATTTGAATGGGTGAGAAAGCTGTCCGGCCGTGCGCGGCAGTGAGCGTTTTGCGCTCTCCGCCGCGAAACCGGGTTTTATAATCCGGACACAGAGTCGGATATGCAGTACTCTGTGTCCGGATAAAAAAATCCGGTTTCGCGGCGGAGAGCCTAAAACGCTCACCGCCGCGCACGGCCGGACCCGGTCTATGGTTTCCGTCTTCTGCCATGCAGAAGACGGAAACCATAGAACGGAGACCCCAAACGCAGGTGTGAACCCAGCGTCACCCATTCAAATTAATGGGTGAGAAAGACTCCTGCAGGTTTCCGTCTCCTGCCTCTGTTTTATGCTGAAGTAAAAAACCTGAAGTACGGAGTGCCGGGCGCAGATGTGAACGAGCCCATACCCGTATTCCCAGAAAAAAGGAGATAAAATTAGTATAATTTACTCCTTGTTAATAGCTGACTCAGCAAGAATTAGGATTGAAAGACAACCGACCCTAGATTCTAATATAGTACAGCTATAACTGAAAAAGAGCTGTAGCAAGATTATACTGACTCTCATGGACTGGTGAAAAAATTGAGATACTGTCATTAGTTCCAGAGTGTTGGTAGTTTCGACAGTCTGTCTCAACTACAATTGAACAAGATTTTTAGTTATAGCTGTACCATATTAGAATCTAGGGTCGGCTGTCTTTCAATCCTAATTCTTGCTGAGTCAGCTATTAACAAGGAGTAAATTATACTAATTTTATCTCCTTTTTTCTGGGAATACGGGTATGACCACATATGCGAGTTAATAATAGCAGTCGGACTTACTCGGTTTCCGACTGGTTACAGGAAGGGACCGAGTAATTGTTAATGGGTGTGATAAAACGACCTTTTTAGGTTGGTTTGGTATCGGATGGAATCTGTATAATAAACTTACCTGCGAATGGGATATAGAACTCTAACCTATGCAGAGTAATTCCACTGATAATGATTAGTTTGATCATTTAATATTCGTGCTTCTTTCATATAATTTTAATGGCATTAATAAAATTTTCATGTTTTAGACGTCCTTTTGATAGCATACTCACCTATCCTTTGTTTTCGATGCTGAAGAAGAAGCCAATGGAACAAAATTCAGGACAAGGAAGTTGCTGTTTTTATTACTAAAAATAGAAGAATTGGAAAATTAGGAATCAGTTCTGTAGGAGTTATAGGACACTTCTTCCTGTACAGTATTTATGCATCTACTTTAGATGGAGGATAACAGACATACATTTTGTCTCCGCCATCTAGTTAGCATTGGGTGGTGAGGTGTAATATTTATTTTGTTCTTTGGGAAGTCTTCAGGTGGACACTTGCTTCTTCATGATCACCTGCTACATTCTTGTCTTGGATAAAATTCCTTGACTCTGCTTACTGGATTATTGCAGAGAATCAGGGATTGTCCCCTTGAGAGGGCCACCATTTGAAGCATGGGATCTATCTGAAGACAGATAAAACCAGAAGGTCAATTCTAATTCTCATCATTCCTACACATGCATTGTTTTATTTATTTTTGTGCTTATGAAAGAACCCAGTGAATATCTCACGTGACCCATTGTGTAACGGGAAGATACAATTTAATTCTGTGTATAGAGATATTATGCTTCCCTTGGTGGTTTTGGCTGAATGTTAATAACTTGTATTCACAAAAGTCCAGAAAGTAACGTTGTCAAGGTTATTTTATCTGAGACAATGTGTCAAGGTTAATGGAACTTTTCAGTTATTTTGATAATGTTGTATATGGGGTAAGCAGAAGCAGGAAGATCAGCTGATCAGTGGAAGGTATGGGTGTCGGACCACTACCAACAGGATACTGAAGGACCATCGTATGAATAGATCATCAGTATAAAAATTACTGTTGGAGCCAGAAAATCCCTTCAAGTTTTTTAGTCTTTGCTACTGTGCCTTTTAGGGTTACCATGCAACTTAAATTCTGTGTTGTTTTGTGTAATGGAGTTACACTTCTTTGAATTTTACCAGTGTGAGTTGGAGTCAGGTTGGCAATTGGTACACCTGGATGGCAGTCTGCGTTATGCTAAACTGTGCGCCACTTTCACTCACATACAAAAGTCCCGAAAATTCTTTACCAAAAACCTTTCCAGGGTGAAGGATCGGTCGTATGTTGCAAGTGCCGTATAACACTCGTCCTCAGATAACAGAGTGGCACATTCTTCTCATTCTTGATTTCCACAGACTAAACAGGGCAGCCATTCTTCCTCCTAAACAGAAAAGTGTAACGCACAGAAAGCTTTGTAACGTAGCCCAGGTATAAGAGATTTACAGAAAACATACAAATGTGGCTTCACTATACTGTGTGCAGATATATGTTTTTTATCATAGTCTTCTAATATTCTCAGTATATTTGTTTGCCATTTATAAGTGGCCAACTCTTCTTTTTTGAGGTTTTAGTCTACAAATTTTTGCTTTTTTTGGTTTTTCCCCCCCCCAGAGACCGTATGCACAACAACAGGATGTGTTACCGCAGGTATGTACTATCATTTCATAATTAACCCCTTCATTGCACGGTGGAATGTTTCATTAGGTTTCATTGTTTAATGAGCTTGTTTAGTAATACACAGATATTTAATTAAGTCGAGATACAACATAGATCTCCCTTGTTCTCTGTACAATACAATTACCTGCAGGAGGAAAACTCTGTCGCGCCTCAGAAACTGTGTGCTTTATTGGTTTCGTTGGAACTTTGTTATATTTATTTTTTAGCTGCAAGAATTATCCAGAACATGGACCCATCTATAGAACCTTGCACTGATTTCTACCAATATGCCTGTGGTGGTTGGTTGAACAAGCATGTAATACCAGAGACTAGCTCCCGTTATAGCATCTTTGATATTCTTCGAGATGAAATGGAGATTATTTTGAAGGGTAAGAAAGTCAGCATACCACAGGTAACATGGGCATTTGACCAAGTATACCACAAAGTTGGTTAAACAGGAAAAATTACCTTTAATTTGGTATCTATGGCCGGTCATTGGATGTGTAAAGGTTGGACCCTTTGTCACAATCTCTCAAACATGGATATGTCCCCTGTTTAGGACTCTCATCCATCTCCATTTGACTGCCAAAAAGAAGACGAACTTCTTTAATCACCAGTTCTAACCCAATGGAGATTAAAGAGGCTCTCCTGTTTGTACCAAGAGGAGAAGCATTGCTTTTAGGGGAAGATCCCACTCTAATATTGTGGCGTATTGGGATATTGTATGACAGCAAATGGAGTGACTATGGCTCTATAGCACAGAACTATGGGTAATCTGGGTAGTGCTATAAAGATTCTTTGGTATGTCTCTGATGCCATGATGCACATAAAGGGTGACCTAGAATCACTGACTTACTAGAATACTGACCTAAAGTACCAAAGGCAGGTACTCTACAACTTTGTCACCATATTCATCAGCATTACTTTTGTATGTTGTAAAGGTTTACTGGAAAATTCTGACCAAGATGACCGAGATGCCTTTAAAAAAGCCAAAATTTTGTACAAATCCTGCATGAATGAAAGTAAGTAATACAAATTTATTCACAAAATGTATTAGAATCTTTGAAATATGGTTAAAAGAATATTTACTTGTACATCCTACAGAATGACTTGGCAACAAAATAAAAAACCTGCTTGTCTGAGCAACTAACTAAACGGAACTGACAACCTTACTATACATGTGGCTTACTTCAAGCCATAGGAACAAAACAAGCACAATATTGTCTCACCGGACACAGGATTACAGGACACACCACACACTTCCTTTCACCTCAGGGAACTGCACTGCAACGCAAGAGTTGCAGCCTTTTCCGGCCCAATAATGAGCCTGGGCTGAGGCCTACTCTAGATCTGCCCTGGACCACACATATGTCAGAAACCTGGGGCTGATATATCTGGACTCCAGCACTCTGCCTGTCACCTTCTCACAAGTCATAGAACAGGGCAGTATTGCCATTTTTGCATATAGTGAATTTCCATATTTGTTATTTTTGTATCCTTGTGATCTTTCATATCCGCTGCCCTATCTATATTACTTCTCATCCCTCCTTTACTACAGTCCTATGTCCATTCCCAGTTATCCTTTCCTTCTGAAGCCCTGAAACACTTATGACACGATGTCTCAAGCAGTACGTTTTTGTCATCATCGTTTAATTGCAGCTGGTTACATTAACGTTGGCAAAGTTCCACTGGATTGGGCAGTTTTCCATCCATTGTAGATGGTAACAAAACACAGATGGCTTCTTAGAGTTTACTATACAGGTGCATTACTAGTTTCAAACTATTAACAGAGCATAAGCGTTCAACACCACCTAATTCCAAAAGAACGGAACATTTTAAGGGGAAAAAAAGCATATGTTAATTTTTTCAGTTTAGTCTATATATAGCATAACTACACAAAACAATGATTCATTTTATAAAACATGAGTGTACATTCTGATACTGAGCAGCAGCTTGTATTGTACTGCAGAGCAGCATTCACAATTCAGCTAGTTCATACTGTAAATTGTCAACAAGATTATTCAAGAATTACGATACTGCCACACAGCATGACTATAGCTCATAACTGACTGTGTGATTTTGCCCTTACCATGCAAATGGTAACACTATACTGTCTGGAATCTGGGTACATTATACTATGGGTGGTACATAGGGGACACTATAATATGTGTGGGGAACTCCCCCATATGCCAGACCCAATATGCCCATAATATATCCATCCTCCAATATGCCACTGGCCTGTAACTCAGAATTATTATATGATACTTTGTATATTAATGCTGTAATGGTCAATTTTCAAGTGATTCATTGGGCAAATACTGAAACAAACAGCCTCAAAATCTCACCTATATGATCCAGGCTGACCAACAATTTAAAGTTATTCAGCGCATGCCCACGCAGTGACTTATTTCTAATACAGGTTCCACAACAGGTGCTGTTGTGACACCTGCTTCTTTGGACCGGTACATACAGCCAGACAGGGACCTTTTAGGTGAAACATTGGGGTAGGCAACTTTACGCCAAGCATTCTTTAAGGCTATTTCACACAGGACCGCGTATATTGGTCCTGATTTTGATGCGGGAAGCCGTGTCAGAATAGGACCAAAATGTGTCTGCCGCAACTGTCACGGCTTCCGACAGTCGCAGCTTCCTGCTCTGGAGTAGGCCCAAATGAATGGACCTAGTCCGGAGAGTGCTGTTGCGAAGCAGACGCCGGGGCTGAATCAGCCGCGGAATCCGCCTGAAGAAAGGGCAACTCGCTTCTTTTTTCCGTGAGCTGGAACATACCGCTCACGGAAAAAAGGAAGCTAGCGGTCTACATAGTCCTCTATTGTGAGGGGGCGGATTCTGAGGTGGATTCTGAGGTGCCCCGTGTGAACGAGCCCTTACATTTTTAGTTTTAGCCTGGATTATCAGTTTAAATTGCTCGCCAAATGCCCCAAACATAACTGGTGGGCATTTTTGTTTCTTTATGAAGTTATCATAAAAGCCTCTGATATTTTATATGTCTATTGTTGACTAGATCTTTGGAAATCCATAGGCAGTCTTGTACAACGAGTTTATTGTGAACATGTTTGACATTGATCTCTGGTCTTCAACTAAAGAAAGCATTCTAGTATAATACAGAAGACAGTTATTTCAGTTTATTTTGGGATTTGTCCATCATGTTCCAGCCAACACTGATAGACTTTTGTACTTTTGGCCATCTATTGCTTTTTTAATCTCTGATCTGAGGTATCTTACAACATATTGATCTGACGTCAATGTATAATGTTTCCACGCTGATTGCTGTGTCTTTATGTCCAGGTCTGATAGAACAGAGAGACTCATTACCTCTTTTAGAATTGTTAACTGTCGTTGGAGAATGGCCAGTGGCTTATACAGATTGGAACCTCACCAAAGGTAACACTTAGCACATCGCTCCTTCCTAACAACAACAATCTCATGCAAATGCTATTTATCATAAGTGAAAGGGGATGAAGCCAAATTAGAGGGCAGGTCTTCAGAGACCAGACCAATGTTTCATAAGGGCTTTGAACCTCGTTAAATAAGAAACACAACTTAACTACCTTATTGCGCTGCTGATTTACGTTCTGTTAATGCTATAAATTCAGCACAAAGTTGGGCAATATGACTTCAGTATTCATGTGCCGCAACCCTGAGGGAGGAGACCAGAGGATGGGAGTAGCAGTGGCAGATTATGTGCCACTTGCTAGTCCGAGCACACTCAACCATATACCCCAACCCCGCTCCTGGGCTGGACACTGCTGAGGGGGGTCCTGAAGCACTACTTGATGGTGGTGGCAATAGTAGTTTCCCCCAGGGCACTTCTAGTTGGAAAGGAAAAGGGACCTCTGTCCTCTGAGCCGGTGTGATGGTGTTGGAGGGGCCCTGATGGTAAGGTAGGCACGACTCAGGAAACTAGGGTTGCAGTTGAACAGAGTGAGAACTTTATTGCAGGAACTGGAACAGGTACAACAGCAGCTTCCAAATGTGGGTAGTAGTAACACAATGTCCAATCCCCCTGAATTGGTTATAGGAAGGTGCCCAAGCATGTTACAGGTTCTATGGCAAACTTATCCAACTACTCCTCCTCTCATGCCACTACCAGATAAGGATGCTGGGAATAGTGGACAGGGACCTGGTTACCTTCAGCTTAAGCCCAAATACGTTACTCCTGTCAGGGCCCTCTCCTGCTCCTCCTGGCATGGTGTCCAAATGTCCAGACAGCAATACTCCCTTTATCAGGACTGTCTCTAGATGAGCCTGGGGCAGATAATAATTCTACTAGAGGCTGTGTATGCGACCATTGAGGCCCAGTCTCAGTGCTAACTGCAGGGATGCTCTTAACACTGTCACAACTACACACACCAGACTAGAACTGAACTGACCTGACCCTCAGCAGACACCCTGAAGACCTAGTTGATGCACACTTGAGAAAGAGTTTTACCTAAAACGCATTATGTGTTACACCTCTTTGAAATAAAGATTTATTCAAGTTGGACCAGCACTCCATCGCCTCATTTTTTTGCAATCTTCTGGATTACCCTGAAGACCTAGGTCTCCTACAAACCCGCCCAGTGGCCTGTGATTGGCCAGGGCTGAACCAAGGCTAAAGGTTTGAAACACTGGGGGGGGGGGAACAATAGGAAAGCTGCATAGAAATATATACAAGTAACATAGTACATAAAGGATGGGACATACCAACTCAAAGCAGTAGCACTCTGGGATGCTGCACATGCCTGTAATGAATTGATTTGGTAAAAAAAAATTTGTAGGATTTTTCTAATTCTGAAATGTTTTAGTTTATTTTTTTGTTCATGCCTATTGTTTTTATTTTTCATTTTTTCATTATTTGACTAACTAAATCTTGTTTTCATAGAGTCCAGTTGGAGTTTAGAAGAAAAATTGTCCCTTTTGAACCACAGATTCAACAAAAGAGTCCTTGTTGACCTCTTTGTATGGAATGATGATCGGGAGTCAAGCAAGCACATCATTTATGTATGGCAATGAGTTTTCATATTTTATTTTCCTCACTTTCTGTTCTACAGTAGTTTATATAAGATTTACAGTGGGGTAAAAAAGTATTTAGTCAGTCACCAATAGTGCAAGTTCCACCACTTAAAAAGATGAGAGGCGTCTGTAATTTACATCATAGGTAGACCTCAACTATGGGAGACAAAATGAGAAAACAAATCCAGAAAATCACATTGTCTGATTTTGTAAGAATTTATTTGCAAACTATGGTGGAAAATAAGTATTTGGTCAGTAACAAAATTTCATCTCAATACTTTGTTATATCTCCTTTGTTGGCAATGACAGAGGTCAAACGTTTTCTGTAAGTCTTCACAAGGTTGGCACATACTGTTGTTGGTATGTTGGCCCATTCCTCCATGCAGATCTCCTCTAGAGCAGTGATGTTTTGGGGCTGTCGCTTGGCAACACGGACTTTCAACTCCCTCCAAAGGTTTTCTATAGGGTTGAGATCTGGAGACTGGCTAGGCCACTCCAGGACCTTGAAATGCTTCTTACAAAGCCACTCCTTCGTTGCCCTGGCGGTGTCCTTTGGATCATTGTCATGTTGAAAGACCCAGCCACGTTTCATCTTCAATGCCCTTGCTGATGGAAGGAGGTTTGCACTCAAAATCTCACGATACATGGCCCCATTCATTCTTTCATGTACCCGGATCAGTCGTCCTGGCCCCTTTGCAGAGAAACAGCCCCAAAGCATGATGTTTCCACCCCCATGCTTTACAGTAGGTATGGTGTTTGATGGATGCAACTCAGTATTCTTTTTCCTCCAAACACGAGAAGTTGTGTTTCTACCAAACAGTTCCAGTTTGGTTTCATCAGACCATAGGACATTCTCCCAATACTCTTCTGGATCATCCAAATGCTCTCTAGCAAACTTCAGACAGGCCCGGACATGTACTGGCTTAAGCAGTGGGACACGTCTGGCACTGCAGGATCTGAGTCCCTGGCGGCGTAGTGTGTTACTGATGGTAGGCTTTGTTACATTGGTCCCAGCTCTCTGCAGTTCATTCACTAGGTCCCCCCGCGTTGTTCTGGGATTTTTGCTCACCGTTCTTGTGATCATTTTGACCCCACGGGGTGAGATTTTGCGTTGAGCCCCAGATCGAGGGAGATTATCAGTGGTCTTGTATGTCTTCCATTTTCTAATTATTGCTCCCACAGTTGATTTCTTCAATCCAAGCTGGTTGCCTATTGCAGATTCAGTCTTCCCAGCCTGGTGCAGGGCTACAATTTTGTTTCTGGTGTCCTTTGACAGCTCTTTGGTCTTCACCATAGTGGAGTTTGGAGTCTGACTATTTGAGGGTGTGCACAGGTGTCTTTTTATACTGATAACAAGTTTAAACAGGTGCCATTACTACAGGTAATGAGTGGAGGAAAGAGGAGACTCTTAAAGAAGAAGTTACAGGTCTGTGAGAGCCAGAAATCTTGATTGCTTGTAGGTGACCAAATACTTATTTTCCACCATAATTTGCAAAAAAAATTCTTACAAAATCAGACAATGTGATTTTCTGGATTTGTTTTCTCATTTTGTCTCTCATAGTTGAGGTCTACCTATGATGTAAATTACAGACGCCTCTCATCTTTTTAAGTGGTAGAACTTGCACTATTGGTGACTGACTAAATACTTTTTTGCCCCACTGTATCAAGTAATTTCAGTTGTTCATAAACTGAGACTGTAGAAGATCTGCAAAGTAAGGCTAGGTTCACATCTGCGCTCGGTGATCGTTCGGAGATTACGTCCTTTATTCCGATAAAGTTCAAAAGTTCGCCATGGAGCCCCGCCGTTCCTAGTTACGCCACTGCTGTTCAGTACTGGGTGTTCACTGGTGAATAAAATACCTTTATCAGGTCTCAATAGTGTTGATATTTTGCTGGTCCGATGGATCATGGATCTTGTAAATCATGTACATGTATATACACGCACTTGCCACAAATGGTGGTATTCTTTGGAGGTTTCTGTATGCCAATGTGCTATCACATGTTTGCACAGAGATGCCACTGTATGCAAAAAAAAAAATAAATCATGCCATTTATCGTTGTAAACCATCTAGACACAATTTTCCTCCATTAAAAATGCCAGAATAGACTGAAAACTTGTATCCTTGTATAAGCTTTCATGGAACACGGGCACAAAAATGGAGCACAGAATACAGAGCTGTGATTCGTCCTGATCCTTCAATCAATGTGCATGAGGACTAACTGACCATACCCAGTTATAGCCAAGCTACGAGCAAAACATTTTATTATCTTTCCAACTTTAATAAAAAAAAATACTGAACATATTTTTTTATTTTATGTTTTGCACGGAATCTTGAAATATTAAGCAATTTACTAAGCAAAAACACCACAGAGGAATTCAGAAAACACTAAAACCCCCTTTGAAGATTTTTAATGGCCATAAAGAATATTAGCTGTTCTAGTCCTGTGATGCTTTCCATGGCTAGACGCACCTTGTCCTAATTGATCTAGTGTATGATTGACAGCTTTATAGATGGTGGGTCCATGATACTGAGCTCGTCTTATATAAGTTAATGTACTGTGACCCGGCCGGTGTACATACATCTGCTCTAGGTCATGCTAATGGTAGAATAGGACTCTCAGGGCTAATATAATACTTTCATGCTGCAATAAATAGCATTGGATGATTTTTAAACATTGCCATATGCAGAGAGAAAGTTTTATAACAAATGCTACGAGTCTAAAATAAGACTGGAAAAAGTACAGCACACTTCATGAATTCTGTAATAGCTCAATGTATTATTGTGAAATTACAAAACTCCAATACACATAGATGAATAATATGGCATACCAGTGGAATAATACATTAATATAAAAAAAAATGCCCAAGCATATTAAAAAAAAAAATCCATAAATAAAAAAAAAATTATTGTATCATGAAAAAGATTATAATTCATTTATGATATATACTGGGCAGATCTCAATAAAAACATGATGATTGATATCGTTGACTTCATGTGCTTGGGCCTCTTCTGTTTTTTATTGATGAACGATTATGAGAATTCGAGGTGTAGCTTGACTTGGCAGTGGAATAAAAGATTTGCCTTTGGACATCTTGTAGAGCTTGGGCATACGAAGTACGGAGCCTTAGAATCAAGGTCACCAAATCAGTTAAAGAACTATTGTTACCCTTAAGGTCTTTATTGCGCCCCTTGTGACCTTTATCTTTCTTAGTTGGTCTCCCAGTCCTCGGAGGGTACTTTTACAATAGAGGGGGGCCAATGCAGTTGTCAGTCTAACCTGGTAACCTCCCCTGACAATGAGTTTCTCATGAGAAGATACAACCCAGTATAAAAATTCTGCTGTGATACGTTACAATCCATAGGTTTTACTAACTGCTAGAATGTGGACAAAAATTAGAAGTTAGAGTTCACAACTTGTAAGAGGGGTATCTCTCTAATCCTCACTTACGTAAAAGTGTAGGTGTGCACCTTATTGGTCCTTATGTATAAAGGTCTGCAGACTGTTTATTGGCAATGTCACCAGAAGTTGCCAGTATTAGAGCAGGAGATTTCTGGAAGCGTTGTGGGGTACGCTATGAAACTGAGCATAACAGGGGCCAAAGGAATTTATAAAAAGGGAGTTTGGGGCCAATAACAGTGTCCATGGATCATATTACAATGGTGTAAGCACAGCATGCTTGTGTGCAATAAATTCACTATGGAGTGCTCCATGGCATGTAGGCAGAGCTGGACCATGGGAAGTAAGAATCTTTTTTGGCCAGAGAGAAAGACCAGAGTTTCCAGAATTCCTAAGAGGTGCTTTACAAGCAAACACAAGCATTTTGGCAAGGATAGAAACTGCTGTGTGGTTTGAGAGAAGCTGGTACAGTTTGGGAGACTTGCTAATCCAGTGAGGCTGCGGTAGCCCAAATTCTGACAGTAACTACCGAGGAGCTGTCCAACCTTAGGCCTGGTGTTGGGTCTGGTCGTCGAGTTAAAATGGGCAATATGAATTCCAAAAGAAGTTGACGTCTACTTTGGGAATCTGTTGTTTTAGGAACCTAATGTTGTGTCAAACCTTGGCTACACTGGTATTCTGGTGATCCAGTCTGCTCCTGGCAATAAATATATAAAACTGTTGCTCCCACTCTATAACACTATTAAAATGTAGCATTATCCTAACCTCCTAGTAAATAGTGACTATGACTTCTTGGTATGATCTATATTACTGTATTATCGATTACTACATACTCATGTATTAATAAAATCCTAATTGTGTTTTCAGATTGACCAGCCCAGCCTTGGGATGCCTTCCAGAGATTATTATTTTAACAGTGGAAATTATCAGCGGGTGAGTGGGTTTAGAAATAAAGTAGGTAAAAAAATATTGGGTAAAAAAAATCAGATCCATGTCATGGCTGTAACATCCAAACCTCATGTGGTTAAAATGGACCAAGTTTAGATCACCTAGAACTCTATTAATTATCTTGTACTGATTCCGGTGTTACAGCTTGTATTATACCTCAGAGCTGCATTCATAATTCACCAAGTTCTGCAGCTAAGATCTCCTACAATACCTAAAAATCATCCTTCACATTGCGATTGTCCATTTTGAACAGTCTCTTTTAGGACATACTGAGCTTATATCAGGAGACCTTGCTCAATACACTTTATTGGCTTCAGATGCATCGATTCCATATATCAAGACCATAGATAAAGAAAGGTACACGCTAAAAGAGTCCAATCTACCTAATCCCAATAATAAGAGCTGATCGTTGCTTGCATAAAGGATCAGCTGAACTCATGGAGACCCCTTGAATTAAAGGAATTTTTCCACCATATTGGTAGGATAAGCCTTTATTTAATATTGGTCGAAGTCTTCCCTCTGGGCCTCCACTGATTCCTAGAACGAGGAGTATGTCTGTGAAAAACCACAGCAGGTATCTCCATTTGTAACATTCCCGGTAACCATATGAATGCTCTTTCTAGTACATAGAATTTATTTGTTTAGTCCCACGTCCCAGTGGAGCTTACAGATTACTCTTCTCCTCAAAGACAGACAAATGCACTCACTGAACTCTCTTCAAGAGGGTAAAATAAGCCATTACCAATATAAAACCCATATGTTTCCCTATAGATTAGAACGTCAATGCAGATGGCATATTGGTTAGATTCAAGCCTATTATAGTACATGGCAATAATCCAATCCTTGTGCCAGATTTCAATGTTATGTTCTTCTTCATGTTCTTCCTTGGCCCTTTCTTGTAGTGGTTCCTTTTAGTGTTGCGGTTCAGTCTGTTTGAAGATATAAAATAGTGGGAATCACGGCATCCTGTGGATAATAACATCTTCACCCAGTGGGGCTTACTGTCTGGCACTATAAATTACTCAATGAGCAGAGCAGATTCTTGATAAAAGCCATATGTATTGTATATTGCAGTGAAACTACTCTCAGACTTTATAGAACTTTTTTCTCTCAAACAAAGACTTCAATTTTGTTTGTAATTTAACTGGAAATTGCATAAATTACCATCAAAATATCTTTTGTCACATCGTGTTATACATAATGTAGCGTGGAGCCTTCCATAGTAGGAAACAGGACTTTTGTGACAATTTCCTAGAGTGAGGTCATATGGCTGTAATGACGGCAGTTTTGCAATTCTTACTACTCCCACTAGGCACCATCCTCTGTCCTTTGTTTCCTGCTTGCAACCCCTTCTTCTTCATGTAGCCATCTTTGTGCTACTGATACATCTTGGCCTGGCCATAAGGTGGACGCGCCTTCCCTCCCAGCAACTTGAAAGTTTAACATGCACACCAGTGAACCCACCAGCCAATCCCAGAATGCCCTGGTCTATCTGCATAGTTCTCTACACGGTATCTCAGCAATACATGCCCTTGGATATCCAGTTCCTGTGAGAGTCTTTGTTTGCGATCCAGCTTGATCTTCTGTTCAGTGACTTTGGTCTGATTATTGACTCTGATACTCTTCATCATCTGCTCTTATTCTATGTATGAAATTTTAGTTTCCCATGTGCTTGAATTTCTACTGGCTGCTCCTGGCCTTCAAGCCAGACTCAACCATCGTATTGCCTGACCCCCAGGTGCTTCTCACCAGTGTCTCTATGGCCTTTGGATCAGCTGCCATCTACACCAGGATTACACCTATAGGAAGCAACCTGTTGGTTCCCTGCAGCAAAGACAAAACCCCTGTATAGGGGTTAAAGGGTGAATAAATTAGACCAGATAACGCCCTTAGGAGTAGCCCAAAGTTAAACTGCTTAGGAGGCACAGTGGTTCCATGATCCACTGTCCATTACAATGGCATTGTCTTTTATTTGCCAATGGAACCTTCAGGAGACTGCTTCTGATCACATTTATCAAGACAGGACAGCTATACAAGTCCCCATTAACAATAAGTCACATGACCATCGATCATAATTTGGGGTATAATGGATCAATGTCCATTAGCCTTGTTAGATAATGTGACCCCTCTGGTGCTGATGCAATATCAAGGAAGAAGTTATTACCTGATAAGTGTAATAACTGGACAAGTCTATACTGGGCTTCAGTCTATGTGCTAAAGAACACTTCTCATACTTCTCAGGCTAGTAACGTCACTGAGATGACGCACTGGGATGTGGCTGATCCATATCCTAATGAAATACTGATATGATGATTACTTTTCTAAAGAGTTGATATAGGTTTCTCATTCACATATCTTTCTAATTATATGGACACTACAGACCAGTAGAGGGACGTAACTATAGGGGTGTAGTGGTAACAGTTACCACCAGACCCTGGACCCTCTACCACATAAAATATACCACTATTGTAAATGGCATTAATTAAGTAGGGGCCCCATTAGAGATTTTGCAATGGACCCCAGTAGCTTCAGTTTACGCCTCTGGACAAATATACGCACTCTATATAGTAAACATACAGTATTTATCATTTGAACAAGTCCATTTCATAGAGCAACCAACTAGTACTGGAGGATATAGATCCACCACGGTGCTTTGACGCTCAGTGTCACATCCAATAAAAAATGACCTCTGTTTGTCCACAGATTAGAGAAGCCTACCTCCAGTTTATGATCACCATTGCTAGAATGGTACGAGAAGACAAGAACCTCACAAAAGATGACAATTACGTGCAAGAAGAAATGGCTCGTGTGATTGATTTGGAGTCCGATATTGCGAAGGTGAAGATTATTTACCAACCGTTCATTATCTGGAAAGTTTTTTCTCACAGTGTGAAGGAAATATCATAATCCTTTATGTCTTTTAGGCTACAGCGCCTTCTGAGGAACGGAATGATGTCACCTTGCTATACAACAAAATGACCCTCACTGAGTTCCAGCAGAAGTTTGCAATAGAGGTAAATTTAATGGAGAACAGTGGTGCAGTTATGGTTGGCATGGTATTGGACTCATTTTCAGGTCATATTTTTACTTTATTATACCATGATAGTATGAAAATATATACTGTCATTACTGTTACGTAATTGGCGCTCTGCATTTTAGGATTTTAATTGGACCAGCTTCATACAAGAAGTCATGACTTCTGTCAGCATCCAGCTCCATCCTGAAGAGGAAGTTGTGGTCTATGGGGCTCCTTATCTACATCAGCTCAAAACAATTCTCTCCAATTATTCAGCAAGGTAATTATTCTTTGTATATTTAGTTTTCACGCATTTCTGTTCAGAGACAGTATTTAGCCCAGCCACTCATGTCATGTGTGGACCCATTGTAGTGAGTAAGGGTCTTCTAATGTGCAAATAATCTTTGTCTTTGAGGTATTTGATGGTTGACTGCAACACTGTATATACTGTATTCTGTATACATAGTTTGTATACAATTTGAATATTTTGTAACAGTTCATTTCCATTGAGTGCATTAGTAGAATGCTAGTTCTATAGAGATGTCAGGACCACCCTAGTATAAAATGAGAGCCTTGCAGGGGACCTTGCAGAGAATTAACTCAATGAGCCATGCTAAATAATGAGTATAAGGCTAGAATTTATATGATGTGCCTAACATAAAAAATTTAACCTTCTGTGCTTATAGTCTTGGCTAAATAAACCTTCACCCTTTTGTGTATACAGCTACTATGCGGACCTATGTTTATATGATTATATGACTGATCCTGCAGTAATGTGTGACTGTCTGCCATCTGCCCTATCCAATATTTGTATGTAAGCATTTGTGGGGTCAGAAGGAATTGCGCCTGAGCGGGATGGTAACTTCAAACAAATATATATTTCATCCTTTTAAAACAAAGTATTGTGGTTTTGGTGTCATATTAGATTATCAACTTTGATATGACACCAAGATCATAGTTCTAGCTGTAAAATTTCCAGAAGAATGAGTGGATGAAAACACACTGGGAAATGAGAACAAATGCATACACTATCAGTATACCCATTATTCAATGGCATAACTAGTATTGGCAGGGCCCCATGGCGAACTTTTGAGATGGGGCCTCCCTCACCCTGAAGACCCCCATCGACTGACCGACCTTCTTCCCCCCCGCATTCCTGCACACAGTGCTATGCCCCATAGTGGCCCCTTCACACAGAATGATGCCCCATAGTGGCCCCTGCACACAGTATGATGCCCCATAGTGGCCCCTGCACACAGTATTATGCCCCATAGTGGCCCCTGCACACAGTATGATGCCCCATAGTGGCCCCTGAACACAATATTATGCCCCATGGTGGCCCCTGCACACAGTATTATGCCCCATAGTGTCCCCTGCACACAGTATGATGCCCCATAGTGGCCCCTGTACTCAGTATTATTCCCCATAGTCATTACTATTCTCCATAGTCCAGTTCCCTGCTGGAGTAACTCAGACTATGGACTCTTAAAAAAAATCTGCAGCGGTAGTGGCCCCCTGATGTCCCGGGCCCTGTGGCAGCCGCTACCACTGCTACCCCGGTAGTTACGCCCCTGCCATTATGGATTGTGTTTCCAATAGCTGATTCCTCTGGAATTTGGTCATATGTGTGAGTCTCATCCTTCATAGCACTTCAAAAATACTCTTCTATGTTTTATAATTCCATTTTTTTGGAACCCCCCCAAACCTCAGCTTCCCTGCATTATACACATGCCCGAACACCCCAATTTTGTTTTATTTAAAAAACAAGGAAAGATTGAAAAATATGCAGGATTTCACAGAAAGGAGACAAAACATGCTAATAAAGTAGATTCTAAAATTTATTAATGACACAAATACTACCACAAAATCTAAAGTTGTTGTAAAGTTTAGTTAGGACAAATTCACACAACTCATTTACAGCTGATTTTAAGGCAGTTTCCATGTCTAATCAGCTCCAAATTCCATCTAGAATATGATTCCACTTGAAGGCCACAAGAGTCACTTAATTATTCAGGATATCAAAAAAGAAGAGCCCTGCTCAATCTTCCTGCAAATTTTGTGGCGTGAGACTCAGGCCGATTAGTCTCATCTAGAGATGAGCGAGTAGTATTCGATCGAATACTACGGTATTTAAAATATTCGTACTCGATGGAATACTACTAGCTATTCGCAGTAAATATTCGATTCAGAACCAGTGTTGATTGGCAGAATGCTATATATAGCATTTGGCAAATCAAAGCTGGTTCTGCAGCAGGCTCATCCTTGCTAGGAGCAGGCAGCTTGCTGTTACGAGGGAGCTGACTCTCTTTCTCATAGGAATGAATTGTCCAGCATTGATTGGCCAGTGTACAGCATTCGGCCAATCAACGCTGGTACTGCTGGAGGCTCGTCTGTGAGGAGGTGGAGTCTAAGATTGGACCACAGCAGTCTCCATTGTGGTTCGATCTTAGACTCACCTCTTCACAGACGAGCCTCCGGCAGAACCAGTGTGGATTGGCCGAATACTTTACACTGGCCAATCAATGCTGGCCAATTCATTCCTATGAGAAAAAGTCAGCTCCCTCGTAACAGCAAGCTGCCAGCTCTCTTCCGACTAGCAAGGATGAGCCTGCTGCAGAACCAGCATTGATTTGCCGCAGGCTCATCTTTGCTAGTTGAGAGAGCTGGCAGCTTTCTGTTATGAGGGAGCTTACGTTTTATCAGCGCAACTGCAAGCACTGTGCAGTTAAAGCGCATGGACCCCATAGACTATAATGGGGTCCGTGTGCTTTTACTGCACAGCGCTCCTCCTAAACACTCTCCTCCTGCTATTCGTGGACTTGGTGACTCTCCTTTAGTCGAATAGTGGTTTCCCCTGAAATGAGCATTTTTTCCCATAGACTATAATGGGATTCGATATTCGATCGAGTAGTCGAATATTGAGGCTCTACTCGAAACGAATATCGAATCTCGAATATTTCACTGTTCGCTCATCTCTAGTCTCATTATGTCTGAGCATCAGCTGTGCTTCAGCTTTCCAATACAGGATACACAGGAAAGCTGGAGAAGAAACTTAGGTAGAAGACTCCTTCATATTCCTCTACACTTTCCTCCATTTAAACCAAGCCATACACTTTAAAGTAAGTTTGTCTTTGTCCAGTCATCCAAAACTGGTCCCTACCCTTCTCACTTACCATGTCTCTTGGTGGCTTCTTCTGTGGTAGAAGAGCCTTTTGGCCCCCTTAGGCACCAGGGCCCGGTTGTCATTTTTTTGCACATTTATTATACATATGTTTTATGTGGTCGTATCATGTTGTGTCACTGGATAGTTGGCAAAACTGTATAAACTGAGTATAATACCCTACTCAGTTTGTGTGTCTAGAGTCAATCTGATTTATCTCACATTTTACTGCTTTATTCCAAGGTTCTACACTGGGCAACTCAAGGTTAAACACCGTCAGTAACTATAATAAATTGTGCTCCTACCACCCCATCTGTGTTGATAGTTTCTAAATTCTAATTACAAATTCCATTTGTCTTATTGACCTGTAATAATAGAATTTTCCTAGTATTAGCTGTCCGGCGGTGATTTATGGTTCATTTACTGTTTCTAACAATAATTTATTATTTTTGCTTCCCACAAGGCCACATTTTTCCCTACAACTAATTATCTTTGTAATAACTTGTCTTCACTTTTAATAGACTCATGGTTTCTGATATACATTGTGTCATAGGGCCCTCTCGTGAATTAAGTTTCTTCCAGGAGGTCCTAACAACCTTCGAGACTTGTGTATTACTGTAGTATCAAGTGTACTATTTCGGCCCACGCTTATGGTCAGAAGCCACTTTCTAGAAACAAGTTGTTAATCACATAATCCTGTTAGTTAAACACATTTTTTTGTAAAGTAATTTAGGTTTACTACAGAAAAATTAAGACTGTAGTGTAAATAATTGCATAATTACTAAGTTATGGAAATGGAATATGATATACTGTGGGTACGGAAAGAATTCAGACCCCCTTAAATTCTTCACTCTTTGTTTCATTGCAGCCATTTGCTATTTTATTTCTCATGAATGTGCACTCAGCCCCATCTTGACAGAAAAAACAGAAATGTAGATATTTTTGCAAAACTGAAATATCACATGGTCATAAGTATTCACACCCTTTGCTCAGTATTGCGTATTTGCTCCTTATGAGCTAGTACAGCCAAGCGTCTTCTTGGGAATGATGCATCAAGTTTTTCACATCTGGATTTGGTGATCGTCTGCTATTTTTTCTTGCAGATCCTCTCCAGTTCCATCAGGTTGGTTGGTGAATGTTGGTGGACAGCAATTTTCAGATCTCTCCAGAGTCGCTCAATTGGGTTTAGGTCAGGGTCAGGGTTTGGGTCAGTCAAGAATGGTCACAGAGTTGTTCCAAAGCCACTTCTTTGTTATTTTAGCTTTGAGCTTAGGGTCACTGTCTTGTAGGAAGGTGAACCTTCAGCCCAGTCTGAGGTCCAGAGTACTTTGAAAGATGTTTTTTTTCCAGGATATCGCTGTACTTGGCCGCATTCATCTTTCCTTCAAATGAAACCAGTCATTCTGCTGTCCCTGCAGCTGAAAACACCCCCATATCATAATGTTGCCACCACCATGTTTCACTGTTGGGATTGTATTGGGCATATGCATGAGCAGTGCCTGGTTTTCTCAACACATACCGCTTAGAATTAAGGCCAAAAAGTTCAATCTTTATCTCATCAGACCAGAGAATCTTCTTTTTCATAGTCTGGGAGTCCTTCATGTATTTTTTGGCAATCTTTATGCGGACTTTCATATGTCTTGCACTGAGGAGAGGTTTCCTTCGGGACACTCTGCCATAAAACCCCGACTGGTGAAGGGCTGCAGTGATAATTGATTTTATGGAACTTTCTCCCATCGCCCTACTGCATCTCTGGAGCTCAGCCACGGTGATCTTTGGGTTCTCCTTTACCTCTCTCACCAAGGCTTTTCTCCCATGATTTCTCAGTTTGGCTGAACAGGTCTAGGAAGAGTTCTTGTCGTCCCAAACTTCTTCCAACTAAGGATTATGGAGGCCACTGTGCTCTTAGGAACCTTGAGTGTTGAAGAAATTCTTTTGTAACCTTGGTCAGATCTCTGCCTTGCCACAATTCTGTCTCTGAGCTCCTTGGGCAGTTCCTTTGACCTCATGATTTTTATTTGCTCTGTCATGCACTATGAGCTATGAGGTCTTATATAGACAGGTGGGTGCCTTTCCTAATCAAGTCCAATCAGTTTAATTAAACACAGCTGAACTCCAATGAAGGAGTAGAAGCATCTCAAGGAGGATCAAAAGGAAATGGACAGCATATGAGTTCAATATGAGTGTCACAGCAAAGGGTCTGAATATTTATGGCCAAGTGATATGGTCAATTTTTCTTTTTTAATAAATTTGCAAAAATATCTACATTTTTGTTTGTTTTTTTCTGTCAAGATGGGGTGTTGAGTGTACATTAATGAGAAATAAAATGAACTTTTTAGATTTATAACAAATGGCTGCAATGAAACAAAGAGTGAAAAATATAAAGGGGTCCGAATACTTTCCATACCCACTGTATAATATAATAATAAGCTTATAATCATAACTCAAGGTTTTAGGTTTTGTTGACTAACATGGAAAAACATTTTTTTGGATAAGTTGCATTATGGCCTAGCTATATATCAAGCAAGTGCTTTGTATCATTTACTATGGACAGTTATGGTTAGAGTTTCCCTTCAATAACCTGATCACAAAGTCTATTACTCCTATGAAGCCCCAACAATAGGGTCTAATCTGCAGAGGGAATCATTAGCAGTGGCATACATAAAGGAAAGGTGAATGTTAGGGAGCTTTCAGGTGCTGCTTGACACCTCACACATCTAACCTTAGGACTGTACACAGCCAGATTTCCACTGTCCAAAGTGCCGATCAGCAAGAAACATATTGATCAGCACTCGTTTGCATCAGCCTGATTACAGTAGCCGATGCAAACTAAATTGGTTGAGGAACGATCTCTACTATACGCCCCTCCCATTTGACTACATTGACTATCGATAGCACATCCTAGGTAGGCCTCATTCATATAACCGCATCCTTGAAAAAGACATTGAAAGCTGCCTTTTTCTCGGACAACACCTCAACCTGCTCATTTGTTGATGGAGTGCTGTCTATGGTTGACTCGTTTTTCATGTCTCTGAAAAGCTGAACAATATTTTTATTTCATTATATTGGGGCCTTAAAGTTACGGAACACAGATGTGAACCGGGCCTTTGAAGTAACTAAGCCTGAGAAATGGAAAATGAAGCATTTTGTTAATAAAATATATCACAAAGTTTCTTATATTCACATGCACTAATAATTTATAAAAGTCGCCATATAATTGGAGATAGAATCTAATACCTACTTTCTCTCATTCCCTCCAGCACTTTGCAAAATTACCTAGTTTGGCGTTTGGTTATTGATCGAGTTAGCAGCCTGAGTAGACGCTATAAAGACGCAAGGGCCAACTACAGAAAGGTGAGTTACAACGTTCATTTATGGCAATGTTAGTTTTTATATGTAATGACACAATAGAAATATTGGAACTATAAGTTAATACATAGTTTGCTGCACATACTAATTGGCCTTATCAGTCTTCAGACTTTTTCAGTCCCTTGATCCTAAGAAAATACTTTAGTTGAAACAAGCTTTGCATTTCAGATCCCATCAGATGATTCGAAGTAATCATTAGGACCTAATTTTTTTTTGAGTAAAGATGTGTGTGTATATATATATATATATATATATATATATATATATATATATATACTGTATAATCAACATTCACTTTGCCTGGTTCATTCAGGAGGCATTGAGTCTTAAAGGGGTTGTCCAGTTTCAAACAAATATTGAAAGACAAATGTCATTGTTGGTGCAGTAATCAGAGATCTACCTATGCACCTGTGTATCCATCACATGACCATGGAATGTATATCACATGACTATGGACTGATTTTTCTATGTTAGAAGTAAGCTGAGAGAATAACATCAAGCTGATATCTAAAGATCTTTGAGGAATTGAAACATTAAGTATATTGGAAAAT
Source organism: Leptodactylus fuscus (assembly GCF_031893055.1). NCBI lineage: Eukaryota > Metazoa > Chordata > Amphibia > Anura > Leptodactylidae > Leptodactylus > Leptodactylus fuscus. The sequence continues at coordinate 49,636,547 of NC_134270.1, read as the reverse complement.
TATATAACTTTTGATTATTAAACCAGTAACATTTGTTTCTCAATATTTGTCTGAAACTGGACAACCCCTTTAATTCACTGGAACAAGTCTGAACCTTGAATA